>NW_006408529.1:7961192-7974265 GCF_000296735.1 Chrysochloris asiatica
GGTGCGCCTGACCCAAGCCATGGTATTTTCAATAACCTCATATACAAGTGAATAAGGAAGAACGTAGAAGAATTGATGTCTTTGAGTTATGGTGTTGTAGAACATTGAAAGTGCCATGGGCTGCCAAAAGAACCAATAGATATGTTTTGGAAGAAGTGCAGCCAGAGTGCTCCTTAGAGGTCAAGATGGCCAAACTTCTTCTCTCATACTTTGGAAATTTTGTCAAGAGGGAGCAGTTGCTGGAGAAGAATATCATGTTTGGTATGGTGGAGGGTCAGAGAAAAAGAGGAAGACCCCCAATGAGATGGATTGACCAAGTGGCAGCATCAATGGACTCAAGCGTGGCTAAAATAGTGAGGTTGGCCCACAATCCAGTAGTGTTTCATTATCTTGTGCATAAGGTTGCTATGAGTCGGTACCAACTTGATGGCACCTAACAACAACAAATGACCATGTGGGACTACAGGATAAGAACTGGACTGGTAACAACAAGATAGGCAGTTCAACCAACCAGTTATAGGGGTGCTCAGGAGCAAGAACTGTAGGACCAAAGAGAAGAATCCATTTCATATATAAGCTTTAGCACGTCCTCTAGCTCCAAGAAAATAATATATAGCCAGGCAGCTCAAGGCCAGAGGCCAGATGTTTTCCTTTACCCTAGCCTAAGAACAAAGACCACCAGTCCTGACCAATTAAACTGTAACATCTCATAGTTTGCCAATTGTTAACCAATCCAAAGATTGTAAAGCTGAGAAACCTGAGCTGTTTAAAAACTCTATAAAAACCCTGCAGACAAAAGGTTCGAGGCTCTTTCCCTATTCCGCTGCGTCAGATAAGGTTAGAGACCTGGCTCGAGCTTGTATAAACAACCCTATGTATTTACATCCATGCACGGCTCCTGGGTGGTCTTTGGGGACCCTGAACTCTGGGCATAACATTACCAACTCAGCATCCACAATAACTTTGACAAACACCATGTTCACAGAACTTTCTTGATTTTATTGACAAAGTTAAGTCCTATTCACCCACCAAACACCCTTTATCAATTTATACTTGCTTATTTTCTTCAAGACTTTAAAAGTCTCTGAAATTCTTGTTTTTATGTCTGTAACCTGAAGTTGTTAGGCTCATGCATTTCAAGACATAAAATACGATCAGGGGCCAATGGTATTGAAGGAAAACTACAAGCTGCACAGAAGACATTGGTGACAAACAAGAATTGAGGGAAAAATAGAATACCAATTGAAATCTTTAAACAAACTGATGAAACACTGGAGTTGCTTATTGAGCTATGCTAAGAAATATGGAAGACAGCTACCTGGCTCACAGATTTATATTTGTGCCCATTCCAAAGAAAAATGACCTGACAGAATGAGGAAATCATTGAACAATATTATTGTTCCAAGTAAGAAAATTTTGATGAAGATAATTCAAAAACAGTTATAGCAGTTCAACAGGGAGCTGCCAGAAATTCAAACTAGATTTAGAAGAGAATTTGATAAAAGTTATATCTTTACTAATGCTTGATAGATCTTGCTTGAAAGGAGAGAACCTCAAAATTATGTTTCTTGTGTTTTATTGATGATGTAAAGCCAATTGACACTGTGGATTCTAACAAACTATGGATTGTGAACAATGAGTTTCCAGAACAATTAATTGTGCTCCAGAGGAAGTTGCACATAGACCAAGAGGCATTTTTTTTTTTTTTTTTTTAACAGAAAAAGGGAGCACTGAATGGTTTTAAATCAGGAAAGGAATTTTCCAGGGCTGTATCCTTCCACCATACTTTTTCAGTCTTTATACTGAGCATTAATCTGAGACTCAATCATATGAAGAAAACATGACATACAGATTAAAGGATGATTCATTAACAACTTGCGATATGTAGATGACACAATCTTATTTACTGGAAATAAAGAGAACTTAAAACACTTGACAGTGAAGATCAAAGACTTCAGTATAGATTGGATTTCAATGTAAAAAAAGAAAGGAAAATCCTCACAAATGAACTAATATATAGCATGATGATTAACAGAGAGATGATTGAAGTTGTCAAATACTTCATTTTACTTGAATCAATAACCAACACTCATGGAAGCAGCAGTCAAGAAATCAAACAACTTATTGCATTAGACAAATCTGCTGCAAAAGATCTCTTAAAGTATTAAAGAACAAAAATTTCAGTTAGAGGACTAACATTTTTGTTAGCACTCCTGACCCAAGACATGGTATTTTCAATCACCTCATATGCATGTGAAAGTTGGATAATGAAGAAGGAAGATAATTGAAGAATTGGTGCACTGAACTATGCAATTGAAATTCATAATTCAATTTTTGGAATTTTGAAAGTACCATGGACAGCCATAAGCAAATAAATCTGTCTTGGAAGAATTACAGCCAGGATACTCTTTAGACGTGAAAATGGTGAGACTTCATCTTTCTTTCTTCAGGCAAATTGTCTGGAGAGATCATATCCTAGAGAAGGACATCACGTATTGTAAAGTGGAGTGTCAGTGAAAAAGAGGAAGACTCCCCAAAAGATGGGTTGACAGTGGCAGCAACAATGAGCTCAAACAATAATTGTGAGGATGTCAAAGGTCTGGGCAGTATTTCTTTCTGTTGTGTGTAGTGCTGCTATTCGCTGAAAGTGATGTGAGGACACCTACCAACAACAACATCCTTTAAGTTTGGTTTGTCCACCAAAATACAACTTACTTGACTGTAGAAATTTTGTTTCTTTAATTTGCCACTTATATTCTGGTGCTCAGTAGTTTAATAAATCATTTTTTATTGACTGGCATTAGAAAGAAAGCAAAAATGGAAATTAAAATTCTTTTAATGTATAAGAATACAAAACAAATCAAAGGAGCATAGCTACACACTTCTTATTAAATACTAAATTATTCTTATGTCTATAATGTAAATGGCTCATTATACTATGCATACTAGATATTTTGTCCACAATTTTTGTTGTAATCTGAATAATATTAGCTAACATTCATAGCATGTTTCATCTTCAAACTGCTTTATACATAATGCTGTTGTTGATGTTTAGTGCTGTCAAGTCAATTCCTACCTATAGCGACCCTGCATAGGGTTTCAGAGGCTGTAAATCTTTATGGGAGCAGAAAGCCCCATCTTTCTCCTGCTGAACCGTTGGTAGTTTAAAACTGCTGACCTTGAGATTAGCAGTCCGATTCATAACCACTACACTACCAGGGCTCCTTTTTTACATGATAACTGTCATAAATAAGTTATTAACTACTGATTTCATAAATTAATCTCATTTTTTTAATTTAATTTTTTTATAAGCTAATTAAGAAAATGTCCAAACATGACCTCAAACCGCATCTAATTATGTCTCCTGTGCATACCATGTTCTCAGAAAGAAATGGAAAATAATTTTTTTCTAGAATGTTTTTAAATTAGTACTATTTAAATAACCTTCTGCTTCCATCTGCATCCACAAATATCCATAATAATTTCTCTCACTTTTCTTTCTAGGTCTCCAAAATCTTTAAAATGTTCTATGGTAACACATTTTCTTATCATATTGCAAAAGACACACAAGTAATCAAAATAAACTCCCTCTTCTTACTTGCCTTTCAATTTATTTTGAAATTATTGTTTTTATCAATAATGTTTAGGTAAACACTATACAGTTTTCTCAGTTTTTGACATGTTCATAATGAACAAAATATGCATATCACTTCTAAGGTTTAGAAGAACTTCTAAAATATAAACTGTGTTCTCAAGGAGTTTATGTTCTCTATGATAAAATTAAATTAATTTGCTCCTTCTCATTCGCCTCTCAGCAAGAAAACATCACCAAAGTAAGGCGATAAAAGAATGAGAAGTATCTTCCTACTGATACTTGCATAGAATTTGAACTTTCACATCAACATTGAGAGAGACAGTGTAAAGATATATTTTAATCATTGTGAAACCCAGGCTACATGTCTGTCTTATGTCATTTAAGAAGTGTATGTTATAGAAAAATAATGACATTCACCGAATAGTACTTTTTCAATTCTAAGTATTTGTATTTATTATCTTATCTCTACCTGTCATTCACAAATAACTGAATCTAATATGAATTGTTCTATGGAGAACTCTAGTCAATATACTAAAAATAACAAACTGACAACAATGACTACATTTTCCAACATAGAATGTTAACAAGAAAAAAAATCCCTTATATTTTCTTAGTTTCTTTCCTTCTTAAAAAGCAATAAAACAAAAAGTTGACTTTAAATTAAGAGTACTTTAATTTACACATCAATGAATAAAGGTGAGGTTTTCTGCTCCTGAAAAATATTTAAAGCCTTGGGAATCCTACACAGGGTTGCTGTGATTCTGAACAGACTTGATGACACTTAACAATAGCAACAATTTTCACATCTAGATAATAATATTAACAGTGATGTCCCTGAGTAGTTGCTAAAAAGTTGGATGTTGGAATCCACCCATCTCTACCTCAGAAGAAAGGCCTGATAATTGCTTTAAAAAAGTTAGACATATAAAATCATATGGAGTGTAGTTCTTCTCTGATATATATGGGGTCACCATGAGATGGAACCAACTAGGCAGTAATTGTTGTTGGTGAAAGATATTAACTATAGAGCACAAAATCTAATTTTTGTAGGTATTTCCACTGTTGTCTATAAACTTACCTTCTAATATTCCAGCAAAAACAAAACAAAACATAAAAACAAAATACATAGTTTCTTGTGAATGGATTTAATATGCTGTTGTTAAGTCCTCTTGAGTAGATTCTGATCCACAGTGACCCATATAGGGTTTCCAAGAAGCAGCTGGTGAGCTTGAACCACCATCCTTTCAGTTCAAATGATTGTAGTCTGATGCATTAGCTCACAGTGCCACACAGCTCTTTAAATACAATTGGATGATACTTGCGCTAATAAATAGAGACCAACACAGATTAATTACAGAATGTATCATAATCTTTTCTTTGTTGTGACAAGGAAAATGTGTTCTATGAAAAATGTTATTCGTTTTTCTCTGAATATGACACATACTATAAAGGAATAATAGCTCCTCTTTTTTTTTCCTCTTTGGTCTTTATTTAAATCAGGTATACTATGTTTATCATCATAACTCAAAATACAGTTTTGAATATATAACAATTGCTTTAGCTGTAATGTAAATTTGTACATTAAAAGGAAAATTAGATGGAAAACATTAATCCTAGGCTTACTGTAATATCAACAAGAAATATATTTATTTGAAGAAAATTGATAAGCTGATAATGTTGTTAGGTGCCATCCTGTTCATACTGACTCATAGCAACAGAACAACACAGAAGAGAACAACACAACAAAACAAAATACTGCCCCGTTCTGGGCCATCCCCATATATGTAGCTACACTGGAGACCATTGTTGCTGTTACTGCATCAATATATCTTGGGTTGCCCTCTTTTTTGATGACTCTCCACTTTACCAAGCATGAAGTCCTTTTCTAAGCACTGGTCCCTACTGATAATATATACAAAGTATGAGGAACAAAGTCTGGCCATTCTGTCTTCTAAGGAGAATTCTGGCTGTGCTTCCTCCAACATATATTGGTTTGTTCTTTTATCAGTCCATGGTACTTTTAATATTCTCCTCCAACACTATAGTTCTACAGCATCAATTCTTCTACAGTCTTTCTTATTCACTGTTCAATTTTAACATGTATATGAAGTTATTTAAAATATAATTGCTTAGGTCAAGTGCACTTTAGTCCTCAAAGTGACATCTTTGTCTTGGACTCTTATAAGAGTTTTTGTGCAGGAGATATGCCTAATAAAATACATCATTTCATTTCTTGACTACTACTTCCATAAGCATTGATGGTTGATCCATGAGCAATGGAATCTTTGACCTCAATTATTTCCCCATTTATCTTGATGGTATTTATTGGTCCTATGGTGAGGATTTTTGTTATTTAAACTGAGATACAACCCATACTGAAGATTGTGTTCTTTGACTTTCATAAAAAATTATTTTAAGTCTTACTCATTTTCAGAAAGCAAGGTGATATCATCTGCGTAAAATAGGTTGTTACCGAGTATTCCTCCAATCCTGACTTCACATTCATCAGATAATCCAGTTTTTCACATTTGCTGAGCATACAGATTGGCGTAAGAATATTGCTGTGACACAAAACTTTCCTAAATTTAGACCATTCATTGTCCCCTTGTTTTCTTCTTGGTTTGTAGATTCCTCATGAGCACAGTTAAGTTCCAGTATACTTATTCTCTGCAATGGTGTCCATAGCTTGTCATGATCCACACAATTGAAAGCCTTTGCATAGTCAATGAAGCACAGGTAAACATTTATTTTGTTATTCTCTGCTTTCAGCCAAGATCCATCTGACATCACCAATGATATCCCTCATTCCACATCCTCTTCTGAATCTGGTTTGAACCTCTGGCAGCTCCTGTCAATATACTTCTATAGCCATATTTGAATGCTCATTAGCAAAATAATACTTGCATGCAACATTAATGATATTGTCTGATGATTTCCTTATTCTATTGGATCATCTCTCTTTGGAATGAGCATAAAGATGGATCTCTTTCAATCATTTGCACAGGTAGCTATATTCCAAATTTCTTGGCATAGATGAGTGAGTGTCTCCCATGCTGCATCAATTTGTTGATGTTTGCATTCCATCAAGTCCAGGAACCTTGTTCTTTTCCAATACTTTCAGTGTAACTTGGATTTTTTTTTTTCTTCAGTATCAATGGCTTTTTATTGTATGCTACCTCTTGAAATGGCTGAAAATTGACCATTTCTTTTTGGCCCAGAGATTCTTTCCATCTCCTTTTGATGCTTTCTGTACCATTCAATATTTTACCCATAAAATCCTATATTTTAAAATCAAGGCTTGAATTTTTCTTCAGTTTCATCAGCATGACAAATGCTGAGCCTATTCTTTCCTTTTGGTTTTCTAACTCCAGATGTTTGCATATTTCTTTATAAAAATTGACTTTTAATGGGGCAGAGGTAGGGTTTGATGGTGGACTAGGTCAAAATACTGTGAAGACCATCTTCAATAAAGACACAGAAAACCAGATAAAATAGAGTTAGAGGATGGTCCCAGAACTCTGAGCTTCAGATAAAGGTATAAAAAGTGTATTGTGTACTTAACCAGAGAGAGAATTTGAACAGAAATCAGAAGGGAAGTCATTTTTTATTTGGAATGGCCAATGTGACCCACTACAACCATTCTGACTGAGAGTGAGTGGATTCAGAGAAAAGCGATCATTTCCATTGCAGAAGTCTGCCTGCAACTTGAAGAGACAATGGTGCAATTAAACTTTTTTTCCTCTTTTTACTAATTTCTGCTTTGGTGACCAGAGGTTAGACCTGTCTGAGTAGATACCCCCAGTAAAGATCCCATATGGATCCTGCAACTGGGCACCTTATTAGGGGAGTAGACAACAGAAACAGCCAATAGCAGCAGTCTCTTCCAAATCAGTCCTGGCCAGCCTTGTTCTAACTCTCACTAGAAGAAGCATCTGGATAGAGTTAAGTGGAAGAAAAAAGTGGGGGTGGGTAGATAAAAGCTGGTGATAGGTAGCAGAACTATCTTGAAATTTCTCAGGGGCATGTGTAGGCAAAAGCCTATTAGCTGACACTAAAGAATTACTATTATACTGCTGTTATTTCCTGGTTGGTTTTTGTTATATTATTATAATTATTTTTTCATTTTCCAATATTATTGTCTTTTTCTATTTTGTTTTGTTTTTCTGGTTTTTGTTTTTAGTTGTGTTTATTGGTCCTCCCTCTATATGTGGGGGCATTTTCTCTTCTTGCATCACCTGACAGGTGAAGCAACTGTGGTCATACAACCAAGCAGGAACTACATCCTCTAAAACTCCCCAAATTGGGCAATACCTCAGAGCAGTGACTTCAACCAACATCTTCCAAATCCATTCCTAATTGAGTTGTACGAATAGTGAACAGAGATGCCCATCTCCTGATCACACCCACTAGCTGTTATTCAGTGAGTGCCAAACAATACACTAACATGCATTCATGAGGTTAATGCAAATACAACAATTCCACAATGCCTAAAATTCAGCAGAAAATTTCAGTTCACATGGAGAAAAATGAATTGCTCAAACAATCAAGAGGCAGTACAAGATAATACTTTTGAGGAAGAAGAGGCACTGGGACTCCCTGAAAAATAATTGAGGAGAATGGTACTGAGGTACATCCAAATGTTTCACATAACGTTTGAGGAAAACAAGAAAAAAAATCATAAAAAGTGCTAAAGGAACAACCAAACTAAATAGATACAGCACTGGAGACAATACAAAAATCTGCAAATAGAGTTGGAGTTGAAGATTATCAATACTAAAATATCAGAAATAGATCATACACTAAAAGGACAAAGGAATAGAACTGAATCAATGGAGACTGGAATTAGTGATCTTGAAGATAAATCTCTCAATATTGCTAAGATGTAAGAACAAGCAGAAAGAAGAATGAAAAAAATATGAAGAAATCCTAAAATTCATGTGGGATGACATGAAGCAGAATAACCTACAGGTAACTGGAATTCCAAAAAAGGAAGAGATAGTCAAACAGCTGCTGGAAAAAATTTTCCCTAACATTATGAAAAACAGGAAGATAAGCATTCAAGGAGCTGAATGAAACTCAGGATAGACCCCAAAAGTAAATCAAGAAGACATACGATAATCAAATTGTTCAAAATCAAAGACAAAGAAAGAACCCTGAAAGCTGCTCAGGAAAAAAGAAAAGTTACCTACAAAAGAAAACCAGTAAGATTAAGCTCTGGTTTCTTAGCAGAGACCATGCAGACAAAAAGGCAATGGAGAGATATATACAAAATTCTGAAAGAAAAGACTGCCAAACAAAAATCATGTACACAGAAACACTGTCCAGTAAATACAACAGAGAAATTAAAACATTTCAGGACAAACAAAAATGCAAGGATTTTGTAAATAGCTCCAAAATATACTAAATGTTTTCTTTGAACTAAGAACCAACAAAAGAAAACAACAACCAGTGATTGGCATATTTGGCAACACCACATGGAATTTACTCCATATTTGGAAGTGTCTAACAAAAAACAAACTACAAGATTGAAAATAGGGAATCGGGGATGTCAATGATCTGCACTATTATAAAGCAAAGTAAGGGGAAAATATAGTTACAAATTTCTAGATGGTGACAGGGTCAGGCAGATTAAAGATAAAATAGAATGTTTAAAAATGGCGAAGAAATGAATATATTTGACTTTGTCTTCTTAAGCTGCCCTTGAAATTTTCTATTTGCTCTTTTACCTCCTCATTTCTTCCATTTGCTTAAGCATCTCTATGCTGGAGAACAAGTTTTATATTCTCTTCTGACATCCACTCTGGTATTTTTCTTCTTGTTCTCTTCTTAATGTCCTTTTGTTTTCATCCTACATGATGTTCTTGATGTCATACCACGATGCTTCTGGTCTTTGGTCATTGAATCAAATCTGTTTTTGAGATGGTCTCTAAATCCAGATGGGATATGTTCAAAGTCATTTTGGTTCGCTATAAGTAACATTTCTCTTTTATCTGGCTGCTTTTAGGACTCTCCCCTTGTCTTTGATTTTGGAGATCTTGATTATTATATGTCTTGGTGTTTTTTATTTGGGGGTCTATTCTTCTTGGGGTTAATTCAGCTTCTTAAATGCTTATCTTCTCATCCTTAAAGACGTTAGGGAAATTTTCTTCCTCAACTATCTCCTCTGTGGACATCTGTGATTGTTCCTGTTCTGGAATGCTAATAATTCTTAAGTTATTCACCTTCATGTTATCCAACATGAATCTTAGACTCTCTTCAGATTTTTTTTATCCTTTTTTATGCTTGCTCTTCTATCACCAGTCTTGAAATTTGTCTTTCAGATCACTGCTTCTGGCTTCCATTTCTTCAGTTTTACTCCTTTGCTCTTTCAGTGTATTGTCCATTTCTGATATTTTTTTATTAATCATATGGATCCTTTTTTTTCAGGTTTTGAATTGCTTCCAATGCTATATCTATCTTGCTTGTTTGCTCCTGTAGCACTTTCCTGATTTCTTCCTTATATTCCTCCAACCCTCTGTGGAGCATTAGGATTTGTCTTCATATCATTCTTCTGAATTCCTTCTCAGGCAGATCCAAAGCCTGTTCTTCTAATGGGAAGTCTATGTCTGCCTCCAGCTTGTTGTTTTTCTCAGACACTTTTTTCTGTTTTTGAACATATGCTGATATAGTTTGTTGATTTTTTTTTCTAATATATTTTCAATAGTTAAACGTGTTTTCAATGATTAAATGAATGTAGTTGCTATGTTGTTAAGCTTTCTTAATATCTCCTGGTGGATGTGATCTGGAAATAGGCTTCCCTTTTTACATCGCTTATTACTCAGCTGCAAACTACCTTAGCAAGTGTTGGCTATCTGTTTAATGGCTAGAATCTGGTGTTGGCTCCTGTCCAGATGGTGGAATATTATGGGATATGCTTGTAGATTGACTATATGGCCACGGTTGCTGCCTCTTATTGGGTAACATAGGGAGAGAAAGCATCCATCCCCAGGAACAAAGTGAGACCAAAAGGACCAAAAACCAGAAGCAATATAAAAGCAGCAACAAAAACCACCACACAAAAACAAATATAAAACTGTAGCCAACTGTCCAGTAGCCTTTGCTCTGTAGGTCAGTGTATGTGCACAGTAGAAACCTCCAGTGGTGGGCGGAGTTGTCCACTTGTTTAGACCCCTCCTCTAGTCTCCAACATGGAAGCGCACAGACAGATATTGTGAAATGAAAGGAAGAAAGATTGTCCACTATTTTTATCTCTGAAAGTCAGTTAGGGATCTGCATATGCACAGCATAATTCTCAAAATAGCTGCATCCTTGTATATAGTCGTGGTATTGGCTCTTACTTTTTTATGTTGCAGTTTTACAAGGTGCAAATAAGGTTTGACTGTATGGCCAGGCCTGCTGTCTCTTGTTAGGTAGGGCTAGAATAAAGGGTCCCACCTAGGTCAGCTTTAGGGCTGATTCCCAGAGTCAGACGTTATAAGAAGCAGCCAAAGGATTAGTTTGTGGGACCACTTTCAGGGATTTCCTCTTCATGTCATGGAAAAAAATTGTACCCCATGGGTGCAGTGCTGGCCCCTTTTAGGGTGTGCTCCCACCCACCTGAAGGTGTCCAGGTTGGGCAGAGAGGGTGTAATAAGGGAGAGGTGGAAAGAAATTGTGAAAAACTGTCACACCTCTTTTTCCAGAAGCCACTCTATAGTTTCACTGCTGTATCAACTTGGCTGTGGTCTGACCTTCTGATCTCAGCCCAGGCTGAAGGGCCCACAGGTAGCATCCTGATCGATTCAGAAATCTCTGTGTATTCCTGCCGCAGTCAAATTTCTCCACCAGTGGGCACTGAAAATTGATGACCTACAATTTATATTAGATCCAAAGCTGTGGAACTGTTCTGGCAATGCATCTTCTCTGTTTCTTTTGTGCCTGCACCAAGGACCTCCACTGTGTGTCTCTGCTTCTCCTGCCCCCAAACCAAAAGTCCATTTTGGTTCTCTTTGACTTGTTTCGATTTACTTCAGTTCAACTTGAACTTGCATATAAGCAATTTATGGTATTTTTCAAAGTCTGTCCCTGGCCTTGTTTTGGCTGATTATATGGAGCTTTTCCACTGTCTCTTTCCACCAGTGTAATCAACTTGATTTCTGTGTATTCCATCTGGTAAGGTCCATGTGTATAGTCATCTCATTCACTGTTTTAAAACAGATATTTGCAATGAAGAAGTCATCGGACTTGCAAAATTCTATCATGTGTTCTCCAGCATCGTTTTTATCTCCAAGGCCATATTTCCAAACTACTGATCCTTCCTTTTTGTTTCAAACCTTTGCATTCCAATCTCCAGAAATTATTCATACAACTTGATTGTATTTTTGACCAATTTCAGGCAGAAGAATTTGGTAGAATTCTTCAGTTTCATCCTCTCTCTTTTTAGTGGTTGGTCTGTAAATTTGAACAATAATGTTATTAACTGGTCTTCCTTGTAGGCATATGGATATTAGCCTATTGCAATCAGGGTTATAATACAAGCTAGTTGATATGTTATTTTTGATGATGAATTGGATGCCATTCCTCTTCAATTTGTCATTTCCAGCATAGTAAATCATGTGATTTTCCGATTTAAAACCACCAACACCTGTCAATTTCAGCTTACTAATTCCTAGAATATTTATGTTTATGCATTCCATTTAATTTATTACAAATTCCAATTTTCCTTGATTTAGTCTTGGTACATTCCATGTTCTGATTATCAATGGATGCTACAACTGTTTCTCTTCATTTTGAGTTATTCTCCATCAACAAGTGAAGGTCTGGAAAGGTTTATTCCATTCATACCATCATGATCAACTTTACTTTGATGAGGCAGCTCTTCCCAAGTCATATATTCAGTGCCTTCCAACCTGAAGGGATCATTTTCCAGCACAATATCTAACAATGGAGTCCTGGTGTGGTGCTGTCAGGTAACAGTTTGAATTGCAAGGTCAATGGTTCAAGCTCACCAGCCACTCCTGAGAAACTGTATAAAGGGTCATTATGAGTTTGCACCAACTTGATGGCACTTAACAACAACAATATCTGACAATATTCTGGTGTTCTTTTTCATGTTTCAATATTTGATATCCTGGTACTGTCTGACCCATTCTAAATGATTTCAGTGACTAAATATTCAGAAGATGTCTCTCTCCTTCTTCACAGTCTGTCTTATACTGGAAGCTCATCTGTAATCTATTCACCATGGATGACCCTGCTGGTATTCCATAAACTGGTGGCACAGTCTCCAGAATCACAGGAACACAGAAGTTACCACAGTATAACAAACTGGCAGATGAGTGGAGGGAAACTGCTAACATGATACCTTATACTAACAGAAAAGAACCCTGGTAGTTCAGTGGGCCAAGCTAACCAAAAAGTTGATGGTTTAAACCCAGAAGTTGCTCTGTTGGTCTATGGGAGAATGGTGAGGCAATCTGCTTCATACAGATGTACAACA
>NW_006408529.1:7974835-7993038 GCF_000296735.1 Chrysochloris asiatica
AAGAAATCAATGGACGTATTGCATTAGGCAAATCTGCTGCACAAGGCCTTTTTAAAATGTTGAAGAGCAAAGATGTCAGCTTGAGGACTAAGGTGCACCTGACCCAAGACATGGTGTTTTCAGTAACCTCATATGCATGCAAAAGCTGGACAGTGAATAAGGAAGACTGTAGAAGTATTGATGCCTTTGAGTTATGGTGTTGGAGAAGACTCTTCAAAATGTCATAGGTTGCCAAAAGAACCAATAGATCCATTTTGGAAGAAGTGCAGCCAGAGTGCTTCTTAGAGGCCAAGATGGCCAAACTTCGCCTCTCATACTTTGGACAATTGTCAGGAGGGACCAGTCACTGGAGAAGGATATCATGTTTGGTAAATTGGAGGGTCAGAGACAAAGAGGAAGACCCTCAACGAGATGGATTGGCCCAGTGGTAGCATCGATGGACTCAAGTCTGGCAACAGTAGTGAGGTTGGCTCAGGATCAGTAAGTGTTTTGTTCTGCTGTGCATAAGGTCGCTATGGGTTGGTACTGACTTGATGGCAGCTAACAACAACAAATAATTTGGTGGGTACATTTTAAATAATAAAAACTAAAGAATCACAGTGATTAAGAATATATGACTGTTTCCCTAACAGAAATTACTAATGGTTGCTAGTATTGTTGAAGTACTGGTCTGGTACTGACTGCAAGGTCAATTTGAACTGCAAGTTTGGCAGATTGAACTCATTAGCCACTCCTCGGAACCTTATACAGGGTTGCTATGACTTGGAGCTGTCTTGATAGCACTTAACAACAAGAACTAGTATTGGTTACAACTGTCTGTTGGGAGCTTGGAAGCTCTGTAGCATAAGTACTGGACTCTGGTGGCTCTTTAAAATAAGAACTGGACTGCGAACCCCCTAGTCAGTGTTCTGAGTCCACTAGTTGCTCCCAGGATAAAGATGAATCTTTCTGCTCCCGCAAAGATTTAAAACCTCAAAAGTCCTATTCAGGGTCAATGTGAGTTGAAACTAACTCAATGGCACTTAACACCAACAATAAGTAGGGCTCCAACAGTATATAATTGAATGATGCATTAAAAATTAATCAAGAGAAATGTAATCAAAACTAAAATAATTGATTTGAAAGTTATAACTTACAACTGAATAGTAATTACATTATCTTATCTACTTCCTATTCCCTTCCAAATCTGTGTATGTTATTGTTAAGTCCATTTTCTCAAATAAGGAAATTGAAGCTAAAGTAGATTCAGTTACTTATCAGATTCACATAGGAACTGACAATAGATCTAAGAATTAAAAGCATGTTTAATATGATGTCTGGTTTCCTGGACTGGTCTTCAATAGTTTTTGTTCTTTTCTGTTTTTTAAGTTATTAAATCTTTCTTTTGATCATGAGATATAATGGTTTCTATAATTGGAAATGTATATCTTTTTGGGTTTTTTATTTACAGTTTGCACTCATAGGAAGTCTACTTGAAAATGAAAATAGCTTAAAAATATTGATAACATTAAAATTCAAGTAAAAATACTATACTCATAAAATATGCATTAGAGCTAATCACTGATTTTTTTTTCAAATAAATTGTTTAAAAATAGTCCATTGGTCTCATAGTCACTGTGTATCAAAAAAAGAAACTAGGCTTTGGGCAAAGAATATTTATAAAATTGAAAGAAAGATTCTTGCCATTATTACTGTGATCCTTGGGCCCTTGGTGGTATATAGGACATAGTCTCTTCTGCAAGTTCTTCATTGTGTTATTGGAAAATTCAAGCTGCTGGAAGAGTGGGCCTTAGTGGAGGCTCTGTAGAAAGATAGTAATAGAATTTGTGAATTTATCTACTATTCAGAACTTCTCTATAGTAGCTCATAATAACTTATGACCATAATTATTAAATTTAACACCCATGGCATCTCTAGGAGATAGATTAAAATATCATTATCATTATATTTAGAGAGAATAACCTAAGATTAACATAAAATAACTAACAAGTCTTGAACTTGGAGCAATGTTCACAGGGCAGGATTAAATAAAGTCTACTATTTCCAATGTCAGAATAACTAGATACAGATGAGCCTCCAAATGTCGAATAGGCTCCCACTAACATGTAATCATGTAATAAGGTAATAAATGCACTTGACTTTGAACATCTGGATTCTTGTTGTTATTAAGTGCCACTGAGTCATAGCAACCTTATATAGGGTTTCCAAGGAGCAACTGATAGGTTTGAACCACTAACCTTTTTATAGTAGTCCAGTGCTTGTCTTACAACACCACACCAAGACTCTCTCTTCAACTTCCCATACTTTGTATCCAGTGCATGGTTTAATGCAAATTGGTTGATTTCTCTGAGCCTAAATTTCTACCTAACAATTATGTGCCACCATGCTGCTCTGACAATTGAACAAGATTGTACACAGGAAAATGCTAAACTAACAGTTTGCTACATAGCAGGCACTCCTGGAAACATCTAAGTAAGTTCATTATATACATTCATACCTCCAGGAAATAAAATTGCAAGCCTCCAAAGTCTATTCCTACCTTAATGACCTTCAGATTAAGTCTCTGAAAAAACGGTTTATTTAACAATCCTGTTGTTCTCAGCTTGGCATACTTAAGGCATGTTAAAAAGCACCTGTTTTCAGCTTGAAGCCATTATGCTGAGCTAAATGAGCCAATCACAAGAGGAAAAACATGGTGTGACCTCACTTATATATAAAATAACAACAATAACAAAAAGTGAATGTAAAGAGGCTGAAGTTTATTAGTGGCTGCAAGTATGGAAAGGAAAAAGGAGATTAGTGATGATGCAAAACTTGCACTGAGTAAGGGTAGTATTGCACACACACTTACTGTAATTGCTATCAATGAATTGTATACCTTTAAAATTTTGAGTTGGCAAAAGTTGTGTAAGAGATATATTTACAGCAATCACAGAAAAAAAAAAATTAACAATAGTAGGTGTTCAGTTTACTTATGTACAAGTGAATAGTTCATGGGATTTGGTTTCTTGGTTTGGGTGTTTAGGGACATAGATTCATAGTGACCCTGTGCACAATGGATTGAAACACTGCCTGGTCCTGAGCCATCCTCATAGCTGCTGTCAAGCCCACTGCTGCTCCATTGTGCCAATCCATGTCATTGGGGATATTCCTCTTTTTCCCTGACCTTCCATTTATCAAGCATGATGTCCTTTTCCTGGGTCTGTTCTCTACTGATAATATGTCTAAAAAATGAGAGACTAAATTTCATCATCCTGGCTTCTAAGGAGCATTTTGACTGTACTTACTCCAACACTGATTTAGTTGTTCTTCTGGCAGTACATGGTACTCTCAATGTTATTCTCAAACACCATAACTCAAATGTATCAGTTCTTCTACAGTCTTCCTTGTTCACTGTCCAATTGGATCAGGCCATCTTAGTCCTCAAACTGACATCTTTGCTCTTGAAATATAAAATAACTATAAATCAGACATCTTTGCTCTTATTAAACATAATATATAGCAATCAGGCAAACAATTCTGATTTGGATTCAAAATTATTAGAAAAATGTGAAGTAGCTTCTCCTACTAACATCATATTTTATTTCATAGGATGGTGTTTGGAACAGTAGAGTAACTCTTTCCCTCCACTTAGAATATTTGATGATTATCATAAAAAATATAATTTAAAAATATACATCAAATTTCAGAACCTTTTATATAATGCCAAATGACTATAAATCACAAGTATCAGAAATCTGCTTGCATTCTGAAAAGTTAGTTTGGATTTAAAAACAACAACAACTAAATAAAACAATGCAACTGTGTAGCTAAAGCCAAGAGGAAGCACTTGTAGTCAGAGTAGATAGGGGATACAGCCATCAAATTACAGTGAGTTAAAATGTTTTAGTTGAGAATTGTTGTTTTTCTTGTTAAGTGCCCTCAAGTCAGTTCCAACTCATAGCAACCCTGTATAGGGTTTCCAAGGAGCAAACTTAATGACTTTGCGGTTCAAACTGACCTTACAGTCCAGCACATTAACCCACAGAACCATACCAGGACTCCAGAGTTAGTTAATATTGTTGTTCTTAAGTGCTATCGAGTTGATTCCAACCTATAGCTGCCCTGTGTAAGATTTCTGAGGAGAGGCTGGTAAGTTTGAACTGCCAACCTTGCAATTCAAACTGACTTTGCAATCCAGCATATTAACCCACAATACCACACCAATACTCCTAGTTAAGAATAGACATGTCTAATCACAGAACACTCACCAAGCGCTGTTTCTTGGTTTCTTGCTTCACATGTTGATCTAAGGAACTCAGCACCTAGTTGCAATCTAAGTGTAACATATATTGATTTTACAACAATTTTAGAGCTGTGATTTTTTTCCTAAGCAGTTTAGTCTTCAGTTAATTCCTTGTTCCTAGGAGTCAATTTCTATGGTGTACTCTCACACATTCACATATATATTTTAACATTAGCAATTATAACTTCTCTTTTGTGATGTTCAAATCAATCCCACTGCATTCATAGATCAAATAAACTAAATTTATTTTCAAAATGATGTGCTTATACATCATGCTAGAAACCAAAAACGTATCTCAATGTTGTAAGAAAATTATATTATTTCCAGCAGAAAAAATAAAAAAGTATGGTATATTTGATATAACTTGTTAATTGCTTGTTTTTGTTATTCTTGAATTGTTTGCATGAGTGCGGATGACTTGAGATTTTTGTTGCACATAAGTTAATGATAACTAAGTTAGATGTGAATATATAAATTTCTGAATCCTATGTCAAACCTTTCTACCCAAGATAGTATTTTTCTGAAAAGTAACTGAAAGTTCCTTTTGAAAAAAAAAAAAAAATCATGACAAAAAATGATTGTCATATACACTGGCAATATAAAAATTATTTATCAATGAATTCATTAGAGCTTTATGATTCATTTTATACATATATTCAACATTTGCCACCATTTCAAATTTTAAGCACTATGGACTTAATTAACTAGCTTTTATGGAAACATACTAAAACCTCCTGCTTAAGGAAATCAATTTTCTAATACATCTCCAAAACCACAATTATGCACGTTCACTAGCACACATCACACACATACATGTGCACACACACATATACTACACTGCACATATCACACAGCTTGAATATCAACAGAACAGGTCCAGAATGCACAAATAAAAGAGGAAGAACCTAATTCAAACTTTGAAGATTACAGCTAATGCACTATGGTTTGCTGCTTTGTCTAGGGTTTATAAAACAAGTCTTTATGAGTTTTTGGACTCTAAAAATATGGCAGACTTTTCACAAAAATGTTGATAAACCTAGTAGGATACAATGGAAAAAAAAAAAAGAAAGAAAAAGCCAAGTGAGAAAATACGAATAGGAGAAGAGAGAAAAAAACACATTGCTTAGTGTTTGGATAGAATTAAAACCTGTGACAAATATATGCACATCAGAAATCTTCCAAAGGAAAAAAGGAAAAAGGAGGTGAAGCAGACAGCTTCCTGGGGGTGCTGTACAGCTCAGGAGTTAAGATAGTCCATCTCTGTGAGTATTTATTAGCCAGGATGTCCATGAAGAGTGTGCCCACAGAGAGAGTGGGGAGAACAGACACCAATACTTCAAGGGACTCATGAACTGCGTCTCCATGTGTATGCACAATAAGGAGAATTTCCGTGTTCCTGAACTAATGTATTAGCGCTGCAGGAATCCAGAAAACAAAACATCTGACAAAAGGAAATTTTATCTTCCACTGGTGTCTCACGTTTACCCAATTACTGCAAAGTGTAAAGGTATGCAAGGAATAAATAAAGTAGCTTTTGGTTGACTTGGCTGGCTTATTAGTGAGAGAAAATTTCCAAACAGTGAATATATCTAAGGATAGAAAACAATTCCATTGTTAGACAACTGTAGCGTTTTCAAAGGTTATTGTTTGGGAAAATATTTGCTATTCTCTTGCTCTGCAGTTATTTATGCTACTTCACTGATATACTATGTGATCTAGGTTTTTATTTGCAATTTTAAATAATACTTTATAAAATACTTTTTTGGGGGAACAAAATCCATTGTCCATGATTTCTAATTATTAATTAATTTAAAGTAAATATTTAGAGGTAAATTTATGATGACATTCTGTTCAAAATTAAGTATTAATGAAAATTTAGATATTTCTCCTAAAATCTCTTAGCTTAGAGTCATCATTTCTTCTCCAGTATCAGTGCCACACTTGAGGCTAACTTTCAGGTAATTAAAGCAGCCTCCTAAATTCACTCTTCTGGGGTGCCTGGGAATTTGTTACTCCCTGATGACACTGTAAAATAATTACTGGACTTGGAATAGAAAAGTCAGCAGTTCAAAAACCTTCAGCTTCCATAGGAGAAAGATGAGGCCTTCTGCTCCCTTAAAAATTTACAGCCTCAGAAACACTATATAGCATTGTCATGAGTCAGAGTTAACTCTGTGGTAGTAGGTCCACTTCTGTGACACTTTGAATCTACTGATTATGTAAAAACACACTGTAATACTTTTTATGAATGACTATTTGCATTTCAGACAGTCAGTAATTTATTCTTCTTCAAATTCCCTGTTGTAAGCAAAGAAGTTGAAGTAATTATAAGGATTTTAGTATTCCCTCAAGCGAGTTAGTAGAGAACCATTATTTTTATTCATTTTTAAATTTATGGAATACACCAATATTACCAGTTTTCAGAATATGGAAAGTGAATTTGTGAGACAGATTGAGGCATAAAACCTGCTAAAAATTTAAAAGAGAAATTTATTCTTAGTGCTTTCTATGTATTAATGAGAATGTTAAGCCTAATGAATTCATGTGGTTGTTAGGTGCAGTCAAGTCAGCTCTGACACACAGAGGCCCTATGCACTAAGAATGAAACACCACCCAGTTCTTCACCATTCACACAATTCCTGTTATAGCTGAGTCTGTTGCTACTGCCACTGTGCTAATCCATCTTATAGGGAGTCTTCCTCATTTTCACTGACCTTCCACTTTACCAAGCACTTTAGGAATCCTTCTGCAGGGATTGGTCCTTTCTGATAACATGTCTGAAGTAAGAGAGGCAAAATCTCACCATCCTGGTTTCTAAAGAACATTATGGCTGTATTTCTTCCAACACAGATTTGTTTGTTTTTCTGGTAGTTGATGGTACTTTTAATATTCTTCTGGAACACCATAACTCAAAGGCATTAATTCTAGTGTTTTCCTTATTCATTGTCCACATGTATGTGAGGTGATTGAAAATATAATGGCTTGGGCAGGCTTACCCTCAAACTGGCATCTTTGCTCTTGAAAACTTTGAAGAGGTCTTGTGTAGAAGATATGCCTAACACAATATGTCATCTGATTTCTTGACTGCTGCTTCTGATATTCTGAAATTTCAAAAATTCATTGTTAACCACAAAGTACTTAAAGGATTGAAAAAAAAAAAAAGCCTTCTGAAGTAAAGACAATTTAGTGCACGATTTAATCTTTAATTTTCCTTTCCATTAGCCTTTTTTGTTAGATAACATTGAAGAATTTTTTTTTTTTTTTTTTTATTCTTAGTCTGGCATTCCATTTATTGTATCAAATTAATTATTCGTCAATAGAGGTAATCATGTGATTTATTTTTTTACAAATAAAAGTTCTTTGGTAAAATAATTTTGTAAATTGCCTGCTTAAACCAAGATAGCATGTTAGCAATACAGTATACTTATTGTCATTGAGTGCTGTCTAGTTGGTTCTCACTAATAGTGACCCTGTATAGGGTTTCAAGGAGCAACTGGTAAGCCTGAAACACAACCTTGTAGTCCATCTCATTAACTCACAGCGCCACATCAGTATACTTATTAGCACATTAGTAAGTAGAGTTCAGTCTGTAGACTTTGCAATTTCAAAGAGTCATACAATATATTAAAGACCTCTACATTGCCTAACACATTCACATCCTCAAGCATTCCTATCACTTCCAGTCCCTACAAGAATCTAATGTGCTGGACTACAAAGTCGATTTGAACTGCAAGGTCAGTAGTTCAAGTTTACGAACTGCTCCTTGGAAACCCTGTACAGGATTTCTATGGGTTGAAACCGACTCAACAGCACTTAACAACAGCAACAACATAGGTAAAAGTACTGGTGTGGCATTGTAAGATAAGTTGTTGTTGTCAGGTGCCATCGAGTCGGAAACGACTCATAGAGACCCCACGCACAGCAGGATGAAACAATGTCCGATCCTGGGCCTACCTCACTACCGCTGCCACACTTGACGCCATCAGTGATGCCAACTGGCTGATCCATCTAGTAGGATAAGTACTTGACTGAAAATTCGGTTTGAACCACAAGGTCAGCAGTATAAATTCACGAGCCACTCCTTGGAAACTCTATACTTGGTCATTATAAATTGGAATTGACTCCACGGCATTTAACAACAACACCAGTTATGAGAAGATACCTGATTTGATGCCGTATTTTATTTCAAATAGTATATATTCACAAGAAGATAATAGAAAATACAGCTAAGAACTCAAGTTTCTTCCTTTTCTCCCTCAAAATTCAAATTAAATTGATGTTATTGCTAGGTGCACTTGAGTAGTTTCTGAACAAAACACAGTTCTGAACAAAACACTGCCTGGTTCTGTGTCATCCTAAAAATGTTTGAGCCCATTATTGCAACCACTGTGTAAAATCAAATCATTGAGGATCTTATTTCATGCTAAATCTTTATTTTACCCAACATGTTGTCTTTCTCTATGGATTGGTCCCTCTTGATAACGTATCCAAAGAATGTGAAATAAAGTCCTGTCATCTTTACTTCTAAAGAGCAGTTTAGCTCTACTTCTCCCAGCACATACTTGTTTCTTCTTTTGGTAGTTCATAGTATATTCAATGAACTTAACCATTGTCCAGTGTTAACATGCATATGGTGTTTGGGTCAGGCACATCTCAGTCTTCAAACTGGTATCTTTGTGTTTTTTTTAATTATTATTATTTTAAACCATTTAAAGAGGTCTTTTGCAGCACATTTGCCCATTGCAGTGTTATTTATTTTCCTGTCTGCTGCTTCCTTGAGCATTCATTGTGGATCCAAGTGAAATGAAATTCTTGAAAACTTCAGTATTTTCTGTTTGTCCTGATGGTGTTCATTGGCTCAGTTGTGGGGATTTTTGCTTCCTTTATGTTATGGTATAATCCATGCTGAAATCTGTAATATTTGGTCTTCTATAGTAAGTGCTTCAAATCCTCTTCACCTTTAGCAAACAGGGTAATGTGAATTAAACCTCCATTTCTCTAAGATATACTTCTTTCTGAGCGTTTTCTAAAATCTTTTTTTTTTTTTTAATTATCAGTTAAAAAAAAAAAAAAAAGCCTGATAAGAATTTTGGTTGAGAATCCAAAAATGTGCTATTATATGTCCCTAGACATTTTCCTAAGCGCCCATTAGAAGGTGAGATGACCTTGCTAGTTCATGACACAAAAGACAATGTATTTGATTATGAAAAATTAAAAAGGCAATGAAAGTATGACATAGTTGAAGAGCTAATGTGGACAATGCCACTGATTAAGCATTTGAAGTGCACTTGGTTTTTATCCTTCTGTGCTATCTTCATATGTAGTAAGTATAATAAGGTCATTTAGTGCTATCATAAGATTTCTGCTTATACAGATGTCATGTAAATTCAATTAATTTGAACAATGTCTAGGTCTTCAAAGACCATATGCTGCCTCTAGGGGATATTTGTGCAATTTACTTGCCAGATGTGCAACCAGCGCTATAAACCAGCAGTCCTCTGACTCAAGATTATAGTATATATGGTCCAATATGAAGGGAGAATGCAGCCCTACTTTGGTTAATATATGATGTACAGATGTAAGCATACAGCAATTGATTATTGTTAAGTGTTCTCAGCTCAGTTCCGACCTGTAGCAACACTCTGTAGGATTTCTGAGGAGGAGCTGATGGGTTTGAACTGCCACCTTGTGGTTAGCAGTCCAGTGCTTATCCTACAGTGCCATACCACAACTCTGTGCAGTTGTGTAGCAATTTAAATGATATTAAAATACACTTGCTTAACGTGATCTACTATCATGTATGTGCTGTTTGAGAAATTAAAAATAGATACCAAAGTAAATATTTTATCCTTTAAAATGATTTAAAATAGTCCCGTATTTGTTAATAACTTTTGCCTACAGTGAAGAAAATAATAAAATAAATTAATGTTGTCATCAAATTGATTCAGCTCTTAGGATACAGTACAACTGCTCTACAATGTTTGAAAGACTATAAATCTTTATAGAAACCAGCTGCCATCATTTTCTCCCACAGAGCAGCCTGTTAGATTTGAACTCACCTGATACTTAGCTTAGCAGTCTAGTGGTTTATCCATGGCTCCATGGTTAAGTTATCTCGCCTGCAATCGTCATGATGTGCTGTGGAGTCATTTCTGACTCCCAGAGACCCTGTACAGGGTTTCAAAGGCTGTGAATCTTTATGGGAGTAGAAAGCCTGATCTTTCTCCGACAGAATAGCTGGCGGTTTTGAACTGCTCATGTTAAGGTTTGAAGCCTGATTCATAACCACTACACTAGCAGAGTACAAATCCATTATTAGGGAATTCATCTATAGTACCTATTATAAAACATCTAATGTATATAGATGCAGAACTGAAGATTCCTTAGGGCACTCATTCCTGAATGGATTCATTGTGTAAAAAAAAAAAAAAAAAATGAGTAGAAATATGTGTGTGTGTGTGTGTGTGTGTGTGTGTGTGTGTGTGAATGCAACCGCATGTGTTCTCAGATCATAAAACTGTTGCAATGTAAGAGAAAATGAAGTTGGCTTCTTCTAATTAAAACATTTCACAACGCATCCAGATTACTACTTCCATTTTACTGTGCATTTTGTTTTGACATTCTTATTTTTCCATGGACTTTGTCATAATTAGGTTAAAATCAATGTTTTACCCTCCATCATTTTAGAAAGGCTACTGAGGCTTTCTGCTCCCATACAGATTTACAGCCTCGGAAACCCTGTACAGGGTCGCTATAAGTCAAAACCTACTCCCCAGCACATAACCACCACCGCCACCACCACACTATATTCGGAGTCCTGGAGTGGCGCTGTGAGTTAATGTGCCAGACTGCAAAGCCGTTTGAACTGCAAGGTCAGCAGTTCAAACTCACCAGCTGCTCCTCGGAAACCCTATACAGGGTCGCTATAGGTCAGAACTTAACAACAACAACACTATATTCAGTTTACTCCAGTAAGTGATTAGTTGTAATGTTAACAAAATCCTTAAATCCAAATCATCATTATTAAAGATACAATAAAACATAGGCCATAGTTTATAAATATTTTTAAGCAAAATTGGTGTTGGAATTTAAAGTAAAAGTAGTGTCAATCTGATTTACCACATATGGAAGTGGAGGTAGTAGTTTTCATCATGTCCAGATAGAGTTCTGGTGTGGCACTGCGGGTTAATGCGGTGGACTGCAAAATCTGTTGAACCACAAGGTTGGTGGTTCAAGTTCCCCAGCTGCTTCTTGGAAACCATGTACAGAGTCGCTATGGGTCAGAACCAATTCGACGGCATTTAACAAGAACAAAGAGATGGTAAGGTATGGTTTTGGTAGAAATGTTTCTTGTTTTGTGGTGTTTATGGAGTAAATATATGTGTTGTTAAGTGCCATCGAGTCTGTTCTTACCCATATCTACCCTGTGTAGGGTTTCCGCATAGCATCTGGTGGGTTTGAGCTGCCAACTTTCTGATTTGCAGTCCAGTGCTGATTGTACAGCTTCACATCAGCGTCCTAAGTATGTATACATTGATGTTGTTGTTATATTTCGTGAAGTCGGTTCCAATTCATAGCGACCCTGTACAGGGTTTCTGAGACTGTAAGTCTTTACGGGAGCAGAAAGAAAGTCTCATCTTTTCTCCCGCGGAACAGCTGGTAGTTTCGAACTGCTGACTCTGAAGTTAGCAGCCGGGTTCGTAACCACTACGCTACCGGAGCTCCTTAAATATGTATACATACATGTATAAAAACACCAAAACTAAAACCATTGTTTTCAAGTCCTTTCCCATTCATGGGAACCATATAGGACAGTAAAGTGCTCTGGTAGCGTAGTGGTTACGAAACGGGCTGCTAACCTCAAGGTCAGCTAGTTCGAAACTACCAGTGGTTCCGTGGGAGAAAGATGAGGCTTTCTGCTCCCTTGAAGATTTACAGCCTCGGAAACCCTATACAGGGTCGCTATAAGTCAGAACCGACTCCACGGCACACCACTACCAAGACGTAGATTTGTCTAACAGAGTTTCTAAGGATGTGATCTGTTTTGGAAGTCAATGGTTACATCTTTCTCCCAAGTAGTGGCAAGTGAGTTTGAATCTTCACTTTTGTTTAGCAGCCAATGCTTAACTAGCTGCACCAGCAAGGCTCTCTCCTTCCACATATATATTCTAAATACTGTCGATAAGCAGCATCTTTCTCATTGGTTTCAGATTCTGATTTTTGTTTTTTGTTTTTAATAGTTAAATAAAAATTATAGATTATATAAAGCAAATTCCTCATGAAAAGAAAATAATTTAAAAGCAGGAAAGTATGATGTGCTTCTGAAGTCTTTGTTAAGGAACATCTTATGTGAATTTAGCTCTTCCTAGGGGGAAAAATGATTGTAGAAAGTCTTCAATAAGCAGTACATTATTCTGGAGTACCTGCAAATGACTAAATGGAAATGTGCGAAGGAGAACTTGAAAAAGTGACCTAAAACTAGAATCTTTCAAATTAACTGCACCTTCAAACCTTTACACTTTACAAGATTCTTCTTATCAGACAAATATTCTGCTTTATATTCAAATTAAATCTATAGTGATTAGGAGCAGTTAAATTAGAGATTCTTCCTGTGATGACACTGTTAGCCTGAGAGAAAATTCAGTTAAGAAAAAGAAGCTTGGTTTGATGAAGCACAGCTACAAAATTATGTCAGTGTCTGTGTCAGTTTATGGCTTGGAAAATAACTTAGAGGAAGCAATGTCATAATAGTGTTTTCATTCATACTGGAAATGTTAATTCATTTATAAAAACTAGGGCCATAAAATTATTATGAATCTTGATTTCAGTTCAGGATCTCTTAAAAATAGAAAACCTTCCAGTGTACCTAATTCTTCCTCCAAATGCTGAAAACCAGTGTCATTTCTCAAAGGTAATATCCCCTCCATTGCTCTGCCTGAGGACTTTATTAGATTTAATACTGAGAGCTCACAGTCAGCTACCACAGGTGAATCCCTTGAAAGCTGGAAACTTGGATTATCTTTTGTCTACATTTCTATTACATAGGCTGTTGTTAACCTTCCATTCCCAACTTGAACCTCCTTAATGGTGTTGCCAACCAACAGCTGAACCTCTGAGAGCCTCCAGCAAAATAAAAGCGGTATTTCATATCTTAGGTATAGTATAGGTTTCCAAGAAAGGTAATGTGATCTCTTAACATACTGCTTGTGCTTGCAAAATATAGTACATCAGCGTTATGATGTTCCTTCTGGGAGATTAGCATGTGGATTATTTTGCAACTTTCTGAGGTGATTGAAACATTTCAAATTAGAGTTCTGAAATAAAAGATCTTATGGCCAGCAGCATTATCACTTCACAGAATAGAAAATGAGGTTTACTAGTTTAAATCAATAGAAATAATGGGATTTGTATGAATAACTGAGGTACTTTTTATTGAATTTTTTTTTTTTTATTCTTCCTTGTATTTGTTTGCAGGTAGTTTAAAGGAAGTCAACTATGGCAAAAGCTTAACTCTTCATTATTCAACTTCATACTTCTCACCTCTTCATCTACTACATATACACACAATTATACATCAGTATGCTCTATGCTTACATAAGGAAACTCATGATTGATTATTTGCATTTATAGATTAAAGCTATGATATGCATTTATGAATTTTCTTCTTTATAGACATAGTATTTAAGAAAACAATAGTTCTTCTCAACATAACAGAAAATATGTACGCTATCAATGGAGAAAAGTGACAAATGTCATCTAACAGATAGTTCCTAATTGTACATTCCACGACTTCCTTCTCTAATGAAAGATTTAAACTAATTCTTCATTATTGTTAATATTATGATTCCTTATTACAAAGTGGTCAGTACATTTAGGCAAGAGTTTTGTTGTGTTCTTTCCACATTTTAGAGCTCATACTCCAGGAACTATCTTAATCTGGATTTATTTCCTCTGGGTGAACATTTTACTTTAAGGAAAACATAAATAGGGAGAAATTTTTTCCTGTACTTCTGATCTTTTTTCAAATTCTCCCACTATCTTTCCAATGAATAAGAGGACTCTCACATATCATGTCAGGCTATCCTAAACTGAAAAGCATTGAAGGCTACACATCATTCACAGTGTAACTGACCTGTCATTCAAGACTTCGACAAGAACACTGGAAGTTAATTTAGTAGAGACTCCAAGATTTACTGAGTAAAAATAAACAAACAAAAAACAAATAGAATACATGTCATGAAGCCTAATGATTTGAAAAATATAAAAATGCTATCTCTTCTTTAAAATTATATGTGTATTTTAAGTTACTGAAATGAACAGTTAATCTAGATAGTTAAAGGACATTAGTGTTGCATTGGTTAAGCACTTTTCTAGTGAACAAAAGATCAGTGATCAGAACCATCAGCTTCAAGAGAAAAGTGTAGCAGTTCTACTTTGTTCTTTGTGGTTGTTGGGCCCTGGTGTGGCATTGTAGGATAAACATTGGACTGCTAACTGAACTAGTTGCAAGGTCAGTAGTTCAAACCCATCAGCTGTAGAAAGACTTCATTATTCCGGAGTACCTACAAATGACTAGAACCCTTTTACGGTGTTTTTATGAGTCAAAACTGACTCAACAGCAAACAACAACAAAAACAACATAGAATTGTTATAAGTTGGAATCAATGGATTTCCTAGATATAATATATAATAACTGGCTTAGGAAATTAATATTACTCATATATATACTCCCAGTTGCTATAAGGAGCTCTGGTAGCATAGTGGCTACAAATCGGGCTATGAACGGCAAGGTCATTGGTTCCATGGGAGAAAGATGAGGCTTTCTGCTCCCATAAAGATATACAGCCTCGGAAACCCTATACAGGGTCGCTATGAGTTGGAACCGACTCCACGGTACTTAACATCAACAATAGTTCCTATATGACTGCTCATAAAATATTTCTCCTATCCATGACATATATGAGAAATCTAAAAAAATATGGTAAGGGCATGACTTTAAACTCAAAATATTTCAGTCACTTAATCTGACTCCCTTACTCTACACATAAAAAGGCTAAAGATGGGGGAGTTCTTGAAAGTCAACAAAGAGCTATCCTACGCCAGATATTATCACTCATATTGTAGCTTCTTTCTGATATATGATTTAAAACATAAAATTACTATATCAATTTTAGAAGCCCCTGGGGCATTGTAGGAAAAACACTGGACTACTAGAAACATCCAACAATTCAAACCCACCTACAGCCAGTCTTCAGGAGAAAGATGAGCATTTTTGCTCATGTAAAAGCTTTATCAGTTTGTCATTCTGTAGTGCCTTGCATATGGCTGTGATGCCACCAGTATTTTAAATACCATCAGGGTACATCGTGTTAGATAGGTTTTAACTGAGTCTCCATAACAAGATACAGTAGGAAGAAGAAGAGGTGGAATCCTTCTCAGTGTTTAGCCACCAAAAACCTTATTGAAAAAAATCATTGCTCTCCTTTTTATATGTTCTTTGGGGTCAGTATTGCAAGAGAGGGCAGAGTAATCTCAGGGCATCCTGTTGGCTACTTATTATCCCTTCACTGTTAACACTCCTCAATCATTTTTCTCTATTTTGTTAACCTTGTGAAAAGGAGCTTGGTGGTGCAATGGTTAAGAGTGTGACTGCTGATTGAAAGGTAGACATTTTGAAACCATCAGCTGCTCCACATAAGAAAAGGTCTGGTGATATTCTTCTGTAAAGTTTAAAGCCTTGTTAACACAGTTCTTCTCTGTCTTTAGGATCTTTATAAGTAGAGCTTGATTTACAGAACACAACAGCAGCAACAATCTTGTAAAACTTGTGACATAAATAATTGACTTGAAGCCTTTAACACAGCAATCAGAAACTCCCTCAAAGGTTTACTTTTATTTAATCCCTTATGATATGAATTATAAACATAGTATGTGGGGTTTTAAATAAGTGATGGTATCAATAATGTTTCAAACAACTTATCAACTATCTACTGGATGCTTACACCTGAGTTATCTAAATTATTAAACATCAAATTCCTGAAAGGTTGGCGGTTCAAATCCACCAAAAGCAACTCAGAAGACAGGCCCAAAGATCTTCTTGTAAAAGGTCACACTCTTGAAAGCTTTAGGGAGCAGTTCTACTCTGAACACATCAAGTTGTAATGAACAAGAATCAATGTGATTTCAAATATGCTTAAAGCACTGCATTATTTGTAATTTAAGGTTGAGAAAGTACAATCTTTTCCCTTAGGAAATGGGGTACAGTTGATTTATTTTATATCACCCTTCTAGTCAGTCTTCATGACTCCTACAAAATGACGGGGTGGGAACCATGCTAATAGGGTGAACAGGACTGAAATATAGGAAATGGCCATTTTTTTCATTCCACTAGATTTAAATTGAATCATCTTGGAAGCTGTTGTTGTTGGTGATATGTGCCCTCAAGTCAGTTTCTACTCACAGCAACTCTATACACAACAGAATGAAACACTGTTCATTCCTGAGTGATCCTCACAATCATTGTTACGCCTCAGCCAATTGCTGCTGCCACTGTGTCAATTCATCTTCTTGGGGCTCTTCCTCTTGTTTACTGACCCTTCACTCTACCAAGCATGATGTTCTTCTCAAGTGACTAGTCCCTCTGAATAATCTGTCTGAAGTATGAGATACAAAATCTGGCCATCCTAGCTTCCAAGGAACATTCGGACTGTATTTCTTCCAAAACAGATTTATTCGTTCTTCTTGCAGTTCATGATACTTTGCATGTCAAATACATAAAGTCTTCTAGGGTCTTCCTTATGCACTGTCCAAATTTTATGTGTATATATGGCCACTAAAAAATACCATGCGTTGGGTCATATACACCTTAGTTCTCAAGCTGTCATCTTTGCTCCTGAACATTTTAAAAAAGTTCTTGTATAAAGTTTTGGTAGTATGGAGAGTTGATACTGAATCTAAATAAAATGAAGATTTATACAACTTCAATCTTTGCCCAATTTATGATGATGTTATTTACTGGTCCAGTAGTAAGGATTTTAGTTGTGTTTACATTGAGATGCAACACATATCAGTGAGAATTTTAAATCTTCACGCTCAGCAAGCAAGGTATTATCTGTGTATCATGTATTGTTAATCAGATTTCTTCCAATCCTGATGCTCCAGTGTTCTTCATATAATTCAGTTTGTCAGATTATTTGCTCATCATACAGATTGAATAAGTATAGTAAAAGAATACAACCTTGATACAAACCTTTCCTAATTTTAAATCATATAGGGTCTCCTTGTTCTGCTAGAACAACTATGTCTTTGTCCAGGTTCCTCAATAGCACAATCAAGTGTCCTGAAATTTTCTGCAATGTTATCTACACTTGAAAGCCTTTGCATAGTTAATAAAGCACAGATGAATATATTTCTGATATTATCTGCTTTCAGTCACTATCCATCTAATATAAAAAATGATATGCCTTATTCCACATCTTCTTCTGAATACTGCTTGAGTTTCTGGCACTTCCCCATAAATGTGCTTTGCAGTCATTTGTTGAATTACCTCCAACAAAATTTTACTTACATGTGGTATTAATCATCTTGTTCGATAATTTCCCAATTCCATTGGGTCATCTCTCTTTAGAATTGACAAAAATATGCATGTCTTCAATCAGTTGACTAGGTAGTTTCGTAGAGGTGAGTAAGTGATTCCAGTCTTGGATTAGTTTGTTTAAATACTTCAGTATTTATATTTTGTGTTATTTTCAATGTCTTCAGAGCAACTTCAACTGCTTCCATCAGTATCATTAGTTCTTGATACTATGCTACCTCTTGAAATAGTTAACCTTTGATCATTTCTCTTTGGAACAGTGATTCTGTTTATTCCTTCCATCTTCTTTTGGTGCTTTCTGCATCACTGAATATTTTTCCCATT
>NW_006408529.1:7994433-8001432 GCF_000296735.1 Chrysochloris asiatica
TGAAACTATGTATGATAGAATGAGTGTAAAGCTAATGTTCCCCCATGTAAACTATCACACAATAAAAGGGGAAAAAATATGATTAACTACATCAACAAGCTTTCTAAATCATATAATATTTCTAGGTAAATCATCAGGAACAGCAGCTCCTATTCCTTATTTGTTTATTATTATGTGTGGAGATGAAACATGTAAACATTCTAGGCTTTAATCTCCTGTTTGAGAAATGAAAGGATTTTGTTGGATGAGCTCTAAAGCCTCCTCTGCTTCTAAAATATGATCCTTTGTTTTGCTACTATAAATATTTCTTAACTCCCTTACTCAGAAAATCATAGTATTCTGACACTGTTCATGCTCAATTTTACTTAGTGAAATAAATTAAGTGTTCTCTAATTGTGATAGCCAGAACAAAAATCAATTGGAAGTCATTAAGAGATCATAATTACATTTAAACATGCTCTCTAATAATTCAAAATTCATGATGTTTAAGTAAATGGGAACTTTTAATAAACTCTCTCCCATTAATTTTAGGAATATTTAGCAATTATAATTTTGTAGTTGTGTCCACATATTTGCCAGAAGAATCCAGAAAATAATAAGCTATTTTATATGCAGATAAGAGCAAAAAAAGAATAAAGTTCTTAAAATTTCATTAAATTCCCACTTTTTAATGTACACATGCATATATGCATAACTAATATTTTATATTACAAAATCTAGCATTCGTATGACACAATCATAGAAATGAGATTGTCCTCCCAAATGTCAAGTATAAAGTTCATTTATAAATGAGGAAATTATTAGGGGCTCAGAAGAAAACTAGAGCATAAACATATTCAAGTAACTGATCAAGTAAAATGTTTTAGGGTTAGAACCTCAAATCTAAATTAAATATTTAACTTAAAGAAATGCCCATCAACCCACATGTGTATGGTCCATGAGAGAAAATGCACCTGGCCTGTCTTCCCAAATGTCTCTGAGTGAACTAGAATTGCCAAATTTCAGTTAGTAGTCAAGTGTTTAACTATTTGCACCACCCAGAGACTCTAAGATTTGGGTAGTTCATTACTATCCTTCTATAACTGCCACTGTAATTTACCTGGTTCTATTGAGACTGGTGTGGCACTGTGGGTTAATGCACAGACTGCAAAACCATTTGAACTGTAAGGTCGGCAGTTCAAGCTCACCAGCTGCTTCTTGGAAACCCTATACAGTGTTGCTATGGGCTGGAACTGACTCGACAGCACTACACAACAACAATTGAGACTAGTAATATGTTTGAATCAATTAAAACTTAATTGCAAAAAAACATAACAAACAGTTTTGAAGCTTATTTGCAATAATTTGTTGTTGTTGTTGTTGTTATGTGCTGTGGAGTCGGTTCCGACTCATAGCGACCCTGTACAGGGTTTCTGAGGCTGTAAATCCTTAAGGGAGCAGAAAGCCTCATCTTTCTCCCGCGGAACAGCTGGTAGTTTCGAACTGCTGACCTTGCAGTTCTCAGCCCGATTCGTAACCACTACACTATCATAATAGACCTGTATAATTGACTAAAATTTTATCTGATTATATACTGTGGGATACCTCCAGTGTGCTATCCATATTGAAAGAAATTACAGACTCTTTTAAAACATAGAATTTTAATTACAGGAAGAAAAATCTGACTATTATAACTTTCTTTAGAGGAGAAATAAAATTAATGTCCAAATTCACTAAAAAAAATGTATACAATGAATATATACTATCAACTGATGCCAATAACTAAAATAGGTAATTGATCAGTGAAATAAGTACAATCTAAACATGATAGATAGAATGTTGTTGCTGTTGTGAAATGCAAAATAGTGGGTGGTGACTCATAACTACTCTGTGTAGGGTTTCCGAGATGGGCTCAGAAAGCCTCATTTTCTCTCATGGCGTGGTTGCTGTCTGAAAGCACAGATCTTGTGGTTCATATTCCAGTGCTAATCCTATGGAACCACCTTGCTTCCAGAGAGAATGCTGTTGTTGTTGTTGTTAAGTGTCATCAAGTAGGTTTTGACACGTAGGGACTATGTGCAGGGTTTTCAAGGGACACCTGATGGATCTGAACTGCTGACATTGTGGTTTGAAATCCAGTGCTGATCTTACCAGGAGTTCAGATAGAATGTGTTGTTTTGTTACGTGCCATTGAGTCAATTTCAACTCATAGTAACCCTATACATATCCATTAATCATCAGTACATGGAATGTATTAAGTAAGAAACTAGGAAAATAGAAATTGTCAAAAATGAAATGGAATGCATAAACATCAATATCAGTGAGCTGAAATGGACAGTTACTGAACATTTTAAATTTGACCATCACATGGAATGAAAAACTAAAGAGAAATGACATCACATTACTGATCAAAAATAATACTTCAAGATCTATGTTGACACATAATGCTGTGCATATCATGAAAAGCTATTGACAATGTTGTGGAGAATGAGTATCCAGGAACTTTAAATTCTACTCCTGAGGAACCTGTATGTAGAACAAGAGGCAGTAGTTCAAACAGAACAATGGGACACGGAATGGTTTAAAATTAGGAAAGGTATGTACCAAGTTTATATTCTTTCAACATATTTGTTCAATATGTATGCTGAGCAAATAATTCAAAGTTGTAATATATGAAGGAGAAACATAGACTCAGGATTAGAAGAAGACTCAATAACAACTTGCAATATGCAGATGATACAACCTTGCTAGCTGAAAGCAAAAAGAACTTAAAATATTGTTGTTGTTGTTGTTAAGTGCTGTTGAGTTTGTTCTGACCCATAGTGACCCTGTATAGCTTTTTGAGGACTAGTTGGTGAGTTTCAACTGCTGACCTTGAAGTTCAAATGATGTTGTAGTCCAACACATTACCCCACAGCACCATACCAGGGCTCAATATACATACATATAAGTATATAAATATATAAGAAAGATTATCAGACAAAACTGTATCAGCAGACAAATCAATATCTTTGCTGCTGTTGGTAGATATCCTTTGATCTGCTACAATTCATAGAGATCTTACATATAACAGAATGAAACAATGTCCAATTATGCATCACCCTCCTAATTATCACTTTGCTATATTTGAGCCCATTGTTGAAAGCACTAGGCCAGTGCTTCTCATTAAGTGTCTCCCACTTTTTCACTGACCTATTTATCTAACACATCTAGCAGAAAGCCTGCATACAATAGATTTCCAGGAGTCAGAAGAAACTCAATGTCAGTTAACAGCAACAAATTGATATCTTGAGATTATTACTATTTTTTAACATGAACTTACTAAAAATTTTTCCTTATATAGACAGGGGATTTCTTTCTTCATTCATTGTACAAGTATTTATTAAATATTTGCTATGTAGTGATCATTGTGTTACATGTTGGTCATATATTAATAAAAAGAAACAACTCCTTCTGTCAAGAAGAACAGTTTCTAATACATTGACTCAAACACATTTTTCACCAGCTTACTGATGTGGCACTGCAGGATAATGCACTGGACCACAAGATCAGTTCAAGCCACAAGGTGGGAGGTTCAAACCCACCAGCCGCTCCTTGGAAACTCTATACAGGGTCACTATGAGTTAAAACAGACCTGACAGTATTTAATAACAATAAAAATATTTATAAATAATATAATAAAATATTACCTAGAGTGGAAGTCAACAGTTTAATTATGAATATTAATTATTTACCTTTGCTACTAACAATTCTCTAACCCTTGTACCAGAGTATTCAAGGTAAAACATTTCTTTGTCATGTTGTTGTTAAGTGCCATAGTGTGGTTCTGACCCATAGTAACACTGTGTAGGGTTTCCAAGGAGGACTGGTAGATTTGAACTGCCGACCTGGCTGTTCAAACTGACCTTTTAGACCAGTGCTTGTCCTACAGCTCCCACCTGGACTCCTTTGTCATTGTTGTTGTTGTTACTAAGTGCCAACAAGTCGGTCCAACTCATAACGACTGTGTACAGAGTTTCTGATGAGTAGTTGTTGTGCTTGAACCACCTACTTTGTGGTTCAATCCATCTTTGTAGTCCTGCACATTAGCCCACAGCACCACACTAGGACTTCCTCTTTGTCATAGGACCATAGAAAATAAGGGATCTCTCACTTATGTATTATTATATCATGTGCACTGTTGGTCTTAAATTCTGACTCATAGGGACCCTATATAGGTCTTCCAAGGAGCAGCTGGTAGGTTTGAAATGCTGACCTTGAAGCTTAAACTGACTTTGCAGTCCAGCACATTATAATGCAGTGCCATACCAGGACCCCAGCATGTACATACAATGTACTTAATTGAAATTTGTTGAACAAAATGGATATGGGTGTTTGGATTGTCAGTACCTATTCATATCTTGAATAACTATTAACTTCCTGAAGAAAATTTTTCTGTCTGAAAGTAAATATGTTTAGTGTAACAAGTGATATAGCTCAAGCATAGCTCAAGGTATTTTGGAACATTCTAGAAGGGGACCATAGATGGTCTAGGTAAAACAGAGAGGGTGTCATGAAGGAAGTGCAACTAGAAATAATGGTAGAAGTTAGTAGTTAAAGGGAAAAAAATTGAACTGTTCCAAGTTTACATTTAAACAGCAATAGACAAGGACAGAGATTATAGATTGCAGAAAATATACTGCCAAGAGAAGAGTGCAAAGACAGGAATTGACTAAAGGTCTGCTGAAAAGTCACAAAAGCAGAGTTGGACTGGCTACTATGGAAAAAATGAATGACTGTGTATGGGATTTTTCAATTGTACTCAAAGACACAATCACTGTCAAAATCACCAACATTGAAAATAAAAGTCAGGATATAGCATCAATTTTCACTTCAGTAGGAGGGAAATGTTTTTCTTTTTTTTAGCTATGAGAGGTTTCTATGTGAGAGAGAAGGGAGCTCTGGTGGTGGTGGTGGTGGTTATGTGCTGTGGAGTCGGTTCTGACTCATAGTGACCCTGTATAGGGTTTCCGAGGCTGTAAATCTTTATGGGAGCAGAAAGCTTCATCTTTCTCCCTCAGAACAGAAAACAGTAAGACAAAAAGACAATCAGAGAGTGAAAACAAAAGAGCAAAAGAGAAAGCAAGAAAGAGAGCAAGAGAGCAAGGAAGGAAGGAAGGAAGGAAGGAAGAAATTGTCATTAAACAACATTATCAATGGAGAAAAGATTGAAGTTGTCAAGGACTTCATTCTTCTTTGATCAACTATCAACACTCACGGAAGCAGCAGTCAAGAAATCAAAGGACGTATTGCATTAGGCAAATCTGCTGCACAAGACCTTTTAAAAGTGTTGAAGACCAAAGATGTCAGCTTGAGGACTAAGGTGCGCCTCAATAACCTCATATGTACGAGAAAGTTGGACTGTGAATAAGGAAGCCTGTAGAAGAATTAACGCTTTTGAGTTATAGTGTTGGAAGAGAGTATTTAAAGTGCCATGGACTGCCAAAAAAACCCCAAACAGAACTGTATTGGAAGAAGTGCAGCCAGAGTGCTCCTTGGAGACCAAGATGGCGAAACTTCATCTCTTATACTTCAGACATATTGTCAGGAGGGACCAGTCACTGGAGAAGGATATCATGTTTGGTAAGTGGAGGGTCAGAGAAAAAGGGGAAGCAAGCTCCCAACGAGATGGATTGGCCAAGTGGCAGCATCGATGGACTCAAGCATGGTAAGAGTAGTGAGGTTGGCCCAAGATCGGGCAGTGTTTCGTTCTGCTGTGCATAAGGTCGCAATGAGTCGGTACTGACTCAGTGGCACCTAACAACAACCACAACTATCATAGGGTTCTATTGGTGAAATCCATGGAGACCAGGAAGATTTCTTCTACTGCATGGTCAGGAGCAATATGATGGTATCTGCAAAAGTACTCAATACATAGGTAGATCTTCCCATATGCCATACTTGTATTGAGAAAATGATTAGGGATGTGTTCAGAAGATGACTTTTAGCTATGCTGGGCTTAGAGTCTGGCATTCTAATAGCAGAAAGACCTATGTGGTGGGCCATACCGAAGATTCTTCCAATGATTCAGGCCTTCTAGTGTTTGCTCCCTGGTACGTTTTTAGTGTCGTCCAGACATAAAAGAACAGAAAATGGCATAAGTAATGGGGTGTAACTTCCAAGGTTAGTGTGTAAAAAATGTCTACTTTTTGTCTTCCTGGCATTCTATTGTTCTCTTATTGACATATCAGATGGGAGTCAATTACCATGTCGAGATTTGCTCTATGAAGAAGTCTATGTGACAATGATGATGAAAGCCTCTCTCACTCTTTTTTTTTTTTTTTTTAATAAGCTTATGTTATTAATTGAGTGATGGTATACATGGGAGAACATTGGTTTTGCAGTCATCCCATCATATTTTGTTTCATTGCAATGATTACAATTCCCTCCATGCATCATTTAACAATATTTGCTTCTATTCCTCTGTTTTTTGGTTTTGATGTACACAAAAACACTCAGAAATAAATAATTATTTAAACAACTAAAACTCACATTCTGCAAGCCAGCCTCCTGGCCACCAACACACAGCCTTTCTCTTTCCATGAGTCTAAAGTCCTCAGATGCTCTATCTCTCCATGTTCTCATCTCTGCCTCCACCTCTGGTGTTGCTGCTTCTCTGGTTACGGTCCCACATTCTGCTCATGCTCTTCTCTGTTGATTATCTTAGTGTTCTTTGTTCATGGACTATAAGATTAAATACTCCTCCCTTTTTGTTACAAAACTTGTACCTTTACATTGGTGACAATCACAATCAGTTATGATAACAATTACTCATTGAATCAAAAGAATCCTATCCCCATTTCTTTTCACCATACCCATATAGACAACATGGAAACTATTCTGCCTTCACCCAAATGCCAATGTCTAAATTTCCCGTCCTTATCAACACTGTATTCTGAGTGCCTTCCCACCTTCCAGTTCTGTTCTGACAGTGTTTCTCTGCTATTCATAGAGTTTTCAGTGACTAGCGATTTGGGAGTA
>NW_006408529.1:8002667-8015996 GCF_000296735.1 Chrysochloris asiatica
GGTTCAAGCTCACCAGCTACTCCTTAGAAACCCTATACAGGGTTGCTATGGGTCGGAATCGACTCAACGGCACTTGATGACAACAATAACAGAATGCCTTTTAAATATTCCAATGAGTTATAGACTGAAGACAGGCTTACAAGCTTTCTATCATCATGTTTCCCAATATTCCTTTCTATCCCACTCAAGTGTCTATTTTACAATAGTAGGCAAGGGAAGACAATATCCATAAGACAGCCAAGCATCTCAACATTTTTTCCCTTCTTTTACCTATTCAGACTATGCCTTGAAACCTGTATCACAGAGCCCTGTGTTTCCAGGGATGAGCCTACATTACTATTTACCTCTGTCCCATTTATCTCATGTAAACCAACCTAAGTCTTCCCCTATCTACCTTGTTCTTCCATTCCCCTACCCCTTCTGTACATTGTCTTACTCTTCCTTGGTTACTGCCTTCCCCAACACCCGAACTATGATGTGTCTATTCCCTATCCTGTGCTCTACTGTTCCCTATCTCCCACCCCTGATAATCAACAAATATATTTTTCTTTTTTTCTCTTAGTATGGTTCTTTTCTTAAGTTTTTACAATAATGGTCTTATGCAATATTTGTACTTTTGTGACTGACAAATTTTGCACACATAATATTCTCAAGGTTCATCCATGTTATGTGGTGGTTTGCAGCTTTACTACCATTCTTCAAGAAGCATAGTATTCCATTTTGTGTATATACCAGTTTGTTTATCAATTATTCCATTGATGGGCACTTAGGCTATCTTCATCTTTTTGCTATTGTGAACAGTGCTGTGATAAACATTGGTGTGCATATACCTACTTGTTTTCTGGTTCGTATTTCTTGTGCCTTTATACCAAGTAGAGCAATTGCTGGATAATAAGGTATTTAATTCCCAACTTTCTGAGGAAGTGCCATACCATTTTCCAGAGAGGTTGAAGCATTTTACATTCTTATCAACAATGTATCAGTATCCCATTCTCTCCACATCCTTGCCAGCATTTATTGTGCTCTGCTTTTATGAACTTCACTGTTATTACTGGTGTGAGCTGTTATCTCATTGTTGTTTTGATTTGTATCTCTCTAATGGCTAGTGATTGTGAACATTTCTTCATATGTTTGTTGGCTGCCTGAATGTTTCCCTTGTTGAAGTGTCTGTTCATGTCCTGTGCCCAGTTTTTAATTAGGTTATTTGTCTTTTTCTTCTAGAGTTGTTGTAGTTTCCTATAGATTTTAGAGATTAGCCCTTTGTCTGATACGTCGTTGCAAAAAAATGTTTCCTATTCTGTGTAAAAATCCATTTTTACTCTTGGATGGACTATTTTTATGCATATAAGTTTCTAATTTTTAATATATCCCAATCATCTATTTTGTCTTCTTTTGTTTGTACAATTCTCGTAATGTTTGATAGTCTATTTGTGTCCTATATTTTTGTTGTTGTTAAGTGCCGTCCAGTCAGTGTCAACCCGTAGCGACCCTGTATAGGGTTTCCTAGGAGCAGCTGGTGAACTTGAACAGCCGACCTTGCAGTTCAAATGGCTTTGCAGTCTGGTGTATTAAACCACAGCGCCACACCAGGACTCTGTGCCCTGTATTAGAACCCTTAAATTTGTCTCTATATTTTCATTGATGATATTTAAAATTCTGGGATTCCCATTTAGATCTTTAATCCACGTTGAGTTGGTTTTTGTGTATGGTGTGAAATAAAGGTCCTTTTTCAGTCTTTTGCGTATCGATTTCCAGATTTTAGGTCAAATGGGCAGTATCTGCAAGTTTGGGCATTCTTGTGTGTCTGTCCCCACAAGACCACCAAGTGCTCTGTGGGAGACTGATGATGAACACAATTCTATCCTTGTAAAACTGAAAATAGTTCAGCTAGATTAATTTCCACATTCCAGGTATAAAAACCAACCAAACCCACTGGCATTGAGTTAATTCTGACCCTGTGTAGGTTTTGCAAAGTTATAAATCTTTATAGGAGCAGAACATCTTCCCTTTTCCCCACACCACTCCTAGTGGATTCGAACTGCTGGCCATGAGATTAGCAGCCCAATGTGCAATCAGCTATGCCACAAGAGTTGCTTTGAGGCAACATACAGTTTCCATGTATATTGCCTCAAATTCCTACATTTGTTTATACCTATTTCAGAATCAGCTTTCATATGTAATTGTCTTCTGCTAAGAAGAGAATAAATAATCCCCTCCTGGTGTGTGCTATTGGTACCTTGGCCAAATCCTCTTAACCATGATGTTGTACCCATCCCCTGGTTGTTAAATGTGGCCTCATGTAACAGAGTAGAATTGCCTCATAGAGTTATAGAGGTTTATTGGCTACAAAATATATGGAGGAAGATGGACACATCTTTCCCATGGAGCCTGGGGGAGGGGGGGGGCGGGCAGGGTTCAAACCACCAAACTTTAGGTTGGCAAGCAAGTCCTTAACTGTTTGTACCACTGTTGTTGTTAGGTGCCAGTGAGTTGGTACTGACTCATAGTGACCTTATGCAACATCAAAACAAAACACTGCCTCGTCCTGCACCAACTTCAAAATTGTTGCTATGCCTGAGCTCACTGATGCTGCTACTGTGTCAATCAATCTAGTTGGGGGGTCTTCCTCTTTTTCTTCGACTTTCCAATTTACCAAACATGATATGTTGACAATATGTTCTAAGTATGAGAGATAAAGTCTGGCCATCCTGGTTTCCAAGGAGCATTCTGGCTGTACATATTCCAACACCGATTAGTTTGTACTTTAGGCAGTACATGGTACTTTTAATATTCTCTTCCAGTACCATAAATCAAATGCATCAATTCTTCTATAGTCTCCCTTATTAAATATCCAATTTTCATAGGCATATCAAGTTACTGGAAATACCATGACTTGGGTGAGGCAGACCTTAGTTCTCAAACTGACATCTTTGTTCTTGAACACTTTAAAGCAGTCTTATGAAGCAGATTTGCCTAATGCAATGCATTGTTTGATTTCTTGATGGCTGCTCCTTTGAGTGCTGATGGTTGAGACAAGCAAAATGAAGTTTTTGTAACTTCAGTCTTTTCACCATTTAGATGGATGTTGTTTATTGGTCCAGTGGTGAGGATTTTTATTTTCTTTACATTGAGGTGCAACCCATATCAAAGGTTGTGATCTTTGATCTTCATAAAACTAATGAAAATTGTCTTTCACTCAGTATGAACTACTTGTGTAAGGTAATACCAGTTGTTTTGTGCAATTATTCATGCTTCAGGTTCACTAGAGCAAGTGTTACAGCTCTTGAGCTCTGTCAATAAATGCCTGGATGTATCCTACTCTGCCAGGAAGTTTTCTCTATCAGTGGAGCTGTAAGCCATTGCAGTAATCTTATGTCAGTATCCATGTTTTCAGTATGCATTCCATCTTGTGCCATCTCATGCTATCTCCAGTGTTACAGCTTTCTATTTTTCACTGGAGTTTAGGAAGTTCTCAACACATGGACCCCAGGTCTATAAGACCTGCTCGGCTACTTTCTCTGTTTCTTGATGGCAGTCAGCACCTCATCAGCCAATCTCTTTCCCTATAACATTCCCACCTCAAGAGGGAGACAACCAGTATTTCTTTGCAGAGAGATAACTTTTAAACTAAGTTGTGGTACCCATTCTAATGCTCCCTGTATGTGATATCCATTTCTATTATTTCTGAAAGCTCATTCCCACAGGTTTAGCCCCTTTGATGTTACACTTTACAATCAATTTGAATTTCAAGAAGAATGGATCATGATGCTAACAAGTATTTATCTAAGAGTCTGCTCTATTATTTGTAAAAAGTTACTGCAAATAAATCATGAGAGAGTCAAACCACTTCATTCCAATAAATAGTGCAAAAACCTAAATAACAATGATTGGTTCAAATATCAAAGATATGCCACTGTTGTGCTAAAAACAAAAGTTTTTAAGTTGCATTGAAGTCTAAAAATATATATTTTTTTAAATCTAATTTCTGACTTCTTAGTCACATTAACCACATCTCCTAGAATCCTGGCATAGCACTGAAGGACCTACTAACCACACGGTCCATGGTTCAAATCCACAGCCTATCAGATGATCCTTAGAAAACCTATAGAGGGTCACTATGAATCACAACTGCCTTAATGGCACTGAATGAAAACAACCACATATTAAACATATTCCACAAAGGGTTCTAGAAGAGTATAGAATTTACATAAAAATTATTAATTAAAATAGTAATAATACTTCAAAAGAAAAAAATTAAAAATAGAATTTTTGTTAGAAACTGAAAATGTGTGTAAGACTTTTAGTGTTAAAGTAATAATATTGTGTACCTTTTTGCAATACACTGATACAGGTGAAAAAGGAGATTGAATTGCAAGTTATAAGGTCATAGAGTTTATTATATAAATCAATCAACCAATCAAGAAATATTGAGTTCAAAGACAACAGAAGTAAAGCACATAAAAGATGACCTTTTAGCAAATTTCTCAATTACTCTATTTACAGGTAGATGAAATGACTGTATTTTATGCACATTGAAGCCTATTAACTGGAGTAGTCAAATATCATACACTTTCATCTGAATTTCTCTGATAACCTTCAGAAAGGACTCACAATCCAACAAGTTACTAATTAAATCTGAAAAGGTATTATTGCTGTGTGAAAAACTAACTGTATATGAGAAAACAAATCCATGTAGGTAAAGACAAATACATTAGTATGACTGATATGACAAATATACAGAACAAGGAACTGATGGTAAGGATGAGGCATACAGCTATACAGGCATATACATTATCAAAGTGGTGCATGCTTTAGTAAGCAGACTTATTTTTCAATTTTTCTTAAATGTCGCACCAGAATCACATTGGAATATGATTTATTTCATGTAGATTTGGCTCAGAAGGGATTTCACGATCAGTGAAGATTTTTAATCAATCTGTAAATAGTGTTGAATTCTACAAGTGTTTCAAAAACTAATGTAACACAGGTAAGAAAAACTGAGAAAAAGATAAACTATTATTAGCTATTATTAACAAAGTGAAATATATATAAGGTATATGGGAAATAATTAAGTTATAAACTACATGATACTGACAATTATTGTTGTTGTTGTTAGATGCCATCAAGTTGGTACTGACTCATAGTGACATTATGCACAAGAAAATGAAACATGGTCTGATCCTGTGCCTACTTCACAATCATTGCTACACTTGAACCCATTGCTGCACCCAATCCACCTTATTGGGGTCTTCCTCTTTTTCACTTAAACCCCTCTTTACCAAACATGATGTCCTTCTCCAGGAACGAGTTCCTCCAGATCTGGTAGCGTAGTGGTTATGAATCGGGCTGCGAATCGCAAGGTCAGCATTTCGAAACTACCAGCTGATCCATGGGAGAAAGATGAGGCTTTCTGCTCCCATAAAGATTTACAGCCTCTGAAACCCTATACAGGGTAGCTGAGTCAGAACTGATTCCACAGCACAGAACAACAACAAGAGACATAGTCTGGCTTCCCTGGCTTCTAAGGACCACTCTGGTTGTACTTCTTCCAACACAGATTGGTTTGTTCTTTTGGCAGTGCATGATACTTTTAATATTCTCCAACACCATAACTCAAATGCATGAATTCTTCTATGATCTCCTTTATTCATTGTCCAACTTTCACATGCATATGAGGTTATTGAAAATACCATAGCATGTGTCAGGCCCACCTTAATTCTCAAACTGACATGTTTGCTCTTGAACCCTTTAATAAGGTCTCGTGCAACAGATTTGCCTAATGCAACACATCGTTTAGTTTCTTGACTGCTGTTCCCATAATTGTTAATGGTTGATACAAACAAAATGAAGTTTTAGACAACTTCAATATATTGTAATCATAGTTATATTTCATCTGTGTTTTCCAGTCTATGCTAGATAATCATGCAAATATATGAGGAGCTTCAAAATATTTAGAGAAAAAATCCATTATTTTTTAATTCCATTTTTACATGAACTATTTGACATAACCTCCTATAGTCAGACATTTATATTTTTGGACCAATTCAAGAATTACCATTATTCACATTTCCAGATAAAATACATAATGAAATGAATGATAGCACTACCTTTTCTTCTTTCGGATAGTTATTGACATATTGTTGCCAATTTTGGTTTTATAAAATTTTAAGGTGATCTAACTTAATTTATTGTCCTTTTACTAACCAGAGGTTATATTTTTTCCTTCTATTATTATTTTTTTTAATTGTCAGAGATGGAGGAGTAAGTTATATTCATTTAATAGCTAATATTGTGAGTATACACACTAAATTTGGAGCTGTGGCATTAGTAAAGCAAAAATTACATTTCATCATTTAACAATTGAATTAAAAAAAAAAAAAAAATTCTGGAAAGACCAAATCTAAATCTCATAAGTTTCTAGCGGAACAAATAACTACTAAAAATATTCTTTTAATTGACATGGAAAAAAAATGCATGCCAAAGCCTTTGGCTCAGTTGGAGACCAAGCTAAAACTTCTAGAACTAAACAAATAATTTCTGTTGAAAAAGTATCTTTCTAGGAAATAATATTTGTAATTTAGCTTTTTAAAAAATTGTGTATATGGGTTACTAAGTTTCCTAGACGTAAATGATTGTCTTTGGGTCATGTAGTATAAATTACACTTCAATTGTACCTATTATGTTTCTATCCATTTTAAATGACCTAGAGAAAACTTATGACTGCGTAAAGGAATTAGATTTTACACATGAATAAGTATCATTAAAACATATGTACAACAATACATTTTAAGTTAATTAAATTTGGGACTTCATTTATTGAATAATTTTAAGAAAACTAAAAACCCAAATCACTGGTATCCAGTTAATTCCAACTCACAGCTTCCATAAATAATGATTTTGAGATTGTAAACCTGAGCAGACAACCTCATTTTACTCAAAGAGAATCTGTTAGATTTGAACCACTGACCTTGAGATTAGCAGCCTAATACCAAACCCACATTGCCACCAAGATCCTTTAAGAAAGACAAAGGCAATTATTATTATTAATTTTTTTAAATGTTTTATTGTGAATTATGTGATACTTTACATGGGAGAATGTTAGTTTTACATTCATCCTATTGTAGATCATTTCATTGCCATGGTTACAATCCTCTCCATGCATTATCAACCATCCAAAGGGTATATCCTACAAGCCTGCCCCCACCGATCCCCCCCCCTCCAAACACACACACATACACCCGGTTATCAGCACAGAGCCCCTCTCCCTCTCTGGGTCTAATGTCCCCAGCTGCTCCATCTCTCCACATCATCGTCTCTGCCTCCATATCAGGCATCACTGCTTCTCTGGGTAGGGTCCCGGTCTCCGCTCTTCTCCCTTCATGGTCCCAGGGACCTCCACTCCTTAGACTACAAAGTTAATCACGACTCTCCTTGCTACAAAATGTCTACCTTTACATTTCCAACCCTCACAATAAGTCCTGATAACAATTATTCACTATTGTATCACAAGAGACCTATCCGCATTTTCTTTAATCAGTGTCGCCTAGACAGACTGGATACTACTCAGTAGAGATTCTACCTTCCTCCATGCCGTCTGGATCTAGGTTCCCTCTTGAAAGCTTATAAATTAGTTACTTTTTGCCTTTGTAGCCCCCCTTCCCCACCCGTTTTGGGTAGACAATGTCCAAGTTGCCCATCCCTGAAAGACAATTATTATTATTATTATTATTATTATTATTATTATTATTATTTGATACAGTTAGTGAGAGCCAAAACTCAGTGGGACTGCCTTGTTTCTCTTTGTCTTGCAAACTTTCCTCCTTTGACAAGGTGCATTCTGACCAATTTTCTATAGCTCATTTTAATGATACGTATTTGTGTTTTCTTTCTCTAATAGGTTTATGTCTTATGCAAATTTGAAGATCTTACTGTATGGCATTGTAGGACAAGCACTGAGCAATAAGGTCAGTTTAAACTGAAAAGTTGGAGGTTCAAACCCACCAGCCTCTCTTCAGAAACTCTATATAGGGTGTTATGAGTTGGAACTGATCCAATGACATTAACAACAACAACTAAAAAAAAGTTTGGCAAAAAGTACTTCTTAAAATTCTTTGCTATAATCTAATTTATGCCTTGCTGCAAAGTTTTCAAATGACTCTATAATACCTGACTTACTGTATTCACACTCTTTGATAATCCATTTCCCTTTATTGTGGACTAGAAAAATTGACTTGGTTGGTATACTGTAGAAGATGGTATTCAAAGATATAGGGAATATAATTGTTTTTCTACCATTACCATAACCAATTACCCCAAGTCTAACAATCTATAACACAAATTTATTGTTTCAGGAGTCTGGGTACCTAGATCATCTTTGCAAGGATTTACCACTTTACAATTCAGCTGCCACCCGGGGCTGTGGTTCTAAAGCGGCGCTCACACACATACTTAGCTTAATTTAGTTCTTTGCTCTGGTAGCATAGTAGTTACGAATCGGCTGCTAACCTCAGAGTCAGCAGTTCGAAACTACCAGCTGTTCCGCAGGAGAAAAATGAGGCTTTCTGCTCCTGTAAAGATTTGCAGCTTCGGAAACCCGGTACAGGGTCACTATGAATCGGAACTGACTGGCTCCAGGCACATAACAACTACAGCAAGTTGTATAATTAAGGTCCTATTTTCCTATCAATAATCTGCTGGAGATTATTCTAAATTGCTACAGATCACCTTTCTCCATAGGATATTTAGCATCATATTGTTTTTGCTTTACTTTTCCTATTCTAGCATGAGAATACTGCTTTAAAATAGCTCCTAAGGTTAAATAAGGAGTCCTGGTGTGGCACTGTGGGCTAATGCATCAGACTGCAAAGTTGTTTGAACTGCAAGGTCGGTGGTTGAAGCTCACCAGCTGCTACTTGGAAATCCTATACAGGGTAGCTGTGGGTCAGAATCGGCACTTAGCAACAACAACAAAATTAAGGGTCACCCAGTTTTATCTCACTTTTGATTAATTCAAAATCTAATAATTTTGAAATTGAAAAGTAATAGCAACTCCTGTCATTTTCCAAAGGAATAATGAATAAAATATTCATGGAAGCAGAGATGGAGGCTTTGCATGGACTCAGTAACTGAGACTCTTATTAGCCAAGCCTCAACTAGTTATCATTGCTGCTGAGTGTCTATTCTGCCAACAGTAAAGTTATGAATGAGTGCCTGATAAGGCACAATTCCATGGTGGAATTAGCTAATTACCAAGCAATACTTTGTTTATGTTAGACAACTTCAATTTTGGATGGAGCTCTGCTTTTTTATTACTAAACCACACACTTACTATGGGTATGGCATTTTCTTTTCCAAAATTCTTCTACCAAAACTATGCTAATTAATATATAGTGCTTTGTTCACCATGGATGTATCACACACAGCGTTGCTTCTGGACAAGAAATTCATTTCACAACAGATTAACTATAGAAAAGGGTACACATAAAGAAATTCCGTGATCTAATCATGTTCTCCATAATCCTGACAAAGTAGATTGACACAGTGGTGAAGTGAAAATTTTAAGACTCAGTTACAGTCTCTGTAGGTGGTAACATTTCAGTAGCTGTGATGTCTTACAGGTTGAATACCCAAATGCATGTTTGCATATGCTTCTCGTAAACATTCAACATGTAGTACTATTTCTCCCATAGCATATGGGTCTGTGCATCAAGAGGCAAAAATGAGAGTAGCACAACTCACTATTGCTTTTAGCAACCCACTGGGGAAGAAAAGGGCAAGAAAATGCTTTCCATACCCACTACTGACTTAGGCTTCTGACTAAGATATAGTAACAAAGAGAAACATGTTTCTGTCAATAGAAACAAAATTATCCTACTCAATTGGAACTCAAATATATTATGTAGCCATTTTGGATGCCTCATGCTAGTGAATCAACAGGAAAAGAAAGGGGCTACTGACCATCAATGGATGTTAGATCATTTCTATGCATTAGGGCTAAGAAACGGTATGTATAGAACACTGGCTTTCCTGTTGGAAGATTCTAATACTTCATAGTCTGTAATGGAAGTCAAATGACTGCTAAATTCAGCCAAATTCAGGCTGTTTTAACTAAATGCCAAGACCCTTCATAAATAAAGGATTAGACAACCCACCAGGAAATGAAACATGATCAGTTGAGTGTTAGTTGAAGGCAAAGGGAGCATGGAATGAGTAGTGGAATAATGGTAATCCCTGCACAGTACAAATGGTTTACTTTCATAACTGTTCATTGAAAGTTCACAGGATTGAATTCACTAAGATAAACCTCTGAAGAAAGACCTATTGATCTACTTCTGAAAAAATTAGTCATTGAAAACTATATAGAGAACAGCTCTACTTTGACAAATACTAGGGGGTGATATACATGTTGACTCAAACAATCATAAGGTTCACTCTACTGGGAATGACACATTGAAGTAGAAACACATCACATTCGCCATCAAAAAGAACATTTCAAGATCTATCTTGAAGTATAATAGTTTCTATGATAGGATAATACCCATAACATACTAGAAAGAGCAGTTAATATCACTATTATTCAAATTTGCACACCAACCACTAAAGCCAATGATGACAAAATTGAAGAATTCAACCAATTTCTTCAGTCTGAAATTGATCAAACATGTGATCAAGATTTATTGATAATTACTGGTAATTGGAATGCAAAAGTTGGAAACAAAGATGAAGGATCAGTAGTTTGAAAATATGGTCTTGGTGATAGAAATGATACTGAGATTGTTTAATGGAATTTAGCAAGGCCAATATATTCATTGAAAATATCTTTTTTAAACAACATAAAAGATGACTATATGCAAAGAATAGTGTATAATACACGTGTACTTATGCATGTGCCCTGTCTCCTTATCAGTGGGACGCTTCACTCTCCACTCTAGTCCTCTGTGGCTATGTCACTAACTCTGGGTCCAAGAGTGCCCTGGACTTGCCACACAGCTGGCCAACCAGGTCTCCAGCTGGGTTCACAGGAGTCTATTGAGCATTGTAGGGTTCAGCTTGCAGCTCCATTGTTGCTTTCCCCTCCCTCCCCTTTATTGGTGATGAACGTGGTCACTAATCAGAGCGTGTATGCCAATTGAGTCTTAGTCTAGGAAAGGGATTTTCTATGAGGGGGACCCGACCACTTGCCTTGTTATCTCCTGGGAAAGCCACTTGTTTGTTCTTGTGGTAATCAGTCAGGCTGCCTATATTGTTTTGTATTTTTCCTGTCAGTCTTTCTTTCAGGACGTTTCTTCTGTTCTTCTGGTTGTTCCAGGCTGGTCTGCTTGTCCTTTCAAGTGGAAATTTCCCCTCAGAAGATTCTGGATGCTGTTCAGGATTCCACCTATGGTCTTGTGTAATGCAGAGGCTCTTCAGGAAGCCTCCTTCACTGGGCATGTTGTAGCCCCATTTTAGGTATTCCAATCAATTAGCGTAGTGGCTATGAATCGGGCTGTGAACCGTAAGGTCAGCAGTTCAAAACTACCAGCCGTTCCACAGGAGAAAGATGAGGCTTTCTTCTCCCATAAAGATTTACAGCCTTGGAAACCCTGTACAGGGTCCCTATGAGTCAGAACCGACTCCATGGCACATAAGAACAACAACAATCAGTTATAAGCAGAAAATGGACTTACAATATTTCTAAGGTGGTATTTCTGGCTATTCCTTTCTCTACCCCTCCAATGTCTATTTTATAGTGGTATGTCAGGGAAATCAATATTCAAAAGACAGCCAAGCATCTTAACATTATTTCCACCCTTTTCCCCATTTCAACCATGTTTCATTCTCTGTATCCCAGAGCCATGTTGTTCCAAACTTGTGCATACATTATTATTTGCCTCTGTCCCACTTCAGGTTCACATTCTTCCTACTGTATTTCATTTCATTACAATGATTACAATCCCCTGCATGCATCATCTAATAACCAAAGGATACACCCCACAGGCCCGCCCCCATGGCTGTCAGCAAAGAGCTCCTCTCCTTTCCTGAGTCCCATGACCCTAGCCACTCCATCTGTCCACGTCATCATCCCTGTCTCCATGCCTGGCCTCACTGCCTTTCTGGGTAGGGTCACACTTTCCGCTCTTCTCGCTTGATGGTCCCAGGGACCTCTGCTTCTGGGCTGCAAAATCAATCACTCTCCTCCTTTTGCCAAAAAAAGAAAAGAGAGAGAGAGAGAGAAAGTCTGCTCTACATTTCCGACCCTCACAGTCAGTCCGGATGGCAGTTATTCACTGTTGTACCACAAGAGTCGTATCCCCATTTCCTTTTGTTAGCCCAGTACCAACAGTTTGAAAATCATTCAGTGAAGGTTCTGCCTATCCCTGCCCTAACTGGAACTAGGCTTCTTCTTGAAAGCTTGTAAGCCAGTCACTTCTTGCCTTTACAGGTCATCCATGTTTTGGGACTGAACAGTTTCCAGCCCCCCTCAAGGTATTCCAGTCAGTTATAGGTTGAAGACGTCTTAAATGTTTTCTGTTGTGATGTTTCTGGCTATCAAACACCAACCCCCCACCTCAAGTGTCTATTTCACAATGGTAGGCAAGGGAGACCAAGATTCAAAAGACAGCCAAGCATCCTAACATTATTCCCCATTTCCCCTCACAAGCCATGCCTTAATCTCTGCATCCTGAAGCCCTGTTATTCCAAGGTTGTGCATACCCACCCCTCTCAGCACCCAGGCTCTCCTATGTCTATTCCCTACCCTGTGCTCTTTCTTCCCTTCCCTCCCTCCCCAACTCTCATCCCATATATACTGGTGATCAGAACTTATATAGAGAGATTCCCTCCCCCCACCTTTTGGGTGGATTATTTTTCTTAGTCTTTTACAATAATGGTCTTATGCAGTATTTCTCCTTTTGTGACTGATTAATTTCACTCGGCATAATGTCCTTAAGGTTCATCCATGTTATGTGATGACTTGCAGCTTCCTTGTTGTTCTTCAAGGTAGCGTAGTATTCCATTGTGTGCATGTATCACAGTTTGTTTATCCATTCTTCAATTGATGGGCATTTTAGTTGTCTCCATCTTTTTGCTATTGTAAATAATGCTTCTATGAACATTAGTGTGCATATATCTTCTTGTGTTATGGCTTGTGTTTCTTGTGGGTAAATACCAAGTAGAGGAATTGCTGGATCATAAAGTATTTCTATTTCCAACCTTCCGAGGAAGTGCCATATTGCTTTCCAGAGTGGTTGGACCATTTGCATTCCCACCAACAATGTAGGAGGGTCCCAGTCTTTCCACATCCTCCCCAGCATTTGCTGTCCTCTGCTTTTTTGATCTTTGCTGTTATTA
>NW_006408529.1:8016379-8017988 GCF_000296735.1 Chrysochloris asiatica
GTGTTGGAGAACAATATTGAAAGTGCCAAGGGCTGCCAAAAGAACTAACAAATCTGTGTTGGAAGAAGTGCAGCCAGAAAGCTCCTTGGAGGCCAGGATGGTCAAACTTTGTCTTTCATACTTCAGACATATTGTCAAGAGGGACCAGTCACTAGAGAAGGCTATCATGTTAGGTAAGGTGGAACGTCAGAGAAAAAGAGGAAGACCTCCAGTGAGATGAACTGGCAAAATGGCTGTATTGATAAGCTCAAGCATTGCAACAATTGTGATGTTGGCCCAGGACCAGGCAGTGTTTCATTCTGTTGCACATAGGGTTGCTATGAGTTGGTACTACTCGATGGCTCCTAACAACAATAACAATAATGGAGAATACCAGCTAATACCACTATTATTCCAGATTTACACACAAACACCTAAAGCCAGTGAAGATGAAATAGAATTCTACCAACTACTTCAATCTGAAATTGATCAAATATGCAATAAAGATGTGCTGATCATTACATGTGATTAAAATGCAAAGGTTGGAAACAAAGAGTAAGGGTCACTAGTTGGCAAATATGGTCTTGGTGATAGAAATGATGCTAGAAATCACATGATAGAATTTGGCAAAACCAATGATTTGTACATTTCGAAAACACTCTTTAGACAACATAACACTTGATTATACAAATGGAATACACAGAAATCAAATTGACTACATCTGTGGCTAAAGACTGTGGGAAAGCTCCCTATCATCAGCCAAAACTAGGCAAGTAGCAGGTTGTAGAACAGACCATCAACTGCTCCTATGAAAATTCATACTGAAGCTTAAGAAAATTAAATCAAGTCCATAAGAGCCAAAAATATGACCTCAAATATATCCCACCTGAATTTCAAGATCATCTGAAGAATAGCTTTGATACATTAAACACTAAAAACTGAAGACCAGAAGAGTTGTGAGATGACATCAAGAACATCAAACAGGAACAAAGCAAAAAGTCATTAAGAAGACAAGAAAGAAAGAAAAAGGTAAAAATGGATGTCACAAGAGACACTGAAACTTGCTCTCCAGAATAGAGATGCTAAAGCAAATGCAAGAATTGAGGAGGTCCAAGAGCAGAACAGAAAATTTCAAAGGTGAGTTTGAGAAGATAAATTCAAATATTACAATGAAATGTGCAAAGATATGGAGTCTGAAAACCCAAAGGGAAGAACATTCTCAGCATTTCTCAAGCTGGGGGAACTGAAGAAAAAATTCAAGCCTTGACCTTCATTATTTAAGGATTCTGTGGGCAAATTACTGAATGGTGTAGAAAGCATCAGTGGAAGATGGAAGGAATACATAGAATCACTTTACCGAAAGGTAATGGTTGATGTTCAACTATTTCAAGAGGTAACATATGGTCAATATCCAATGATACTTAGGGAGGAAGTCCAAAGTGCATTGAAGGAATTGTCAAAGAAACAAGGCACCAGGAACTGATGGAATAAAATTTGAAGTCTTTCAAGAAAGTGAAGCAGCACTAGAGGTACTCACTCATCTCTGCCAAGAAATTTGGAAGCCAACAATCTAGCTTACTAATCTGTGCCCATTCCAAAGAGAGGTGACCCAATAAAATGCAGAAATCAT
>NW_006408529.1:8018088-8023683 GCF_000296735.1 Chrysochloris asiatica
GAGGAAGTGCCATATTGCTTTCCAGAGTGGTTGGACCATTTGCATTCCCACCAACAATGTAGGAGGGTCCCAGTCTTTCCACATCCTCCCCAGCATTTGCTGTCCTCTGCTTTTTTGATCTTTGCTGTTATTACTGGTGTGAGATTATATCTTGTTGTTTTGATTTGCATTTCTTTGATGGTCTGTGATCGTGAACATTTCTTCATGTGTTTGTTGGCTGCCCAGATATCCTACTTGGTGAAGTGTCTGCTCATGTCCTGGGCCCATTTTTTAATTGGGTTATTTGTCTTTGTCTAGTAGGGGTGTTGTAGTTTCCTATATATTTTAGAAATGATTTCCTTGTCTGATGTGTCATTGCAAAAGATTTTTTGCCATTCTGTGGGTTCCCTTTTCACTCTTTTAGTGAAGTCTTTTGAAGCACATAAGTTTTAATTTTTAGTATGTCCCACTCATCTATTTTGTCTATTTTTGTTTGTGTACTTGACAAAATGTTTGGTAGTCTGTATAAGCCCTGAATTAGAGCCCTCACATTTGTCCTGAATTTTTCATTGATGACCTTAATAATTTTGGGATTCACATTTAGATCTTTAATCCATGCTGAGATTGTTTTTGTATAGGGCATGAAGTAAAGGTCTTGTTTCAGTCTTTTGCATATCGCTTTCTAGTTCTGCCAGCACCATTTGTTAAAGAGACTGTCTCCTCCCCATGTAATGTGCCTAGGCTCTTTGTCAAAAAGCATTTGGCTATATGTGGTTGAGTTAATTTCTGAATTCTCGATTCTGTTCCATAGATCAATGCATCTTTCATTGTACCAGTACCAGGCTGTTTTGATCACCGTAGCCATGTAGTAAAGTTTGAAATCAGGGAGTGAGAGACCTCCAACCTTCTTCTTCTTCTTGAGCAGTGCTTTGCTTCTCCTCGGTCTCTTTCCTTTCCATATAAAGTTAGTAATCGTCTTTTCCATCTCTTTGAAGAACGTTGTTGCAACCTGGATTGGGTTTGCATTGTATGTGTAAATTGCTTTGGGCAGTACTGACATTTTCATGATGTTCAGTCTTCCTATCCAGGAACATGGTATGTTCTTCCACTTCTGTAGGTCTCTTTTGGTTTTTTGTAATTTTCTTTGTATAAGCCTTTTGTTTCTCTGGTTATGTTTATTCCTAAATATTTCATTGTTTGGGTGGCTATTGTAAATGATATTGCTTTCCTAATGCCCTTTTCAGTGCTATTGTTGTTGCTATAAAGAAATCCAACTGATTTTTGTATGTTGATCTTATATCCTTCCACTTTGCTGAATCTTCCAATGAGGTCTAGTAGGTTTTTTTTTCCTGAGTCTATGGGGTTTTCTATGTATAGGATCATATCATATGCAAAAAAAGGAGAGTTTTACTTCCTCTTTGCAAATTTGGATGCCTTTAATTGCTCTATCATTCCATATAGCTCTGGCTAAAACTTCCAGCACAATATTGAATAGGAGTGGTGATAAAGGGCATCCTTTTCTGCTTCCAGTTTGTGACAGTGCAAAAACTTTTGACTGTGTGGATCATCACAAGCTATAGACAACACTGAGTAAAATGATCATTCCAGAACACTTAACTGTGCTGATGAGGTACCTGTACATAGACCAAGAGGCAGTCATTTGAAAAGAATAAGGGTACACTGAATTATTTAAAATCAGGGAAGTTGTGTGGCAGGATTCCATTCATTCACCGTACTTAATTAATCTGTATTTTGAACAAATAACTTGAGAAACTGAATTATATGAAGTATAAGGTGGCATCAGAATTGCAGAAACACTCAATAACAACCTGCAATATGTAGATGATATAACCTTGATTGCTGAATGCAGAGGATTTAAAATACTGATTAAGATCAGAAATGATAAATTTCATTACTGGTTGAGCCTCAATTTAAAGAAAATAAAATCCTCACCATTAGACCAACAAATAACATTCTGATAAATTGAGAAAAGACTGAAATTGTCAAAGACTTTATTTAGGTTGGATCCACTATCAACACTCATGGAATCAGCAGTCAAAAATCAAATGACATATTGTATTGATTTTTTAAGCTGTGGATATTGAAGGAAAATTTTGATTTAGCTAAGAAAAGAAAAATTACCCAAATATAAATCAGAAATTTTGTACTTTTTCCATAAGAATAATTAACATTTTTTTTTCAGTTTTATGCAGCATATTAAATTGAAAACAAGCAGCAACATGTTTTGCCATTCTTTATAGATTAAATATTGCTTAAGGACTTGTGTATGAAAGCCAAGTTGAAGAGCAGTGGACTGTGGAGCCCCTGTAATGTGTAAACTCATTGAGTCTGATTTGCATTTCCCAAATTCTCTTTCCTATATATGAAGACAAGACAAAATAAAAGAAACCTTTATTAAATAAAAATATCAATATTCAAAGCTATTATTTCTTGGCACATCCTTCATCTAGGTCTATAACATTTCTGATTAGTGTTTCCAATGTTTTGATACTTATCCAAAGAATTCTATGCTATTCAATTTACACAATGTCAAAATGTCAGCTTTGTCATCCTCCAGGAATTCAAATCATTCTCCTATTATGTGTTCTTTGAGTTTGGGAAATAAATGGAAGTCAGAAGGAACAAGATCAGGACTGTAGGGTAAATAGAGTAAGATTTCTCCACAAAACTTTCACATGACAGTCCTTGTTGTTCTCAAAGAATGAACAGATGCATAGTTGTGTGGGGGAAAACAATCCTTGGCATAGCTTAATTGTTCTTTTTCTCACTAAAGCAACTTGAAGTTTTCTTAAAACTTCTTTGTAATGAGCCCTTGTAATTTTCCTGTGTCCTTGAAAGAAACATATCACGATTACCTATTTGGAATTCCAGAAAACAAATACCATAACTTTCCAGGCTGAACTTTCTTCTTTGAATTTAAGTGGCCCAATAGATCCTCTCAGAATTCACTGTTTTGATTTAATCTTTTTTAAGGGACTCAAATGAGATTAAAACTGTATTACTGTGATCAGAGATGTGTTTAAATATATTTTGTTTGGAATAAAACTGTGCACATATGGACAGGAGCCTACCAATATTGTTTAACTTTTGGTTAGTGTGAACAACAAAGGATATCACTGTGGCAGTTTGGAGGGAGGAAGTAATGCAGTAGCCATTTTGTTGTTCACATACATCATGAGTGATCTGCTTACTTCTTTTGCAGCATTATTGTTGTTGTTTTGTGCCATCGAGTCGGTTCCGACTTTGTACGTGTTTCAGAGGAGCTTCTGGTGAGCTTAAAGCACTGACTCTGCAGTTCAGACGTACTTTATAGTTTAGCTAATTAACCCACAGCACCATCCCAGGAATCCTTTAGCAACATATGGGCTTCAAATTCCCCCATCGTGTCCAGGAACTCCCTTACCTTCTCTGGATCCTGGACTAGCTATTCATGTTTATCACCTGATGAAGTTTCTCAAATTCTCCATGCCACTCATACTAACAAGTGCAGAAGCAACAAATACTGGTTTTAGTCCAGCCTGAAATGGTTTCCAGATTATTCTTGTTCTCCCTCATTTTATATCCACATTCTTTTTCTAATTACCAATCTTTAGAGCTCCAAGATCAGATGAAAAATCAATAGTAATAAATAGACTGCTTAGCCAGTTCCCAGAATGACATAAAATTGAAATGTGCAAATTAATTTCTTTGAAATATATATGTATATATTTGTTGTCATTGTTAAGTGAAATCGAGCCAGTTCTGACTCATAGCAACCCTATGTAGGGTTTTTGAGAAGTGGCTGGTGAACTTTAACCACTGACCTTGCCATTACAAATGGATATTGCAATCCAGTGCACATATATGTATGTATGTATAATTTACATTTTGAACCTGATTTATATCTGAATGATAGATACTATAACTCAGAAAACTAATGTTAAAAATTTCCAAATTGCAAATCTCCCTTGTTTTGTTGAAATTGCCAATATACCATGCTGTTAAACTGTCAAGTCAGTTCGTACTCATAACAACACTCTAAAGGGTTTTCTAAGGACAGTTGGTGTGTTTGAACAGCCCACCTTAGAACAGTGAGCAGTCCAATGCTGATCCTATAGCACCACGCCATATGAATAATTAATCACCAAGTATCAAAGGAAATCCTTCCTCTCACATATTTGAAATTGATTTCACTCTATTTTGGATCTATATTTTGTATTACCATTCAAAACAATATAGGTTTGGTGATCACTATATCCCAGAGTGTAATCACATCACAGTTGGAGTCCTGGTGTGGTGCTGTAGGATAAGCACTGGACTGCTAACTGCAATTTCCATAGTTCAAACCCATCATCTGCTCCTTGGAAACCCTATAAAAAGTTGCTGAGTCAGAACTGAGTTAACAGTACTAACCATCAACAACACGGCTCTACAACAAAGAAATGTCCTTTAATTATAACCTCATCACACTTCAAGTCCTGGTGTGGCATAGTAGAACAAGCAATAGATGAAAAGTTTGGTTTGAACCACAAAGTCCACTGTTTAAATCAACCAGCTGCTCCTCAGAAACCTATACAGGGTCTCTACAAGTTGGAATAGATTCTACAGCACTTAACAATCACAACAACATTACAATTTAGAGGTGAGTTTGAAAGCCTTGTTGGTTTCATGACATGATATTTCTTTCTTTCTTTTTTTTATAAACTAGAACAAAAATGAACCTAGTTTTGATTCCCAGGCTACAACATGAACACTTCTCTGTCAGTTTGTAGTTCTATGGTGTCATGTGTGTTGCTATGATATTGTAAGCCTCGCCACTGGTATTTTAAATACCAGCAGTGTCATCCATAGTGGACAGGTTTCAGAAGAGCTTCCAAATAAAGATGTATTATGGAGACACATATATTCCTGAATGGTTAGCCACTGTTCACTTATAAATAGCAGGAGAATATCGTCTGATAGAATGCCAGAAGACAAGCTTCTCAGGTTGAAAGGCACTCAAAATATGGTTGGTACAGAGCTACCTCCTCAAAATAGAGTTGTCTTCAATGACATAGAAGGAGAAAAGATTTGGGGGACTTTCATTTGCTGATGGTTAAAAACACATTAATAATCAGAACTTGGAATGTACAAATTATGAAATTATGAAAACTGGTAGTTGTCAAGAATGAAATGTAACATATTAACACCAATAGTCTAGGCATTAGTTAACTGAAAGGACAGGCATTGGCCATTTTTTTATTGGAAAATTACATGGTTTACTAGGCGGGGAACAACAAATTAAATAGAAATGACACAACATTCATTATCAAAAAGAGCATTGCAAGATCAATCTTGAAATGCGGTGTTGTCCGTGATAGGATACTATCAACATGCCTATGAGATAGACCAGTTAATATCACTATTATGAAAATTCTTCAGTTTGAAATTGTTTAAATATATTAATGAAGATGCATTGATAATTACTGGTGATCTAAAATGCAAAAGTTAGAAATGAAGAAGAAAAGTAGTTTCAAAATATGGCCTTTGTTATAGAAATTGCATGATACAATTTTGTAAGAACAACCATTTTTTAGTTGCAAATACCTTATTTCAAAAACAAAGACAGTATATTTA
>NW_006408529.1:8032299-8035476 GCF_000296735.1 Chrysochloris asiatica
CAACTAACAACATCATATCTCTGCTGTGGAGTCCTGGTGAGGTGCTGTGAGTTAATGCACCGGACTGCAAAGCCATTTGAACTGCAAATTCATCAGTTTAAGCTCACCAGTCACTCCTCATAAATCCTATACATGGCCACTATGAGTCAGAACTGACTGTACGGCACTTAACAAAAACAACAACATATCTCCTGTGTGGTACTCTAAGATAAGCACCAGATTACTGGCCTCAAGTTTAGGGATTCAAACCAATCAGCGGCTCTTGGGAAATCCTATACACGGTTGCTTTGAGCAGAAACTGATTCTATGACACTTTACAACAACAACAACACTGTATCATTTATATCAAATTTAAGATATACATATATTTTCAAAAAGTGTATAGACAGAAATGGTCCCCTACCACACACACACACATACAAATGTCTTTACTTTTTCCAAAATACAAATTTAATTTAGATTATTTGTATTTCATTTAGGGTAAATATTTTTTTTCTTTAATTTGCTGCAAATATAAAGGACTTTTACTTAGAGGAGTCTATTGCTTACTTTCAAGAAGTAGGATATGAATACTTCTATAGACTAGTAGTTTATTGCAGTGAAATCATACATTTATTTGAGGAAGGATGTTAAGTGAAAATTAAATTGTACTATATCCCCAGGTAAAACTCTTACTCTGTATTAATTCATCTGATTTACCACTAGTGTCCTTGTAGTCATCTGATTACTAGAATGTAAAATATCAGATAGGTAAATATGACTAAAAAAGCAGACATACTGACTCCTTAGTTAATGACTTTTTTTAAAGATCCTGTGGGTTTTGATACAATCAACATTAGTATCTTTATCATTTTCTTTTCCTATTGATTTTCTGAATATCATTTTCTTTAGTTTAAAAATGTCTGTGATAAGCACAGAGTTTATATATAATGCTGAATTAGTAGTGTGTCTATGTATGTGTGTGTTGCATGTCTTTTGTTTGTTTTATTTTGGTCACACACTGTTTACTTACTTAAATAACATTTATAATATTTTACTTATTTAAAATGCTAATTGTCATGAAAATTAAACCATTCCTCTGGTTTTTAATTTAGTACTCACTTCATCAGTTTAGTATCATGCAGGGCCATAATATGATGCTTGTATATTTCTAAAAATTGTGAGAATAAAAATGTGTTTGACTTCCTTAAATTATAAGCAGCATGACTTGTGTCCCTAATTGGATACTTCTGTCAATAAAGGCAATCTGTTGTAACCTAGGAAGTTTCATGTGACTGCATGTGACAGCATCTTGATTTTCAAGGAAAGTTCATCTCTAGTAGAAAATTCAATAAAGCTAACCTTAATTTTGAATGTTAAAATAACATTCAATAAAATGACATTCTGTATGTCAAAACTTATTTTTATGTGAGTACCCATTCTGTGAAATATACATCTTGATAAATGAAATAATTTAAGTGATTTGTCAATTCAGGATGAACTTTCTACATTCTCCCCAAGATGGTATCTATGTTTTAGGGATCATTAATCTAGTGGCCACAGGCCTTTTGGCACTATAGGGTAAGTACAGCTAGGAACTGTCAACCTCAAGATTGGCAGTTCAAACCAGCAGCCATTCCATGGGAGAAAGATGTCCCCATAAAGATTTACAGCCTCAGAAACACTATGCCCGATGGCAGTGTCTTTGGTTTGGTTTGGTTTAGTGCACAAGTGTTGCATAGTGTGAGGAAATGAGTATTAATACTGCACTAATGTACACATTCTTCACGTCCCTTATTCTCATCTCTCATGAGAGACCTAAGGATGTATATCTATTAATGAGATTGGGAAGACAACCTTTGTGCAGGCACAGCTAAATATTTTTTTACTCTCTACTGTTCAATGAGTTTGCTCATTGTGTTGATGTGCTATTTTTCATTCTACCTTTTCTATAGAGTAAGCCAGGGAAGAAATCTCTGCCTAATAGAAATCTATATTTTCTAGTAGTTCTGTTCACAATTTGATGAGATGCCAACTAAAGTGGTTAGAAGATGAAAGTTTGACTCTAGGACAAAATTTTACTACACAATCAAGCTTTACCTGAAAGGATTTAATCGTCATTCTTCTCCTCCTGCAATATCTTTTTTTTTTTTTTTTTAACTATTATATAAGAATTTATAGAGGAGAAAGAAAAGATTAATTATCAGTGTAGGAAGGACAAATGAAGACTGGACCTCGAAGCTTCCTCTAGGTTTGAAACTAACCAGAGTCCTGATAGACATCCTCATCCTCACAAATAGGAGGGCAATGAGCATAACATCCTTGATGCAAGGATGACACAAGAATCATAATACATTTGAAGGAACCTAGATCCAAACAATAACATTTGCACATTATGAATTTGAGCGAAGTGTTTTCCATTTAAGTGTAGGTTAGACTTGACTGTTAAGTGCAGTCAAGTCACTTCCAATTCATAGTGACCCTGTAAAGGGCTTCAAAGAAGTGGCTGATGAGCTTGAACTGTCGACCTTGCAGTTCAAACCAACCTTGCAGTCCAGTGCACTAACCTACAGCGCCACACCAGGACTCCCAACCTATACTCACTCTTCTATATAATCTCTGGAGCTGAGGAAGTAGCACAGACGGAGATCTACATGTCCCACTGTCACCTAGAAACTCACATGATCTGTAATTTTCCACATAATGTATCTTAGACTGCATATTCCACCTGAAATGGTCTGCGTCTTTCTTCAGTTTGTCTCTACCTTCTGTGTATGGACCAACCTCACAATTGTTGCCATTCTTGAGCACATTGATGCTGGCACTTTTGCCAATCCATCTCGCTGGATAGAGCAGCTGAGTACTCTAGACTCAAGGAAAGAGAAAGGCTGTGTGATTGTGGCCAAGAGCAGGCTTGCAGAATGTGTCCTTTGGTTGTTTAAATGATTATATATTCCTGAGTGTTTTTGTGCACATCAAAAAATAAATAAATAAATAAATAATCACAAGGACTAGAAACAAATACCATTGAATTATGATGCACAGAAGAGATAGTAATCATTGCAATGAAACCATGAGTGTAAAACCAATGTTCTCCCATGTAAACTATCACTCAATTCACAATAAAAGTTTAATTAAAAAAGAAAGAAAGAAAGAGCAAAAATGGATTTCAGAAGAGAGACTCTAAAGTCTGTTGCT
>NW_006408529.1:8036446-8045254 GCF_000296735.1 Chrysochloris asiatica
TCTGCTTGGTCTGTCTTAATCTGGGAGCTCTACTGAAACCTGTCAACCATGGGAGACCATACTGCTATTTAAAATACTCGTGGCATAGGTTCCAGTATCACAGCAACACACAAATCACTGCAGTATGACAAACTGACAGATAAGTGGTGGAGAGACAGCTGTGTCATGCACAATGCACATCTGTCTTGGGCAATTTAACTCATTGTCTTGTTAATTAGGAAACTTCAATGTAGTCATATTAAAAAGGGAAATATATGAGTTCAAATTTTTATGTTCCATTTGAGTGTATATGAACATAAAATCAAAATTAACATAGGTTTCAAACTTACAGGAGACTCATACAGTTCATATAGAAATTCAAGTCATTTGATGAGAGATGAAAATGAGTATGAATGTACAGATAAATTACTTATGAATTTAATTTTGGTTAAGAAAAGAACTACATATCTCCACAATTTAATAGTCAGGTGTAAAATGACAATTGTGAAAAGAAGAGATATCAAAAACATGTGAGAAGAAAACCAGGAACATGTATAATAAAAAGTGCTTCAAGAAAGATGAAGCAGGAAACATTTAAGTGATTTTGAAAATTCATGTGAGAGAACTAAAAACTGTTCATTGAAATCTGTAGCATGAAAGTCATAAGAAGTCTTTGTTGTTGTTAGATGACATTGAGTCGTTACTGACGCATAGTGACACTATTTACAACAGAACAAAACACTGCCCAGCCTGCACCAACCTCACAATCATTGCTACATTTGAGCCCATTGCTGCTGCCGCTGTGTCAACACATCTCATTGTGTGTCTTCCACTTTTTCTCTGACCCTTCTCTTTACCAACCATAACGTCCTTCTCCAGTGACTGGTCCCTCCTGAGAATATATCTGAAGTATGAGAGATAAAGTCTGGTCATCCTGCCTTCCAAGGAGCACTTCTTCCAAAACAGATTTACTTGTTTTCTTTGGCAATCCATGGCACTTTTAATAGTCTCCTCCAACACCATAACTAAAATACCTCAATTCTTCTATGGTCTTCCTTATTCATTGTACAACTTTCATATGCATATGAGGTTATTGAAAATACAATAGCTTGGGTCAGGTGCACCTTACTTCTTAAACTGGCATCTTTGCTTGTACAGCAGATATGCCCAATGCTATGTCGTTTGATTTCTTGTCAGCAACATTCATGAGTGTTGATCATTGACTCCAGTAAAACAAAGTCTTCGACAACATCAATCTTTTTCCATTTATATGGATGTTATTGATTGAGTCTTTGATCTTTATCAGTATGTTAAGTCCCCTTTGCTTTCAGCAAGTGAGAGTGTAGCATCTACACAGCGCAGGTTGCTTGTTAGTCTTCCTCCAATCCTAATGCCACATTTTCTGCATATAAGTCAGATTTTCAAATTATTTGCTCAGCATAGACTGAGTAAGTATGGTAAAAGAATACAACCCAGGTACACACCATTCCTAATTTTAGGCTATTCAGAGTTCCCTAGTTCTGTTTGAACTTCTGCCTCTTTGTTATGTACAGGTTCCTCATGAACACAATTAAATGTTCTGAAATACTCATTCTATGTAATGTTATCCATAGCTAAGAAGACTTAGCAAGATCATTTTAGGAGACAATTTCCTAGAATATGAATGGAATCAGAGATAAGCACTTATAAACTGAATACAGGTAGCCCCAATATATAACATATATGAGTTCCAAAGCACCACACTTAAACCCACTACAGTGAAATAAATTACAGCTCATAGCAACCCTGTAGGACAGAATACAACTGGTTCTTTGGATTTAAAAGATTGTAAAGCTTTTGGGGATTCTCAGCTTTCTCCCATAGATCAATTGTTATTACATGTCACCCAGTAGGTTCTGACTCATAGCAAGCCTGCATAGGCTTTCTGAGGAGCACTAGTGGGCTCAAACCCCTGACCTTGTGATTTACTACCCAGTGCCTATCCTACAGAATGCTTATTCCAGAACTCCTTACAACTGTTGTTTTTTTGTTTTTTGTTTTTTTTCTCTCTCTCTCTCTCTTTTTTCCCTTTCTTTTACATTTTATCATTAGTAATGTATACTGCATACAATGCTTCATAATAGAGTACTGGAATGGCATGGCAGGATAATGCATTGGACTACCAGTTCAATTTGTACCACAAAGTCGGTGGTCCGAAAGTACCAGCTGGTCCTTGGAAACTCTATACATGGTTGCTATGAGTCAGAAGTGATTCAATGGCAATTAGCAACAATTTAAAAACAACCACAATGTTGCAATATATTTGCTGATGTCATCATTCTCAGATATTCACTTTTAGATGTTTAATGTTATGATTTATAAAGATAATAATAATAGAAAGGTAATAAATGAAAACAAACAAACATAAAAGAAGTTCCTGGTTTTTCTCAGAATTTCAGTACTTCTATATGTTCAGAATGGAGTCCTGGTGTGGTGCTGTGGGCTAATGAGTCAGACTTCAAAATCATTTGAACTGCAAGATTGGTGGCTCAAGCTCACCAGCTGCTCCTTGGAAATCCTATACAGGGTCACTATGAGTTGAAATAGATTTGACGACACTTAACAATAACAACATATGTTCAGAATAGAGCTCTATTGAAAATTAGGAATTACCTGCACAGACAACTCTTATAAAAAGATTAACTAAATATAGGAGGAGAATGATAAGCTGGTAGCTAAAGGAGAATGTGAAGCAGGGTTGGCATAGTGACTTTTATTGTTGCTGAAGGTACTGTTTGCTTAATTTTTTTTAGAAAGGGAGAGTGCAGTATGCCTGGCTGATAACCAAAAGGTTGGTGGTTCTAACTTACCAGCCTTTCTATGAGAGAGAGGTATGGCAGAGTACTTTAGTAAAGATTTGGAGCCTTGGAAACCCTATGGGACAGTTTTGCTCTGTCTTACAAGGTTGTTATGAAGTGCCATCTACCCAATGGCTGTGGGATATTTTCTGGGTGTATTTGTGTTTTGTAGTTGACTGCTGAAAAGAAGTGAAGAGGAGATATAGTTCAAAGCATAGGTAGCGAGAGGAAAAAAAATAATTATTTTTTCCAACATTCAATAAATCCCTGTTTTTGTTTTTAGGTGTTGTTAAATTGGTTCCGACTAACCAAACAAAACAATGTCTTATCTTGAACCCTTTTCACAATTGTCTGAGCCCTGATAGTGAGAATGTCTATATGGGCCATGGAGGTGGGCCTGGGAGATTTCTATTGAGCATGGGCTTAACTGGGACCACAGCAAAATGATAAGTCACCAGAGAGCAAACTTTATCATTTTTTCACATTAAACTTTTCAAGGTAACATGTTTATTGCCCTAAAGTTATTTACTAAAGTAACCTCATGTTTTCAATTGTAATCAAATTCATTTAAAACAAAATATCAATTCAGTATGGTCTTTGCTAAAGCGTTTCTTCAGAGAGTCAGTGAGCTAAATGTATAAACATACATATGTAATTGAACTGAAATTTTACTGTTGCTATTATGTTCAATTTATTTGTTGAATTTTAATGTTAAAAGACTATCAAAGCATAGCCACTGAAAAGTATCCTGCATTGCAAATGTACCTGCTGAATTTCATGAATGTTAATGATTTCATTCATAGCAAATTCTATATCTAGTGAAATATTTGACTTTTCTGTGTTCATATCTCTTCTCCATAAAATATATATAATAGTTACAGATGTTTACTCTGACCCCACATTGTAAAAGAATTAATTTGCTATGCTACTGAAGAAATGGAATGGCACCATGCTCAGTTTATTAATAAAATACACACGCACACATGAGGGGGCTTCAAAAAGCTGGTAAAAATGGAATTAAAAGACAATGAAAATTTTCCAGAAACTTTAAAAAAAAAGTCTCATGTGTGTGTCTGTGTGTGTCTTTGTGTGTGTGTTTGACAAAAAAGTCTTTATGTTTCAGATGAAACTTCAACTAGTCAATGAAAAAAATCTAGTCTATATTCACACAAGTTGCCATCTATATATTACAAGGTATGATGGAAGATTTTTGCTTTTGCAAGAGCAAGGGGAAAATTAAAATGCCACAAAATGTATGGAATTTGAAGAATATGCATCCTAGCTTCATTTGACAGGGGAAATTTGTCAAACTTTCAATTGTACTTATTAACCACATGGCTTCACAGTAACATGCTTTATCTCTCCTTTTAAGTTACATTGTAAGCTTGGTTTTCTATTCAAGAAAATATTGTGACACTCAATACAATTATGCATTTTCCAATCATTAGTTAAGATTAACCATTTACATTTAACTTTATGTTCTTCTTACTGTGTTTATGAGTCTCTGCAAACAAATGTAGCTCCTAAGTTTGCAGTTAGATGCTATCAACATACTCAGTTCCGGACAGTGCATCATAACTGGGAAGTCTGGAAATGCTAATAGAAACAGGTGGTATTTTCAAATGGAAAACAGCTACTACTGAGCTCATTTATATTAGGTAATTACACTTCTCATTACCTTGTCCTGTTGATGCCAGATTGGTTGTTGCTCCACAGGGAATACATACGTAAAAGCTGCATTTTAACAATTACCTAACATTTATTTGTTTGCAGAATTAAATTCAAAATAAGAAAAATTTCAGATTATGATCAGATCTGATTTTGTTCCAATCAAACACATGCAAATTTTAGAATTATAACTCAATATATTATGAAGACATATTCTTTTTTCACTTTTCTAACAGCAATACCTTAATGAATAGGAAATATCTTACATACTAAATGATAGCAAACTCTAAAGAATGACACACACTATTCATACAAATGACTTCCTGTTTTCTTAAAATTAAGTTTTGAATAATATCAATTAGAATTGCATTTTTTGTATATAAAAATGTATGTCAACACCAGCTAGCTGGTGGTTTTTAATCACACTTTTCGCGGGCAATGAAATAAGTTAGATTCTTTTCCTACAAGTGAATTCTTGAAGATCCATTATACTGAGGATAGATAGAGCTGCTTATGAGGAGGGAATAATCTTCATCTTAGACATGCACACATCTGTCCAATGTTGTCAATGCATTTTATACTACATTTAAAAGCTATTGATTATTGTTATTCTTAAAATTTTATTTGTCTACCATGATATCCAATGTGAGTAAAGTTTTACTAAAGATAATACAGAAACGGCTGCAAGCATACATTGACAGAGAACTTCCAGAGGTTCAAGCTGGATTCAGCAGAGGCTGTGGAATGAGGGATATCATTGCTGCTGTCCGATGGATCTTGGCTGAAAGCAGAGAATATCAGAAAGATGTTTACCTGTGCTTTATTGACTACACAAAGGCTTTCGATTATGTGGATCATGACAAGCTATGGACAACATTGCGAAGTATGAGTATTTCACAACACTTAACTGCGCTCATGAGGAATCTGTACTGGACAAAGGCATTTGTTTGACCAGAGCATGGAAACACTGAATGGTTTAAAATTAAGAAAGGTGTGTGATAAGGTTGTATTCTTTCACCATCTTTATTCAACCTTTTTGCTGAGCAAATAATCTGAGAAGCTGGGTTCTATGAAGAAAAAAGTGGCATCAGGATTGGAGGAAGATTCAACAACCTGTGACATGCAGGTGATACAACCTTGCTTGCTGAAAGTGAAGAGCACTTAAAACATTTACTGATGAATATCAAAGAGCACAGCTTTCAGTATGGATTACATCTCAGTGTAAAGAAAACAAAAATCCCCACCACTGGGCCAAAAAACAACATCCTTATAAATGGAGAACAAATTGAAGTTGTCAAGGACTTCATTCTTCTTGGAAGCAGCAGTCAAGAAATCCAAGGACATATTGCATTAGGCAAATCTGCTGCAAAAGACCTTTTTAAAGTGTTGAAGAGCGAAGATGTCAGATTGAGGACTAAGGTGCCCCTGAACCAAGCCATATTGTTTATAACCTCATATGCATGTGAAAGCTGGACAGTGAATAAGGAAGACCATAGAAGAATTGATGCTTTTGAATTATGGTGTTGGAGGAGTGCCATGGCTGCCAAAAGAACCAATCGATCCATTTTGGAAGAAGTGCAGCCAGAGTGCTCTTTAGAGGCCAAGATGGCCAAACTTCGTCTCTCATACTTCGGACATATTGTCAGGAGGGACCAGTCATTGGAGAAGGATATCGTGTTTGGTAAGGTGGAGGGTCAGAGAAAAAGAAGAAAACCCCCAATGAGATGGATTGCCCATGTAGCAGCATTGATGAACTCAAGTGTGGCAACAGTGGTGAAGTTGGCCCAGGATCGGGCAGTGTTTCATTCTGCTGTGCATAAGGTCGCTATGAGTCGGTATCATCTTGATGGCACCTAACAACAACAACCATGATTATATATTTGTTTGTTATAAGAAACCTGAGTATATTTAATTTGCAATGTTTTCAAAAACATAAACAAAAAAGAAGGGCAACATCAAAAAAGAAGTTATTTTGCTGGCAAAATGTTTAAGTTTCTTCTTACCATACCCAAATACCAACTTTTACTCCATACTTTTATTCATCTGCCTCCAAACTCTGCTAGCTAGCTCTGTAATTAATAAATGAATGACAGGAACATTCATTTTATCACCTATAATTTTATTTTCATAACTGAGAGTTTCCTTGAATTCATATTTCTACTTTATATATGTATATCTTATAGGAGTTCTGGCGTGGCACTGTAGGTTAATGAGTCAGAATGCAAAACTGTTTGAACTGCAAGGTCGGCAGTTCAAGCTCACCAGCTGCTCCTTGAAAACCCTATACAGGGTCGTTATGGTCGGAACCTACTCAACAGCACTTCACCACAACAACAACATGTCTTATACTTCCCAGACATCTTGTAGAATTAATGCGTATGGTATTGGGGAGCATTATTTTTGCTTGATATCCAACCATCTTGACTAGTTCATGTCAAAGGCAGCAGATTGTATTCTGTCAGTATCATTTCTAACAGAAGTCATCTTTATTCAATCTAATGTGCATTCTCTCTTCAAACTTAGTTACAGCTATTCTGTCTACTGCTCATTAAAAAAATTGAAAAAAGGATTTTCCACTGTATTATTTTTTCTTCTCCACATATTAAACTATTTTTCAAATGTTTTGCCCCATAGGCACTTTCCTTCATTTCTCTTTCTTTCTTGCTTAAGACACCTGTCAGTACATTTAATATTTTCTATTATCTCTTCAACAGAAGGGGCCTCAGGCTGATGGTTGACAAAGGTACCCAAAGGTATTGACATCTCAAGTAGACTCCAGCTGTCACCGTCTCACCAGTCCTCTTGTTCAAAACAGAATGTGATTGAAGTGCTTGGTCTAATGATGCTTTAACATTTATTTAAGGCTCATTTTAGGTCAAGTCTTTAACATGTAAAATATACAGGTCCTCCCTCCAAGGAGCTTACATTCCAGGATATTCAAAGAAGACAGACAAGCAAAGGAAAGCTTTGTGAGATGCATTATTCCCCAAGTGCAAACATAAATAAATAAAAGGAAAGAAAATAGAGAGACATTAAAGGGGAACTGATGACAAAAGCTAAACAACCCATTCTTTCTCTATTATAATTTGAATTTTAGTACCAGAAAAGTCTAAAACAAAAGAAAATAACTCATTTTAAAAACTCAAACTATACATTAAAACTATATTTACATTTTTTCCCCATATTTCTTTAATCTCATCATAAATGTTGATCTGGGCATAACCTAAAATGGCTAATTTCAGGACAAATATACATAAAAACTAATATATATATATATATATATATATATATATTAACTTCTGGAATTGGGAAGATTCCTAAATCCTTTCTTTTGAGAATAAGTCTTAAAACAGGGTGAATATTGTAATTTCTAGTGCTTTGAAGTCTGGGGCAGGGATGAAGGGGGAGGCATGAAATTTAAATCTTCTTTGAATTGCAGAGAGATTATAGAAGAAACTGTGATAAGAATAGCATTGAAAAGGAAAACAACACTGAAGAGCAATAGTTAAGTTTTGTTTTGTTTTGTTTTTAATTTCTGATAATTGAAGGATAAGCAATTAGCCAGAATTTCTCCATACATCAAGGGAGGGTAAGATATTAGGAAATATGATTACCATGTCAGAGAAATTGAAAAAAAATTTTAAGTATAAGGGGAAAGCTACTAGGATAAAATCATTAAGGAGGCGTGATATGAAGAATTGCATGTTAGAATACAGAAAAGATGCTCCGAAGACTGAAATAAATGGGGGAAAGTAAAAATAATTTCAGTAAATTATGCACTTAACAACAACAACAAATTGTATCTATATGTCAGTAAGGAATTGTTGCTAACAAACATTCCAAAAGTAGAGTTTTAGTCTAGGAAAATATGACTATACATTCTAGAACAAGAATCAACTAACTTTTCTTATTAGAAGCCAAATAGTAAATTTTTTGAGTTTGTAGATTACATGAATTTATTTAGCCTCTATTCAATTTTACCTTTATATTATGAAAACTGTGATAGACAGGGCATAAAAATGAGTGTGACTCTGCTCCAATACATTTTTTTACACAAACCAGGTGGCAGGTTATATATGGTGCTTAGGTTTGACTACCTTTATTGTTGAATCAGTAAAGCAATTTGTAAAGTAGGTCAAAATAGTATTTTAGAGTTAGTCTCTGTGGGTCAATCCTACAATATTTAAAGCTAGAATTTTTTTTAAAGGGACTTTTATAAATGATAGATATATAGTTAATCACTACTAAGCCCATTGGTCGCTTTACCTACTAATCAACAAAATATAATGCACTAAGGTACAGATAGTTATCTGAAACATGATAT
>NW_006408529.1:8045899-8047213 GCF_000296735.1 Chrysochloris asiatica
GTGATGTCCTTCTCCAGCGACTGGTTAATTCTTTAAGATGTCTGGGAAGTATAAGAAATGCATACGCATTATTAATATATATTTTATTTTAGGTAATTCTCAGCTATAAAAATAAAACTATGGGAGATAAAATAACGGAATGAACTGAATGGTCTGACCACTCAAATATTATTCCAACTGTCACCGTTGAAATGTTATCCTGGAATGGTGTTAACTCTCCTTCCAAAGAATTAGTAAGGTGTCACACACTTAATCCACACAGAAGAAGTTAGAAAGACAGGAGATTTAAGTAAACAAAAAATAGTTTTATTATGAGATATTCTTACAGATGGACATGTACCTTGTAGAAGGAAAGGAAGTGGAGCCCTAGTACAATTTGGTTTCTTCTTTATAAACCCCTTTGTTAGAGGGGTGGGCTATGAGTGTCTGGGGGGAAATGGCCCATATACATTTCCTTAAATCATGTTTCCTCAGGTTTCAGTTTACCATCAACTAACTTTGTTTTCCTACAATGGTTTCCCCTTCCACCTATTCATCTTAACTAACTTTATTTCTCCCTGTCAGAGTTTCTTCTCTTTCTTCTTACAAACAATCTTCATTCTCCTCTAGCCCTGTTTTCAGAAAATTTCTTGTTATTGAGGTTGACTTGTTTTCTTCCTAGACAGTTTTCTACATAGAATGACTTCAGACCTACTTTTTCCCCTTAATACAACATGAATAAAAATCTATAACCATACTTATATTTCTCTAAGATTTCTTATTGAAAAAAATTAGCATTTTATAATGGATCAAAAATTGTGCAGTTTTCACAATGAGTTTAAGGAGCTTGCAACAATCACCCTCTGACAACCCAGCAAATTCCATGTTTTCATTCTATATGAGTGCCCTCAATCTCTGATAAAAAAGAGGGAATACTTTAAAGCAGGAAATTTGAAGGCATTTTGCCTGCGATGGACTCCAACCAGGCAGAGTTTAATTCCGTTTTGTGCCTAGGTTTAAGTGCTCAAATGTCTGTTTTTGTTGTAGTCAATATCCATTATGAGGATATAATTTATGTGTTGTTTAGTGGTTGTGGTGAGTAATAATAATAATAAGAAGCAGATTATTTAATTAATGTTGGCAGTTATCTCATATTTGGTAAAGCTGGCTTCAGTTTTTAAAATGCTTATAGTACAACTCATCTTAAGATAATTAGTGGGTGTCTAGGATGTAAGATAGCGTAGTGGTTACGAATCGGGCTGCGAACCTTAAGGTCAGCGGTTCAAAACTACCAGCCGCTCCGTGGGAGAAAGATGAGGCTTTCTACTCCCGTAA
>NW_006408529.1:8047517-8053064 GCF_000296735.1 Chrysochloris asiatica
CATCTTTCTCCCATGGAGCGGCTGGTAGTTTCGAACCGCTGACCTTAAGGTTCGCAGCCCGATTCGTAACCACTACGCTACCAGAGCTAGTAGTGTAGGGAATTATGAGTTGGGTAACTAACGTCAAGGATAGCAGTTTGAATCCACCAGCAGCTTTGAAGGATAAAGATGAGCCTTTTTTCTCCCATAAAGGTTTATAGCCTCAGAAACCTTATACAGGGTTGTTATGAGTCCAGAACAGACTCGGTGGCACACAACCACTGCCTCTAAAGATTTATAGTCTCAAAAACCTTGTACAAAGCCCCTATGTGTTAGCACTGACTCCACAGCACACAATCATCACTGCCACCAGGATATACATCTACATCTAGCCACTGGCCTACAAGGTCGATTTAAGCCACAAGATCGACAGTTTGAACCCACCAGTCGCTCCTTAGAAAACCTATACAGAGTCGCTTTGAGTCGAACTAACTCCACAGAACTTAAAAACAATAGCATCTATCTATAGTGAAATATAAAGAGTCCTGCTAGCTAGTGAGTTACAAGTTGAGTGGCTAACTGCAAGGTCACTAGTTTAAATCTGCCAACTGCCCCATGGGATAAAGATGAACCTTTGTGCTCCCTTGAAGATTTATAGCCTCAGAAACCTGATACAAAGGGGCTACCAGTCAGAATTGACTTGATGGCACATAACCACCGTTGTTGTTATTGTTGTTGTTAAGTGCCATCGAGTCAGTTCTGACTCATAGCAAACCATATAGGGATTCTAGAAGCTGCTGATGGCTTTGAACTACCAACCTTGCTATTAGCAATCCAGTGCTATCATAGTGATGTATACTATATAGGATTTAATCCTTAACAGAAGTCTAGAAAGGTGAGAAACAGATTTCAGTTTTATTATAATTGCATAAAACATTTAAAATTCAGAATACATTTAATATTTGAAGTATAAAATGATACTGCAAATCATAAAATATTTGAGTAAATAGAAAAGAATAATGTGATTTCTGATGGAAAGACTTAAAATAATACAAATGCCAGTTCTCTAAAAATGCATGCAATCCAGTTTCAGTTAGAATCACAAGAGTTTTCTTTTATTGGATAAAGCAATCTAAAAATTTATCTGAAAACACAAGTACTTATGTGGTTAAGAGAAAGAAGTCCCCGTGTGGTGCTCTTGGACAAACACTGGATTGCTAGCCATAAGCCACTCCTTGGAAACTACACACAAGATTGCTATGAGTCAGAATTGACTTGATGGCACTTATCACACACACAGGTGTGGCTAAGAAATATGTAGAAAACAAGAGCAATGTGGGGGGATTTCCATGGCCTGATTCTGTGGCTCTATATAAATAATTCATTAAACAAAATATGATAAAGTAAAATTGAGGCAGCAGTGTGATAGGAATAGACAGATTCAAAGACTATGTATCTATTGTCAATATTATATGTATGTTGTTCCGTGCCCTAGCGTTGGTTCCCATTCATAGTGACCTAAGGTTTCTGAGGCAGTTAATCTTTATGGGAGCAGGAAGCCTCATCTTTCTATATTACACAAAGTCTAGTAAAAAGTGGTGCCTGGACAAAAGAAAATCATTGTATGTTTATGTCACAATGAATTAATATTTTGCAGTAAATGGGATGCATTATTGTTATTCTTCCTTCCAACTGGATCCTTTCCATTATTTTTCCTACTTATTCCTTCCTTAAACAGTACTGGTGATGCTGTAAGATAAGTGCTTCACCACAAATCAACAGTTCTGATCTGCCAGACACTCCACAGGAGTAAGATGAGACTTTATGCTCCATAAAGACTTACAGCCTTGGCAACCCCACCTGGGATCAATATGCATTGGATCTGACTTCACAGCACTTAACAACAAAAGCATATGCCTTCCATATCATTCCATGAAAGCAAACATGTTAAATACAAAAAAACATTTCCCAAGCATCACCTAACTCAGACTCATATGGTACGCTCATATGGTATGCCCTTAATAACAAAGTAACAACCTTATTTTATAATATTCTTAAATAATTAAAATAAGCTAGAGACACTGCAAGGAGTCCTGGTAGCTTAGTGGGATACACTTTAGCAGTTCGAGTACAGTAGATGTTCTGCTGGAAAAAGATGATGCTTTCTAATCCCACAAAGATTTATAGCCTTGGGAATCCTATACAGTGTCACTATGATTCAAAACTGACTCAGTGGCACACAGCCAGCCAGCCAGAAGCACTAGCTATTCTTCCACTCAATCATGATGATTCCTTACCAATATTAATAATAATAATAACAATCACACATAACTAGAACAATGTTATAACACTTTGCATAATTACTGATATATATCAAAGACTACATTTGACAGAATGTATTAAAGACTACATATCAGTAATTACACAAAGTGACATTCCTTAATAGAGAGTAGGGTGGCTTCCTAAGCCACTCTGCATGAGAACAATGAGACTTTATGCTCCCAGGAAGATTTAAAACCTATAAAATTTAAATATAAGGTTCTGGTGTGGTGCTGTGGTTTAATGCGTCAGACTGCAAAGCTATTTGAACTGCAAGGTCAGTGGTTCAAGCTCACCAGCTGTTTCTTGAAACCCTATACAGGGTCACTATGGGTCGGAACCGATTCGACGGCACTTCACAACAACAACAACAACTCAATTTAACAGCAACAACAACATTCCTTAGTAACATCTAATGAATTTCTGGGTGGCAAAAATGGTTAAGTTTTGGGCTAGTAACCAAAGTTTGTAAGTGTGAACTCACCAAAAAAAGATCACAAGGAAGCCCTGACAATCTGCCTCAGAGAGGATGTTTACCCTGGAATACATGGAGTCTCCATGTTTTCAATTGATTCAATGGAAATTTTTGTAAGTATTATCAAATACTTATTTCATATTCAAATTTCCACAATGGACCCTCAAATATTCTTTATGATAAGCTTTACTTCTTGAATCACTTTCTTTTCTAAGCTTCTATGTCAAAAAATATCTCTTATTTTATCTTCATTCAAGCAGTTAGATGTTAGATTCCCTCAAATATGCATGAACTTTCCAAGAAAACTTCTTACTCTACTTTGTGATCTCAATCACATCTGCATCTTAGGTTTCTATTTTGTATCAAATAATACTCCAGTTTTAATCATCCCAATATTCAACCTGTGAAAATGGATTTACCTCCTAAAACAAGCTGTTTTTGTTGCTTACATTTTTTATACCATCAATTACTACATTAGAATAAGCTACTACTATCTTTCATGGTGATTTTTTCATGCCTTGTGTCAGGCCGCCAGTTGGTTTTCTGGATTTTATTTACTTATTTTCAAATTCCATATTTTTAAATGATATTGTTTCTTGATTTCAGACGATGTTGTGTTTTTTTCACGTCACAAGAGATTGACAGTTGTGAACATACTTTGTAGCTAGAGTGATCTTCCTAAAATTTAAATATTATTAGACTACCACTGGACCACAAGGTCAGTTTGAATCACAGGGTCGGCGGTTTAAACTAACTAGATGCTCCTTGGAAACCCTCTACAGAATCACTATGAATTGGAACCGATTTGACAGAACTTAACAACAACATTTCTACTTTAACTTTTAACAACTTTCCTTTTATAAAGAGACCAAAACCCTTACTGTATACAGCAATAATAGAATTCAGTGTTGTTGTTAAGTGCCATCCAGTCAGTTTGGACTCATAGTGACCCTATGTACAAGGGGACAAAACACTGCTTAATCCTTTACCATCCTCACAATCATTCCTGGTTGAATCCATTATTACAGCCACTGAGTCAATCCATCTCTTTGAGCGGCTTATTCCTTTTCTCTTACCTTCTTTTGTACCAAATAGGATGTCTATCTCCAAGAACTTCTCCTGCCTGATAACACATAGAAAGTTACATGGAATAACGGTGGTGATATTTCACTGAGAGGAATCGATCATAAACTTCATTGAAGAAGACTTATGTAAGTTTATAACTAATATCTGTGTACATTGAACTAGTACTATTGATGCTGATCTTGGAGGTAGGAAGCGAGAATTTTAGGGAGGGGTAATAGACAACAAAACCCCCACTAAGGTTTGGAGACATCAAAAGCAAATCAGAATAGGGAAGGCTGAGAGAAAAATGTTTTAAAATACAATTGGAGAACAACTTATGAATTGATAACACTGTTATTGTTAAGTACCATAGTAATGTTCAACCTTAAAAGGACCCTTTATAAGGTTTCCAAGGAGTGGCTGGTGACTTTGAACCACTAAATTTGTGGCTCAAACCAACCTTGTAGACCAGTGCTTTATCCTACAGCACCACACCAGATAAAACTAGGTTCTTTTATTTTCTGTCAAGCGAACAATGAATAAAGAATACTGCGGAAGAATTAATGCATCCAAATAATAGTTTTGGTGAAGAATATTAAATATACCATGGATTAACAGAAGACTGAACAATTCTGTCTTGGGAAATGTTCAGCCATGTGCTTGCACATGTTTTCAAGAAGGAGAAATCCTTGGAGAAGGACATTCACAATTGCATTGATCATTTCTTTAGACAACTGTGAATTTTGTGAGACATTGCAGTACTTTTTAGCATGTTGCAGAACCCTGGGACTTGAGGATAATGAGGAGTGGTGATTGATATTAAGGACCACGGAGTGGTATAGCATGCCAGAAAAGGCAAATAGTTGAGGTATTATTAACCTCTAACTGTCCTTTCTAAAGAAATTATTCATGCAGCAAGCTTTACTAAAATTTGTTTAATTATACTTCCTTGATGCATATCTAAATGACTTCTATTATTTTGTCACTTTATATGTTGTTGTTTCAATATATATGCTTAGAGTTGTTTAGCTAAATTATACATGAATTTTACTAAATTAAGCCTATTGTTACAATATTTTATGAAGAGTGTGAAACATGCCATATTTTCACAGTACTGTATAAGCATTTCCATTTACCTGTCTTTATACACTAATCTGCACTCCTGGTGAGGCTGTGTAGGATAAGCAGTGGACTGCAAACCATAAGGCCTGAAGTTTAAAACCAATAGCTGCTCCTCAGAAACCCTATACAGGTATTCTATGAGTTGGAATTTACTTGACAACACTTAACAACAATAACAATGTACTAATCTAAATATTTTTAAATATCTCTGTATAGAATTTAAAGGAGCACTGGTGATTCTGTAGGATAAGCACTGGATTGCATACCACATGGTTGGTAGTTCAAATCCCCCAGCTAAACTATGGTAGAAAAATGAAGCTTTTTACTCTCATAAAGATTTAAAGCCTCAGAAGTGCTAAACAGGGTCACCACGAGTCAGACCCAATTGGATAGCACCTAATAGCAACAACATAAAACTTAAAACTTAGCAACATCTATTTTTATTTTCAACACATAAGAAAATTGTTTTCATCATTTGTGTTTCAAAAAACCACCCCCAACATCTTTTGTTAGTGAATATGATTACAAATGACAAATTATCTGCAAAGAATTTTTAAAGAATACTTATATATTCTACACACACACCA
>NW_006408529.1:8053624-8084055 GCF_000296735.1 Chrysochloris asiatica
TTGTTGTTGTTGTTAAGTGCCATTGAGTCGATTCTGTACAGGGCTTCTGATGAGTGACTGGTGAGTTAGAACCGCCAACCTTGCAGTTCATACCAACTTTAGCCAACTTTGCTGTTAATATCGACTTTGTAGTCCAGCACATTAGCCCACAGCACCACACCAGAACTCCATATATATTTATTTGAATGTATTATATATACACATATGTATATATTCCTTGGATCATTTTATTTTAGTAGAGGTCGGGACTTCATTAACTAAGTTTTTACATTATTATTAATAAAGATAATTTATCATATCTACCAAAGGAGAGAATTTGTAAGAATTAATGAAATAATATAAAAAATAATTAGAACTAGTACATATTATGCACTAAAATTATTATTATTGTGCATAATTATCTTCTCCTTGATTTAATATTTTGACTTTTTATTGAATGTAACTTTAATACCAGCTAACTATTAAATTTGCTCAAAGTGTTTTAAAGACTGTGCTTTAATATCTCTAATGTATACAATTGTGTACCGCTATATGAGAAAAAGGAGTCCTGGTGTGGCACTGTGGGTTAATGCACTGTACTGCAAGGTCAGTTTGAACTGCGAGGTTGAAAGTTCAAACTAACCAGCCACTTCTGGAAACTCTGTACAGGGTCTCTATGGCTTGGGAACCAACTCGACAGCACATGATAACAAACAACAAATCTGAGAAGGACTCTTGATGTGGTGCTGTAGCACACAAGGTCAATGCTTCAAACTCACCAGCTACTCCTTAGAAACCTTATATAGGGTCACTAGGAAAGGGGAAATTAGGACTCTTGGTGTGGTGCTGTGGGCTAATGCATCAGACTACAATGTTGTTTGAACTGCAAGTTCGGTGGTTCAAGGTCACCAACTGCTCCTTGGAAACCCTATACAGGGTCGCTATGGGTCAGAACTGACTCGACAGCACTTAACAACAACAATAAGTTGGAACGGCCTCAATGGCACTTAATAACAACAATCGGAGAGAACCTATGAAAATGAGAAGGCAAGACATAGATTCTGAGAGAACAGGAGGGAAGAGTCATCCAACCTAAATGATGAAGGTTTTTCATACAAATAGAGATTTGAAAATACACTGCTCTTTATATGCCTTTCCCTTCTTCCAGCTATTGTTTATGAAAATGCTTCATATGAGATATTTTCCTTCCAGTTAATTGACTCTCAAAGTAACATCTTAAAACAGTAAATAATCCTATGCTAGGTAAGATCCTGAACAGTTGCCACTCTGAGTTAGTCAGTTAGTGTTAGTTCATCAAGTAATTTATTTGCATAACAATACTGTGCTTTCAAGATCATCAGATTTCTAATGAGTGATAATTATATTTCTTCATTTATTTTCCATTTTTGAGAGCATCTTCTAATCAAGGAAAGAAAAAAAAGAACTATAGCTATAGAGGTTGGAACATTCTAAAACTCAGAAGTGTAATGTGCACTTTGAAATAAACTCCCAAGGAACCCTGGTGGCTTGTTGGTTGAAAATTTGCTGCTGAAGGAAAAGTTGGGTGTTGAAACCCAGTAGTTTCATGGGAAAAAGTATCTGATGTTCTGCTTCCATAAAGATAATAGTATTGGAAACCTTATGTGGCAGTTCTTATAGGTTTATTATAACTCAGAATCAACTTGATAGCAAATGGGTTCATAAACTCCTAATCCTGGTGTCTGATAGCATAGTGGTTATGGATCGAGCTGTGAACCACAAGGTCAGCCGTTCGAAACTACCAGCTGCTCCGTGGGAGAAAGATGAGGCCTTTATAGCTATAAAGATTTATAGCCTCAGAAACCCTGTTCAGTATTGCTATGTGTCGGAACCAACTCCACGGCACATAACAACAACAACAATCCTGGTGTGATACTGTAGGTTAGGCACTGGATTGCTAATCACAAGGCTGGTGGTTCAAACCCTCCAGCTGCTATGCAAGGTGGCCACAAATCAGAACTGATTCAATAACACTTAACAAAAGCTGCAATCCTTATATTATGAGAATAAATATTAAAAGCTATAAATTAAAAGCTGTAAATAAGATAGTTAATACATTTATTTTATTTTATTTATTTTTTGTCTTTTAGGTGTCTCCCAATAATTCATTGTATAATAATTATAATCATGCCATTTTTAACTTGTAAAAAAAAAAATGTTTTCTTACACGTTATTTACTACTAAGTTAGGTTTTGTTGTTGTTAAATTCCGTCCAGTCAGTTCAACTCATAGTGACCCGATATAGCTTTTCTGAGGAGTATATGGTAGGTTTTAACTGCTGACCTTGTGGTTCACAGTCCAGTGCTGATCCTACAGTGCCACACCAGGAGTCCACTAAGTTAAGTGCTACCTAATAATTAATAAGTGATTTATAACATAGATAGTTAAAGTAGAATGGCCACAGATTATAGAAATGTATTGATAGCTACTAACATAAGTAAAGGGTTAACGTATTTAGAACTCCTCCAAATCAATAAACCAAACCAAACCCACTGCCGTGGAATCAATTTCAATTCATAGTGAGCCTACAGTTTACAAGGCTGTAAATCTTTACAGAAGCATACTGCCACATCTTTCTCCCTTGGAGCATCTGGTGAGTTCGATTCATTGACTTTTGATTAGGTGAGGCACACTTTATCTGACATATCCTCAGGCTAAAATAGTGAAGGAAAATATAGGCAAAGAGTAACTTGCTGAAAGGCAAACATCTGTAGCAAGAATATACGGGGGGGAAAATGTTCTTCAGCTCTGTTGGATCATGGTAGCCACTTGAACCCAAACTATTTCACATATCCTCCCAGAACACCATAAATTCAACAAGGAGTGTAAATAAAACCATATAAAATTCATGCCTTCAGGATTACTAGCAGTCAGACAACAGCAAAAAGCTCAACTAATCTGTAAGTAGAGAAATAAATTCTAAAATCCACCAGAGCTCCCACTACCACACTAAGCATGGGTATATAAAGCAGGACAGAAGAGATTTAAGACATGTCACAAGAAAAAGAAGATAAGCACAAATGACAGAGAGATGAAGCACAGACACACAAAATAAAAACAAAAACAAGGTTCATGCAGTGCACCGAAATATTCAGCACACATCTGGGCCATGTAGTTCACCATACCGATTACAGGGAAGATGATTGACAGTAAAAGGGATTGAAGTGATGACCTTGATGAAGCAAAGTGTCTGAGGGAGAAGTAGATAAATAGAGAGGGTACTTCTAGAAGGCATGGCAGTGAAAGGAGAAAAATAAGGGAGAAATTAAGAAATCTGCATAAATCAAAGAGAAGCAAACATCTCCAGCTCTTTTACTCTTCCAATTACTACCACTATCAACTTCATTTATTAAAGAAAATGGAATTTGCTATAGAATGAAAAAGATGATCTGTCTGTCATATGTGTAGAAATAGAACAAAAATTAATGTGCTTGACATAGCTTGGTTTTTTGTTTTTTTGTTTTGCTACTTAGAAATGCTAAACAAATTATGTGAATCATAGTTAATAAAAATCAACTCCTTCTGCCCCTAAAAAAAAACTAATTAAAACAGGAATAAAATAGCATAATGTAACATTGTATATCGAATTTCATATCCTTAAATAAATCATATAGAGATAAATGATCAAATAAATAAAGCAAATTGCAAAAAGGAAACAAAATGGAACAAAAGTAAAAATTAAATATGATAAACTAAGAAAGTGCAATGAGAGTTGATTGAAGTCTGGAAAGTAATTAGAGATAAAGAGAGAACTATCTCTGAAATAAAGAACAAATTAAAATTGACTGGAACAATCAACTCTGAAATATATCTTAGTCAAATTATCAAATTTAATGACAAAGATAATCCTTAGGAACTGCTTGCAAATGTTCAAATCACTATTAAGGGTAAAATAATTAGGTTCGGTTGCTGCTGCCTTTCTTTTCTACTTCTGCTGCTGCTTATGTTTCTTCAGCAGGAATCCAGTGCCTCTTTGGGAAACAGCAGCTGAAAATATTCTTGCACTTGGCATGTGGTTGTTAAGGGCTGTAAATCGGTTCTGACTCAAAGCAACCCTGTTTAGTGTTTCCAAGTAGCTGCTGGTGAACTTAAACTGCCAACCTTGTGGTTTAAATTGACCTTTCAGTGCAGCACATTAACCCACAGCATCACACCAGATATAGTCAATGAAAAAACACCTAAGGTTTTTAGAATAAGAAGATGATCATATTAATTAGCAAGGACCGAGGCAGACTGATTTTATGGCGCAGTTTAAGATGAAAGTCCATTTTGAAAAACAGTTCACCAATTAAGCAGACCAGACTCAAATATGATGTACAGCAAGTCCACATATAAGACACACCCACCAAGTCAGGAGTGGATGTAATATAGTATCAGCACACCCACAAAGCCAGGAGTGGTTATACTATAGTAGCAGATAAGATTGTATATATATGCACGAATCTGATACTTCCTAATTCTGCTTCTACAGACAAGTTAAATCCTTAATTAACAATGTGACTCTCCCATATGCTTACTAATTTGGCACAGTTATCTCCTCTCTGTTTCCTTGATATATTTTACATATGTATATGAGCATATTGCTTCTTATTATATTTCTTTACTTCTTTAACTAAATGGCTGGTGTCATTGATTAACATTTAGTAGGTAGTGGCATTTGTTTAACATATCTAAGTGGATATCACATAAAAATTAGATGAGGGAAAAAATGGTTCTCTAAACTTGCCTTTCTCTTTTAATGATATTGTATGTTGTTAAGTGCCAATGTGTCAGTTCTAAACTCATAGCAACCCTGTATATGGGTTCCAAGGAGCAATTGCTAGGTTTGAACCACTGATCTTGTGGTTAGAAGTCAAGTGCATATTCTATAGTGCCACACCAGAAATGCTTCAAATAATGTATCAGATATTGTCTTCCTTGATTGGAATACATGTAAGATGAAGCAATTTCACTTTTATGTTGGAGGGGATTTTCAGGCATACCCCTGACCATTGTAAACAAGTTTGCTGAAGTATCACAGTCCCAAATAGTCGTTATTCATAGTGTTTCTCTCACAGCCTCTATAGTAAATAAATGTAAATTAACCAGCTTCCAGAATTTTTGCCACATCCTGCTCACCCTGTCCATCCTGCCTGATCAGCATGATGTCATTGACTGAACGTATTAATGTGCACTAAGGTGTGATGTTCAGATGTCCTGAGCTCTCCAGAATTTATTAAAACAACAAGTACTAGCAGAGTTAATGTGTTTTTTTGGGAAAATGTGTGTATAAATATTGTTGTAGAAGATATGTGAATGCTAACTTTCTGACTGTCCCTTGGTTAAAATAGAAAAGAATGTTTTCATTTAATTAGTGCTTATATACCATGTACTGGAAGTCTTATTATGGTACAGATGTGGTCTAATATTTGATTGAGCTTCCAATAATCTATAATGTTCTGCATAATCCATTTCATTTCATTTGTGATCAGACTAGTGAATCAAACAAAGGTATAGTATGTTTCATTCATCTGTGAACACACCCTAGGTCTTCAACAGTAGCATTAATATCTAACATTGACCCTAACTCTAATCACAGACAAACATACTGAGATGGAAAATTGCATTTGATCTATATACAATCTTGGCAGAAGGAAATTTCAGAGTCTTTTATCTGGCCTCCTCCATTAAAATATAAGAACAATTTATTTGAATCAACTCAAAATGCATACTACAATGTAACACAAATTCAAAACTTGGATATTAGAGGTATTAATTAACAAGAACTGAAGTGCAAAAATGTATTGGAAATATTATAAGCCAATTTCTAGCCAGAAGTTTAGCTATTCATTGCCTGGATCTGGGGGAATCCATTGATACCATAAAGTTGATACTATATTCATATCATAAAAAGAAATTAGAAGTTTCCTGCATGTATTGTACTCATAAATATTTGTGCATTAAATTGTATACCTCAAATAGATATATTGAAATTCTAATTCTTGGTTCGTGTGAACATGAACTTACTTGGAAATAGAATCTTAACAGATATAATTAGTTATCAGGAAGTCATACTTGAATAACATCACATTGGAATATAATCCCATATAACTGATGAGTTTATAAGAAAAGGAGACATAGAAAAAGAGGCACAGGAAATATAGATGGAAGATGAAAACTAATATGTGAAGCCAGAGACAGAGGTTGAATTTGTTCTTCTATAATCCAAAGATGCCTGAGGCTACTAGAACTTGGAGTAGACCGGAAAGTTTCTTCCCTAGAGCCTTAAGAGAATATAGCACTGGCAAAATCTTGATTTCAGTCAGATTTCTGGCTTTCACCTATGAGGGAATAAATTTCTCTTGTTCTAAGACATTCAATTTTTTGTAATATGTCACAGCAGCATTAAGAAACTAGTACATTTTGTATTTTGAGTATCTTGTCTCTAATGGTTTTTCCTATGTAATAAATACTCAGGGTCTGATACTTTAAGTAAAATACTTTCTTGATAACTCCATCTGTTTGTTTTAAGGACATTGATGTGCTTAGGCATCCAACTTGTAAGCAATTGTCTTGACTTAACTGTATTTTTCTTTAAAATAAATACTTTACCTGTTGTTGTTAGGTGCCATCGAGTTGGTACCAACCCATGGCGACTTTAAGCACAGCAGAACGAAACACTGCCCGATCCTGGGCCAACCTCACCACTGTTGCCACGCGTGAGTCCATCAATGCTGCCACTTGGCTAATCCATCTCGTTGGGGGCCTTCCTCTTTTTCTCTGACCCTCCACCTTACCAAACATGATATCCTTCTCCAGTAACTGGTCCCTCCCGACAATATGTCCGAAGTATGAGAGATGAAGTTTGGCCATCCTGGCCTCCAAGGAAAACTTTAGCTGCTCTTCTTCCAAAACGGATCTATTGGTTCTTTTGGCAGCCCATGGCACTTTCAATATTCTTCTCCAACACCATAATTCAAAAGCATCAATTCTTCTATGATCTTCCTTATTCCCTGTCAAGCTTTCGCATGCATATAAGGTTATTGAAAATACTATAGCTTGGATCAGGCGTACTTTAGTCCTCAAGCTGACATGTTTGCTCTTCAACATTTTAAAAAGGTCTTGTGCAGCAGATTTCCCTAATGCAATACGTCGTTTGATTTCTTGACTGCTGCTTCCTTGAGTGTTGATAGTTGATCCAAGAAGAACGATGTCCTTGACAACTTCAATCTTTTCTCCGTTGATAAGAACGTTTACTGGTCCAGTGGTGAGGATTTTTGTTTTCTTTACATTGAGATGTAATCCATACCAAAGGCTGTGGTCTTTGATCTTCATCGGTAAATGTTTTAAGTCCTCTTAACTTTCAACAAGCAAGGTTGTATCATCTGCATATCGCAGGTTGTTAATGAGTCTTCCTCCAATCCTGATGTAACATTTTTCTTCATATAACCCAGTTTCTCAGATTATTTGCTCAGCAAACAGGTTGAGAAAGTATGGTGAAAGAATACAACCTTGTCACACACCTTTTTTTTTTATTTTAAACCATTCCGTGTTCTCACGTTCTGTTCGAACAACTGCTTCTTGGTCCAGATACAGATTCCTCATGAACACAATTAACTGTTCTGGAATACTCTTACTTCGCAATGTTGTCCATAGCTTGTCATGATCCACACAATCGAAAGCCTATGCGTAGTCAATAAGCACAGGCAAACATCTTTCTGATACTCTGCTTTCAGCCAAGATCCATGGACATCAGCAATGATATCCCTCGTTCCACGTCCTCTTCTGAATCTGGCTTGAACCTCTGGAAGTTCTCTGTCAATGTATGATTGTAGCTGTTTCTGTATTACCTTTAGCAAAACTTTACTCTCATGGGATATCAAAGATAATGTCCGATGATTTCTGAAATCCATTATGTCATCTCTCTTTGGCTTAGTTGTTGAAAATTATTTGACTAGAACTCCACTGTCCAATACAGTAGTGCTTGTTGTTGTTGTTGCTGTGCTGTGTACTGCCCAGTTGGTTCCAACTCATAGTGAGCCATCTAGGTCTATATATTTCTGAAGGCAATGTTTTCTGAAAGAATTCTGCACATTTCAACTGTTGTTAAGTGATGTCAAATTCATTCCAATGCATAGAATTTCTTAGGAGTGGCTGGTGAGCTTGAACCACCAACCTTGCAATTCAAACCGGCCTTACAGTCCAGCACATTAATTCACAGTGCCACACCAGGACTCCTCTTCAATTATACTACACCAAAACAGAAGTTTTGGTATTCTCAAGGACCTAAACAGTTTCTTTTCAATATTCTTGAGGTTTGGGGAACAAAAAGAAGCCTAAAAGGTTAAGATCAGAATCTATTGAAATTATGCTTTCAAAATTCCCATAAACAGTCAACATAACCTTTTTAACTGACTTCTCTGCCTTGAATTTAATTCAACCTGCAGATCCCTTTGGAAGCCCCTATTTTGTTTTTAAAGGTTTTATTGTGTTTTGCGTGAGAGAAGGCTTAAAGGCCAGATCACCATTTTCACATTCAGCAGATCATTTTAATGATTGCATTACCCTCCATGCATGTTAGCCAACAGTATTTACCCCTAATACTTTGTTTGTTTGTTTTGGTATCTATATCCCATATTGTAAACATATATTTGTTCAACTGTCCAAAGGTCACATTTTGCAAGCCAGTCTCCTGTCCACTGTCACACAGTTTTCTCAGTCTATGGGCATATAATCCACTGCTGTTCCATCTCCTCCACCAACATCTCTGTTATCACCACTTTTCTGGTCAGGATCTCTTGCTCCTCTAATGCTCTTCCCTCTTGATGGTCCTAGGGTCCCCTGTTCCTGAGATGACAGATTAACTGCTCCCCCCTTTAGTTACACCTCTTCTGTCACAATTATGACAATTGCCATTAGAGCTGAAAACAATTGATTGCAATTATGCCATAAAATCTTATCCCCCTCATTACCAGACCCTTCTGGACAGGAGGGAAATTGTTCAGTGAGGTTTCCATCTTAGTCTCCACATTCTTACACTAAGCACCCTCACGAAAGATTGTAAATCAGCCACTACAAGCCTTTGTTACTCCTCAATTTTGATAACCGAAGTCTAAGTTGCTCATCAGCCCAGTGTACTGAAGACACATAGAAGCCACTGTTTTACTTAGGTCTTTAAAAAAAAAAAAAAAAAAGGTCCCTAATGAGATAAAGACAAGTATATTACTGATAGACCTTGGTTGCAGCCATCAGGGAAATGTCTAACCACATTTTGCTAGTAATAAATCTATGCATGTATGAATTGAAACTCTAGTAGAAATACTTTTTGACTTATATCCTTATGTTGTGCTGAATAAAATAGGTTATTGAAATTAAGTTCATCTATCTCACTTTACTTACCTACAAAGCAATTTAAAAATATGTAGGGCAGGTAAGGTAAGATTTCCAAACAAATTTCTTGTAGAACAGAATTAGTAAGAACTTTGTTATGGAGTGAGTAAGACCTTTGTCATGTTGGAAAATGATTCCTCAGAGCAAATTTCCTGGCCTTTTTTCTCACCAGTGCATTGTTCTGTGCCCCTGTGAATTGTTCTGTGGCATTCAAGAAAATCTATCGAGATTACACTTTGGCGATTCCAATAAACAGTCAACATAACCTTCTGAGCTTACTTCTCTGCCTTGAATTAACTGCATCCTGAGATCCCTTTCAAAGTCACAGCTTTAATTAGATTTATTTTAATGGTTCCTAATGAGACAAAGACAAGTGCATTATTGATAGAACTTGTTTGCAGCCATCCACTAATATCAGAGAAATGTTTAAGCACATTTTGCTGGTTATAAACCTGTGCATGTATATATTGAAACTCTAGTAACAATACTTTTTATTTTTTTAAGTATTTATTGTGAATTAAGTGTTAGTTTACATGGGTGAACATTACCTTTACATTCATCCTATCGTACTTTATTTCATTGCAATGATCACAATCCCCTGCAGACATCATTAAACACCCAAAGGATACATGCCACACTCCTGCCCCCCAGCTGCCAGCACATAACCCCTCTCCTTCCCTGAGTCCAGAGTCCCCAGCCACTCCGTCTGTCTGCTTCATCACCTCTGCCTCCATCCCTACTGTCACTGCAACTCCAGATGGGGTCTCCCACTTCACTTTTCTCCCTTGTTGGTTCCAGGGATCTCTGCTCCTGGACTACAAAATCAGCCACTCCTCTCCTTTTGTTATCAAACATTTACATTTACCTTTCCAACACTAACTGTCAGACCTGATAACAATCATTCCCGATTGAACCACAGGAGGAGTCCTTTCCCTCTCAACTTTTATCAACCCCATCCAGACAGGTTGGAAACAATTTAGTGGAGGTTCTACATTTTCCTGTACCCTCAGGAGCTAGGTTCCCTATTGAAAGCTTATAAGCCAGTCATTTCCTGCCTTTGTAGTCCCCCTATTTTGGGTAGCCAATGTCTAAATTCCTCCTCCCTGTCGACCCTGTGTACCAAGGAGGTGGGAATGATCCTCACTGTAGAGATTTGTCCACTTTTTTGTCATACTGCATCCACAAGCATAGGTCAAGATCATCTACTTATAGTGGGTTACTCCTTTTTTTCCCCCTCTTCTTTCTTCCTCTAGTTGTGTTAGGATCATCCGGCCATTGATGCCATGTCAAATGAGTACTATCTGCAAATGTGCATGTTCTTGTGCATCCACCCTCACTTTGTATCAGCTGGATGCTCCACACTCTGTTCTAGTTCTCTGGGGCCATGTCCCTGTCCCTGGGCCCAGGAGTCCCCAGGTCTAGTCATACTGCTGGTTAACCAGGTCTCAATCCAGGTTAACAGGAGTCTATTGAATGTGGTCAGACTTAGTTCACAACTTCATTACTGTTTTTCCCCCCTCTTCCCCTTATTAGTTACCAACGTGGTTAGCAGCAGGACCATATGCCTGCTAATGTATTCCAATCATCTTTTCAAAGAACCAGCTTTTTGTCCTGTTGATTCTTTCTATAGTTTTTTTTTTCTGTTTTTTCTCACATTTATTTCTGCTCTGATCTTTATTATTTCTTTTCTCTTGGTGACTGTAGGTTCCCTCTGTTGGTCTGTTTCTAGTTGCTGGAGATGTTGTGTTAATGTGTTAATTTTGATCCTTTCTTCTTTTTGAATGTGTGCATTTATCATAACAAATTGTCCTCTCAGCATCACTTTCCCCGTGTCCCAAAGATTTTGGTATGTTGTGTTTTCATTCTTTTTTGTTGCTAGGAACTTTCTGAATTCATGTTTAATTACTTCTATTATCCAGGTGCTCTTCAGCAGGATGTTAATTCACTCTCCACGTACTAAAATTTATTTCCTTCATCTTCTTATTGTTGATTTCTAATTTTATGGCATTATGGTTTGAAAAGATGCTTTGTAGTATTTTGATATTTGTAAATTTATGGAGGCTTGCTTTGTGACCTAACACATGGTCAATTCTGGAGAATGTTCCATGTGCACTGGAAAAGAATGTATATTTTGTTGTTGTTGGGTTGAATGCTCCGTACACGTCTATGAGGTCAAGTTAGTTGATTGGGCTGTTTAGTTCCTCTGTAACTTTGTCGAGTTCTTTCTGGTTTTCTATCTCTTTTTGAAAGTGGCATACTAAAATCTCCCACTATAATTGTAGATTTATCTATGTTTTTTTTCTTCAATTCTAGCAAGGTTTGCTTCATATATCTTGGTGCTCCTTCATTGGGAGCATCGATGTTAATTATGGTTATGTCATATTGCTCAATTGACCCTTTAATCATGAGATAGTGTGCTTCTTTATCTCTTATGGTGTTTTTTGCCTTAAAGTTTATTTTATCAGTGATTAGTATTGCCAATCCTGCTTGTCTTTTATTGCTGTTAGCTTGGTATATATTTTTTTCATTCTTTAACTTTTAGTCTGTTTTTGTCTTATGTGTAAGGTGTGTCTCTTGCAGGCAGCATATTGATTGACAGTTTTGCTGGATAGATGATTCTTTGTTGGCAGTTTTTTTTTTCTTTCAGGGTTTTTATATGTCTCCCCATTACATTATTGCCTGCATAGTTTCTGCTGAGAAGTCAGATTTAATCTGATTTGCTTGTCTTTGTAGGTAACATTTCTCTTTTCCCTGGCTGCTTTTAGGATTGTTTCCGTGTCTTTGATTTTGGAGAGCTTGATTATAATGTCTCATTGATTTTATTTTGGTGTTTATCCTTCCTGTGGTTCTTACAGCTTCTTGAATGTTTATCTTCTCGTCCTTCAAGATATTAGGACAATTTTCTTACAGAAGCTCTTCAACTATCTCTTCTGTGGACTTGTGATTCTTCTTATTCTGGAATGCGAATAATTCTTAAATTATTCCTCTTCATGTTACCCAGCATGAATCTTAGATTCTCTTCAGATTTTTTTAAATCATTTTTTTCTGCTAACTCTACTATCTCAGGAGTATTGAGAGATTTGTCTTCCAGCTCACTAGTTCTGGCTTCCAGATCTTTCTTCCATTTTGCTTCTTTGCCCTTTCAGTGTATTGTCCATTTCTGATATTTTATTATTAATCATCTGGACTTCTTTTTGCAGGTTTTGGATTGTTTCCATTGCCACATGTATCTTGTTTGATTGCTCCTGTAACACTTTCCTGACTTCTTCCTTATTTTCCACCACCCCTTTTCAGAGCATTTGAATTTGTTTCCATATTATTCTTCTGAATTTCTTCTCAAGTAGATGCAGAGCCTGCTCTTCTACTGGAAAGTCTGTATTTGCTTCCCACTCATTTGTCTCAGTTACTTTTTTCTGGTTTTGGACATGTGTTGATATCTTTAATTCTGTTTTCTTGGACGTCTTCAACAGTTATATGAGTTTTTAATGCTTAAATTGATGTATGTGTTTTGTTGCTATGCTTGATAGTGTCTCCTGGTGGGTATGATCTGGAAATAGACTACCCTTTTCACTTGTAATGTCTAGAACCTCATTTTGACTCTTGTCCAGATGGTGGGGTACTACAGGGCATGCTTGTAGCTTGGCTATATAGGCACAGTTGCTGTCTCTTCTTGGGTAAGGCAAGGGGAGAAAGCTCCAATCCCTAGGAGAAGAGTGAGGCCAAAAGGACCAAAGACAGAAACAATATAAAAACAGAGACAGAAAACCACCAATCAAAAACAAAAATAAAATTGTCATTGACACTGTCCACTGGCCTTTGCTGTGCAAAGGGTCCCACCTAGTAAACTTTGGGGCTGGTTCCCAGAGTTAAAATGTCATTAGAAGCAGCCTGCAGGTTTCCTCTCTGTGTCATTGAAAAACTCTGGGTGCAATGCTGGTTCCTTTATGGGGTGTGCTCTGCCCGCCTGAAGGCATCTGGACTGTGCAGTGAGGGCATGATTGGAGTGTAGAGAAGAGATACATGAAAAATTAAAAGTGAATAATGAAAAATGGGTCACAGCTCTCCCTTCAGACACTCTGCTTCTTGGCTTCTAGGGCTAGATCTTTGCCTCTGCTGGGCTTTGGCCCCACCCTCTGGCCTGAGGACTTCTAGCTGCCAGGCCCATGGGTGCATCGATTCAGAAATCACCGTATTTTGCTTCCACAGTCAGATATCTTCTCAATGGGCATGGGAAACTGACACCCGGAACCTTAAACAAGATCCAAAGCTCCGCAGTTTTCCTGTGGACCACTCTTTTCTCTGCTTTTTTTTTTTTTTTTTTTTTTGATTTGGCAAAGGAGTTTTCACTGTCTGTCTCTGCTTTCCCCACCCCAAAACGAGAAGTCTAGTAACAATATTTTTTGACTTACACTTTTGTTGTGCTCAATAAAATATGTTATTGAAATTAAGTTCATCTGTCTCCCTTTACTTACCTACAAAACAATTCTAAAATATGTATGTAAGGCCTTCCTCCTTGGGGATTGGTCTAGACATCTTATTTGTTATTTGTCTAATTATGTAAAACAAAACAAAAAATAATAATAATTTGAGAATCTGGGCAATTTGAAAAAAATGTCACATCAGAATCAGTAGTCTGTAAAAGATCACACAACCTTGCTGGATATAAATGAATATGGTTTGAAGCATACAGATGATGGTAAAAGACTATACTCCAGTATGAATTACACATAAATGTAAAGAAAATGAAAATATTCACAGCTAGAACAATAAAAAAACCTCATGACAATAAGTAAAAAAATAATATTTTCAACTATTTTACTCTACTTATATTTAATACTCAATGGCTATAGAAGGATCAATCAGTAAATAAAACAGTGTATCCCATTGGTAAAATCTGCTGCAAAAGACCTCTATAAAGTTCTAAAATCAAATGTGCAAATTTTATGACTAAGGTGCACTTGACCCATGCCATGGTCTTTTTAATTATCACATGCATGTAAAGCTGGACAAAAAAAAAGAGGACAAACACATTTTAATTGTGGTATTGGTGATGCATATTAAATATACCATAGCCTGATAAAAAATGGGGAAAAAAGACAGTCTTTGAAAAAATAAGACCAGAATCCTTCTTAGAAACAAGGGTGGGACAGTGTGGTCTTCCTTACTCTGGATAATTCATCAACAAATACCAATCACAAACAAAAGACATAATGTAGGTAAATCAGAGAAGAAGAATGAATATTGAGCAAAAATAAATTAAGTTTAAAACAGAAAAGTAGACAGCATCAATCTTATGAAGTTGATTATTTGAAAAGATAAAATTGGAAAACTTTTAGTGAGATAGAAAAAGATTAGAAAGAAAGTATTCATATTAAACATGGGGCATCTCTATAGACCCTGCAGACATAATAATACAGTGAAGGAGTACTACATCACAAGCAAGTAAACTTTTGCTTAAGGCAATACAAAGATGATTGCAGCAATATATGGTCATGGAAGTATCAGAAATTCAATATGGTCATGGGAGAGCCAGAATTTAGAAGAGGACATCACTGAAATCAGATGAATATTGAGTGAAAGCAGAGAATATCAGAAAGATGTTTATCTGCTTTTTTTTTTAACTATTCATAAACATTTGAATGGGTGGATTACAACAAACTATGAATAACATTAGAAAGAATGGGAATTTGAGAACACTTAATTGTGCTTAGACCACATAGACCAAGATTCAGTCATTCAAACAGAACAAGGGGATACTTTGTGGTTTAAAATCAGGAAAGATGTACACCAGGGTTGATTATTTTCAGCAAATTTGTTGAATCTCTATTTTGAATATATAATCGAAGAAGGTGAAATATATAAAGAAGAACACAACATCAAGATTAGAAAAAGACTCATTAACAATGGGCAATGTACAGATAACATAACTTTTTAGCTAAAAGAGGAGAGGATTTCAAGTACTTCTTGATGATAATTGGCTACAGCCTTCAGTATGAATTACAGTTCAATATAAGGAAAACATAAGTCCTCACAACTGGACCAATAAGAATATCATGATAAATGAAGAAAAGATTGAAGTTGTTAATTTTTTCATTTTACATACATCTACAAATCTGCTGCAAAAGATTTCTCTAAACTGTTAAAAAAAAAAAAAAAAAAAGCAAAGATATGACTGTGTCAAAGACCTGAGCCAAGCCATAGTATTTTTCATTTCCTCATATCATGTGAAAGCTGTACAGTAAGGAAATAAGGAAGACCAAAGAATTGTTACAGTTGAATTACAGTGTTGGTAAAATATATTATATATACCAAGATCTGCCAGAATAATGAATAAATCTGTTTTAGAAGAAGTATACCAGAATATTCCTTAGAAATGAGGAAGGTGGTGAGACAACATTTCACATACTTAGGATGGAGGGACAAGTCCCTGGAGAAGGATATAATCCTTGGTAAAATCAAAGGTCAGTGAAAGACCATCAACAAGATGGATTGACACAGTGGTTGCAACCATGGGCTCAAACCTAACAATTATGAGTATGGTGCAGTACTGGACACTGTTTCACTCTGGTGTCATTATGCATTGGAACCCACTCAATTTCACTTAGCAACAATAACATATCTAAATACATACATTTGACAACTGAGAGGAAATGGACTGATTTCTCAAAAAATATATAAACAAATACATAATACCCTATATGAAATGGTTAATGTGAAACCCTTTAAATATTAAAACATTTCAATGTTGAATTAGAAAAAATATTATAAGACATAAATCTCTCATCCCAGAGGCTTTAGTGGTTAATTCTAAAAAAAAAAAAAAAATCGTTTCTACACATTATTTTCCACAACATAGAAATGGTAATATTTCTCAAAGTTATTTTATTCTGATGCAAAAACACATAGAAACAGTTGAAAAAAAAAAAAAAAAGACAGCATCAACTGTCTATTTTTACTCAACTAGAGTCGATAATACATTGCATTGGCCACACAGAATTTAGACACAACATTCTCAGTTTATTAGGGAAGCTGCTGCTGATGGTGGTTGTAGTGATGTGCTGTGGAGTTGGTTCTGAATCATAGCAACCCTGTACAGTGTTTTTGAGGCTGTAAATCTTTAATGAGAGCAGAAAGCCTCATCTTTCTCCCGCATAGCAGTTGGTAGTTTCGAACTGCTGACCTTGAGGTTAGCAGCCCAGTTCATAACCACCATACTACAAGCTAGCAGGTTACAATTCAGGGTCAGAAGTGTTCAGAGCACAGTTCTTCCAGTTACTGCAGCCTCTCTTTAGTAACATCCCCTCTCTCAGCAGGCCTCTCTCTCTCTGCCTGGTCAATGGCACAAAGCTCTTTTAGATTGCTGATAAATGCCCACAGGACACACCACTCCACTATATCCTTCAGCTTGAAGACAATTATGTCTATCTCTATAGTTCATCAACCAAGCACCTCAATTAAGTGCCTTCAAGCACCCTACTATGCAAGCAAACGTCCTGCCCAGTGCCACTGGGTTTTACTTGGTAAATGAGCTCTGGTAGCGCAGTGGTTACGAATCGGGCTGTGAACCTCAAGGTCGGCAGTTCAAAACTACCAGCTGCTCCGCGGGAGAAAGATGAGGCGTTCTGCTCCCATAAAGATTAACAGCCTTGGAAACCCTGTACAGGGTCTCTATGAGTCGGAACCGACTCCACGGCACATGAAAACAACAACAGGCTGGAAAACCTACTGCTCTGTCTCATGCTCTGACACTTGGTTCTGCTGCACCTACTCTTCCATTCATCCACTACTCCTCTGGTGTCACAACTCTCAGTTCTTTGGTTGAGAAGGTTCAATTCACAAGAATCTTGACATCCAAATTATGCACTTCATTCTTTACTCTTTTTCTTTGATAGTAGTGAGAGTCCCCTCTTCTGTTTTTGAAATGGCTCATTTTATACCCACATTAGAATTTCAAGTTTTTACAATTAATGCCATTAGGAATCACTTACAACTGACTCATACAACCCATCGGCATCTTCCCCTACCTTCTTTTATTCATACCCATCAAGAAAAAGTTGTTTCATAGGAGTTACAAAGAGTGTAGGTAGAAGCATTGTACTAAAAAGAAAGTAAGATACACTCATAAATATCTGTTATGAATGTAGACACATAATTCTTAACCATATTTTAGCAAATAAAATAGAGTAAACCCTAACATAGACAAAATATTCCACAAGATGCAAGATTCATTCATACTTTATATTAATGAGTATAACATACTGTGTTAACAGGAAAAATGACACAGCCATATCTGTCAGTGCAGAAAATATATATGACAAAAATCAAAGCAGATTCATGGAAAAATCTCTAACAAAAGTTTGATTAAAGTAAAATATCCTTGTTTTGATAAAAATCATCTAAAATAAACCCTACAAATAATATATTGTACCTATTGAAGGAGTATTGGGTGTTTTCCTTATTTGATTGGGAACAATTCAAGAATGTATACTCACACAGCTGTAACAGAATATTACCATGAACTAAGACAAGGAAAGGATTTAAGAGGCATGCAAATGAACAAGCAAGAAATAAATTTGTGCCCTGGATATCCACAGACAAATGTAAAAACCTTCCCTAAAAGCCGAGACTGTAAATTCCAAAAAGGCAAGTCCCCCCCACCATCCAAAAAAAAAAAAAAAAAAGCTAAAGAGGATAGAGAGAAACACTGTTAACTGATGATATATGGAGGGGATAATAATCAATGTAATGAAACAAGCTATATGAATGGTTGAATGTGAAGCTGATGATGTGCCCTGTAAACTTTCACTCAATCCAAAATAAAAACATTTAAAAAAAAAAAAAAAAAGAAAGAAATTTGTTCTTATTTGCAGGTGACATGATAGTCTACATAAAAAAAAAAACTAAGAAATCTTTAAAATAAAAGACAAAAGACTTGTGAGAACTAGTGAGTTCTGTTACATTATAGGAACACAAAATGAACATTGAATAATGTATTATATTTCCACATACAAACAAGTAAAGCATGGGTATCAATTAAAAATACAATAACATTTATAATTGTCTCACAAAAGATAAATATATAAGTGTAAATGTTACAGAACAGGCATAAAAATTCTCCGATAAAAAGATTACTTCTTTAAAACAGATAAGAGGATTAAAATAGCTAGAAAGGCATGTAATAAGTATGTACTGGAAAACTCAGCCCAGTAAAGATATCAACTTGATCCTAGTTGGTATATAAGTTCTATGCAACGTCTATTAACATTCCAACAATATTTTTTTCTACATGCAAATGAGATGAAGATAAGATTTATATGGATATGTAAAATAACTAGAATAGCTAATGTAATTGTTTAAACAGAAGAATAAACCTGGAAAGGCAAGTAATCAAGTCCCTTCAGGACAAACCTCCTTCCAAAACTGAAATTCAAAGGGATCATACAAGCAGGTATGTAAGTTTGCTGGTGACTACGTGGGTCTACTGGTGAGTGGATGTGGAGTAAAGGCAGCAATGAAAACATGGGCTGAGATTGGTCATGTTCCGTAGACTCTAGTGGATCTGAAGATGAAAGAGAGAAGAGGAAAGGCTGGTTGCTCAGAAGTGTGGTGAGACTTGCAGACTCCTATATCCATGGACAATGACCTAGCCATGGAGGCCTAGAGCTGAGAGTGAAGCATTTAGCTGACATGAACTGAGGGGAGTCACCCAAGAATGCCCAAACTTATAGACAGTACCCACTTGACCTAGCTTTAATGACTTGATGATCAGAACTCAACTAGAGGAAGAAAAAGAAATTTGATAAAGGAAACAAGTGTCAATTGCTACAATTTGAGGAACTTGACATATATTTATGGATGTAGTAGCTCAAAATAACAACTGAAAGGGAAGGAGACTTCACTTCAAGGATCAAACCTATCCTCTGTGTACACAGGATTGACAGGGATGAGCAACTTAGACACTGACTACCTAAAATGGGGTGAGGGGTAGAGTATAAAGGCACAAAGTGGCTGGCTTACAAGTTTTCAAGAAGAAGTTTAGTTTCACAGTGTTCAGGGGAAGGTAGAATCCACATTGAATAGTTTCATCTTGTCTAGATGGGTCTAGTGAAAGGATATGGAGATAAGAGTCTTATGATTCAATAATAATTGTTATCATGACTAATTGCTATTGTAACAACCATAAAGGTAGAAGTTTTGTAACAAAAAGGGGAGAATAGTTAATCTAACATTTCAGAAAGAGAGAACCATAGGACCATCAAGGGAGAAGAGCATGAGCAGATTGTGGGATCCTATCCAGAGAAGCAACTACACCAGAGATAGAGGCAGTGATGATGACATGGAGAGATAGAGCACCTGAGGACTCTAAACTCATGGTAAGAGAAAGGCTGTGTGCTGGTGGCCAGTTGGCTAGCTTGCAGAATGTGCCTTTTGGTTGTTTAAATGGTTGTATATTCCTGAGTGCTTTTGTGTACATAAAAAAAAGGGGGGATTGTAATTATTACAACAAAACAAGATGCAATTTGTTAAGTGCAAAACAGATGTTCTCCTATGTTAACTATCAATCAATTCACAATAAAAGCTTTAAAAAGAAGAAGAAACCTGGAGAAATTGGTCTATCAAATTTTAAAACTTACTACATAGTTACAGAGATGTGACTGTAACAGAAGAGAACTCACATATTGTTAGTAAGTGCCTTGGAGTGGATACCAACTCACAGCACTCCTGTAAGGTGTGTCCAAGGATGTAAGTCTTCAGGGGAGTAGAAAAACCTTATCTTTCTCCTGAACATCAACTGGTGGACTTGAACTGCTACCCTTGTAGTTTGCAGTCCAGAAGTTATACAACAGAGCTACCGTGCTCAGATATGTTGTTGCTAAGTGTAGTTGAGTTTATTCCAACCCATAGCAACCCTGTATAGGGTGTCCAAAGAGTAGCTCATGGGTTAGAACTGTCGACCTTGTGGTTTTCAGTTCAGTGCTGATCCTACAGTGCCACAGGCCCACATAAATTATGACAGATTATCTATCACAAAGGTATGTTGTTAGGTGCCATTGAGTCAGTACCAACCCATAGCAATTTTATGTACAGCAGAATGAAACACTGCCCAATCCTGGGCCAAGCTCACTGCTGTTCCCATGGTTGAGTCCATTGATGCTGCCACTTGGCCAATCCATTGCATTGGGCATCTTCCTCTTTTTCTCTGATCACAAAGCTATAGAGCAATTAAATAGAAGAAAGACAATATTTTTCAGGAAAGAGTACTAGTACAATTAAACAATCATAAGAGTGGGGGAGGGGAAGGAAGGTCAACCTCAAGCTATGCCTCACACTGTATATAAATATTCATTTAAAATGGATCACAGACTTAAGTGTAAGGATAAACAGTTGAGGGAAGTGAAAAAAGAATCTTGGGGAACTAGGGTGAGGCAGAGTCTTTAAACAAAACCGAATGCATGATTCATAAAAATGAAACATCTAAATTTGACTTCATCATAATTAAAATATTTTACTACATCCAATCCTGTTTAAAAAAGTGATAGGACAAACAACATAATAAGGAAAAATATTTTCTGTTTAAAAAAGTGATAGGACAAACAACATAATAAGGAAAAATATTTTCAAAACAAAAATTCAGCCATTGATTTTTGTCTGGAATATATAACGAACTACCAAACTTAAAAGTAAAAGATACAAACAATCCAATTAGAGCATGAGCAAAGAAAGGAACCAACATTTCAGCAAAGAAGGCATACAGATGGCAAATAAGCACTTGAGAGCATGTTCACCATCAGTGATTTGAGAAATGTCAATTAAACTCACATTGCAAAGTCATTTTATACCTATCTAAATTACTAAAATAAAGTAAAATTTAAAAGTAAAACAATGGTTATACCTAATGCTTGTAAAAATGTAGAGAAAAGAATTATTTATATAGTACTGGTGTGGATGTGAAATAGCATACAAAAAACCTGGAAAACATTTTGACAGTTTTTGTGTTTGTTTGCTTGCTTGTTTTTTGTGCTTAGCATGAAACTACAATATGATCTAGCAGTTTATTTCCTGGATTTTACCCCCAAATTTGTCTTTTGCAGTATCTTTTTAGCAATGTATTAAAATATTCTGATTTTAAATAATGTATGTGTGTATGAAAGATAATGGAATTTTTCCACAAATTTTTTGAAGTCCACTTGTATGTATGTTGTTGTTAAGGGCCGTCGAGTTGGTTCTGATCAACAGCCACCCTCTACAGGGTTTCCGAGGCTGTAAATCTTTATGGGAGCAGAAAGCCTCATCTTTCTCCAGCGGAGTGGCTGGTAGTTTCGAATTGCTGACCTGAAGGTTCGCAGCCCAATTCATAACCACTATGCTACTTGTATGTATGCATACATTTAAACTAAAAATACAGGCCTGAAACATGTATCTGTCATGTTGTTATACGCCTTCTAGTCAGTACAAACACATAGCAACATATGCACACAAGAATGAAACACTGCCCAGTCCTAAGCCATATTCACAATTGCTGTGTTTGAAAATAGTGTTGTTGTCAATATGTCCCTCTACTTTGTTGGTGTCTTCTTTTAAACCAACCTTCTACTTCTCCAAGCATGTTGTCCTTCTTCAGGCACTGGTCCTTCTTCATAATATATCCAAAGTGCTAGGAATGAAGTCTTATCATCCTCCTTTCTAAGCTGTACTTCTTCCAAGACAATTGTTTTTTCTGTGAATTCATGACATTTTCAATATTATTTGCTGACACCATAATCCAAATGCATTCTGTGGTCCTCCTTATTCACTGTCCAACATTCACTTACATATGAAGTGATTGAAAATGCCATGACTAAGATCAGGAGGGTCAGAGAAAAAGAGGAAGACCCCCAATGAGAAGGATTGGCCAGGTGGCATCATTGATGGCGTCGAGTGTGGCGGTGGTAGTGAGGTTAGCCCAGTATCGGACATTGTTTCGTTCTGCTGTGCATGGGGTCACTATGAATTGGTTCCGACTCGATGGTACCTGACAACAACAAGAAGATCAGGTGCACCTTAGCCTTCAAAGTAGCATCTTTCTTTTTAATACTTTAAAGAATATTTCCGTAGCCAATTGGCTTAATGCAATATATCATATAATTTCTTGACTGATGTTTCCATGAACATTGATTGTGGATCAAAGGAAATTGAAATCTTTAACAACTTAAATCTATTCTCTATTTCTCATGATGTTATTTATTGGTTCAGTTGTGAGGATTTTTGTTGTCTTTACATTGAGGTGCAATTCATACTGAAGGTTGTTGTCATCAGTAAGTAATTCAAGTCCTCTTCTATACCTAACTAAACTTGTATATTTATTTGACTAAATAGTGTTGTTGTTAAGTGATTAATTATACATTTATATAGATTATATAAATAATATTTAAAACATATGCAATATACTATGTACAACAAATACACTAATGTGCTTCAAAATATTGTCACAGTATGATTTCATTTTGTCAAATATATTTAGAAATACATCTTATTAATGGATTGTCTCAGCCATTATACCTTCCATTTACGCTTCTTTCAATATATAATTAAAAGCAAAAAATGTATAAATAAAACATTGCATTAATTATTTATTATAATGATAAATAAGAAAATGCTATAGTATATTCAAATGCCATATTTCAGTGAGAAGTTTTTATTGTTACTTTGACTATTCACATACAAGAAAAATAATCTCATTGGATTCTTTAAAAACAAATAAATTAAAAAACAAGGAATCTGTGCAATTTTCAACCATAATGACAATTTTTCGATTTGATATCCTGGGCATTATTAAAACCAGAATCTTGCCAACTCAACGTTTATACACAACAGTTTATACTAATTATCTATTGGGGCCAAATTCACCTCTTGCTACTAACATTAATTTACCTGAATAGATAAAATCAAATGTATAGAATACAATCATGAGTAATTGTTACCATGACTAATTGCAATTGTCACAAATGTAAAGGTAGAAGTTGTATAACAAAAAGGGGAGAGTAGTTAATCTTACGGGAGAAAGATGAGGCTTTCTACTCCCGTAAGATTTACAGCCTCGGAAACCCTGTACAGGGTCGCTATGGGTCGGAACCGACTCGACAGCACTTAACAACAACAACAACAACAGTTAATCTTATATTCCAGGACTGTTAAGAAAGAAGAGAATGAGTGGAATGTGGGACCCTAACCAGAGAAGCAGTGACAGCAGAATTGGAGGCAGACGTGATGGCATGGAGAGATAGAGCAGCTGAGAATTCTAGACTTATGGAAACAGAAAAACTGTGTGCTCCTGGCCAGAAGGCTAGCTTACAGAATGTGTCCTTTGGTTATTTAAATGATTATATATTGCTGTGTGTTTTTGTGTACATCAAAAAACAAACAAACAACCCAGAAGGAATAGAAGCAAATACTGTTAAATGATGATGCATGGAGGGGACTATAATCAGTGCAATGAAACAAAATATGATAGGTTGAGTGCAAAACTGATGTTCTCCCATTTAAATTATCTCTCAATTCAAAATAAAAGCTTAAAAAAATCAAATGTATATAATATAAATACTCATAGCAATGTCAAAATATAGAAATAATTTCACTGGAAAGGTGTCATTAGCTGTCCAATGTATTCTGATATCGGCTTTATTTACAATTGTCTGGTGTGACTCTGTGGGCTAATGTGTCAGACTGCAAAGTCATTTGAACATCAAGGTTGGTGGTTCAAGCTCACCAGGTTCTCATTGGAAACCCTATACAGGCTCACTATGGGTCAGAATTGACTCGATGGCACTTAACAACAATAACAATAATTATATAGAAACATCATTATGCGACTTTCAATCTGCTTTTCTGACATCCAAATGTTGTTCTCCTCAAAATATCTGAACATTGATTTTTTGACTATTCCAGAAATTTTCTTTTATTTATTCTTATCGCTTACTTCAAAAGAAAAAAAAAAAAATTATTTCTGTATTATGAATTAAGTATAAATTCTTAATTGCTGTTGTTGTTACATGCTGTAGAATAAGTCCAACTCCTAGAGACCCTGTTTTGTGGGTTTGAATCCAACCTGTTATACTGTGCTTATCCTACTACATCACCCCAGTATTCCATTTCTTAATAGATCAATTAAATAATTATGTTATTCAATAGTCAATCACTTATTGTTGTGTTAAACTCACTATGTGTCTGTTAATCCAGACCTTATTCCTCCTGGATGTTAACCATATTATGGATGAAATCATAATACTCAGAGTCCCCATGCTTTTAATTGTAATAATTCCATTCTTTTATGAATGTCTTTTATGCAAGCACTTAATACAAGCTCCAGATGTGCTTCTATTAAGATCCTGTTAATTCTTTTCTACTTTAGTTCCAAGCCTGGCAGTATCACCAAATTTTCATTCACAAGTGTCCACTGATTCTACTGCTGCCATCCCTGCTGCAACATGGGAAAGTGTTTTATCTGGTTTATTCTCTCTGGAGATGGGGCAGAGTACAGTGCTTCAGTTCTGAGGGATTCAGTGATGTTGTAAAATTCTTATAAAATTCACTAAAATTAATCAATTTCTCCAAAAATATTTCCCTCCTTTACATTCACACATACACACACACATTTGTCTTTTATCCCATCTAATGTTCCTTTCTGTTAGTCATGAGGTTTTCAGTGACTAAATACTTGGAAGTAGTTTGTGACTCCTTCTTCCTAGTCTGTCTTCCTCTGGAAGCTTGTCTGAAACCTGTCCACCATGGGTGACCCTGCTGGTATTTAAAATACCAGTGGCATAGTTTTTGGAATCACAACAACTCACAAGCCACCACAGTATGACAAACTGACAGACGAATGGTGGCCATTTGGTTTTAAGTGGAAACTGTCACTTTAAATTTTGAGGAGATCTGTGCACATGTATAGTAGAATCCTCCAGGGCTGGGGATAGGGTGTCCATTCTCTCAGGCAGCCCCTCCAGTTACCAGAATGGAGGTGCACAGACAGCCAGAGACCAATGAACAGATACCAAAAAAAAAGAATGTCCACACTTGTATCTCTGAGGTTCTGTCAGGCGTTCGTAGCTGTTCTGATCCTTCCCTACTTGGGCTCTCCCAAGATGGTGGCTCCAGGAGCAGCTGAACATCTTGAACTAGAAAGCAATGGGTTTCTTGATTCTACTACAAATTCCCCTAGCTGTAAGCCTTCCAAGCTTCTAAATATTCCTTTATATGTGGTTCAGAGTTCTAGCACCATCCCCTGAGCCTGCTTGGTCCAGTATTCTGTATTGTTGCTTTGAACATATTGTCAGGAAGGACCAGTTGCTGGAGAAGGATATCATGTTTGGTAAGGTGGAGAGTCAGAGAAAAAGAGGTAGACCCCCAGTGAGATGGATTGGCCAAGTGGCAGCATCGACGGACTCAAGTGTGGCAACAGTGGGGAGGTTGGCCCAGGATTGGGCAGTATTTCGTTCTGCTGTATATAAGGTCGCTATGGATTGGTACCAACTCAATGGCACCTAACAACAACAACAATGTTCCTTTCACATTGTAGTTTTATTGAACATGTAATCTGTGTCAGATGATTTGGATTACTCATCACCCACTCATTACTTAAATCTCCAATCTGATTTTTCCACTTTTTTATTGCATATATTCTCACTAAAGTCACTAATATCCATATCATCCAATCTAATGGACATGTCACCATTTATATACTCCAGCGGTTGACTTGATTGATCACATATTTTTTGGAACACTATTTTCCATTGTTTTCTATTATACCTCATGATACAAGTGTTTTTCAAATACTTGTGCTTATATTTCTCATTGTTCATCAGTATCTGTTCAGTGATTTTTAAAGTTATATTCCATGGTTCCATCTTATCCTTAGTCTTCTTTTCCTTAGTCTTCTTTTCCTTTTCTCTACTTTTTTATGCAAGAAGGTCTACCAACTCTTCTCCTATAGACTTCATGATGGTATGTGCATAGACAATTTAAATCAGAATTTTGAACTCAAGATCTTCATGGTGAATATGAAACCAGCTATTACTGACATCCATACTTGTAAGCAAGCAGCTTAAAAAATAATATGTCATTTTTTTTTCATTTTGCTTCAATTATATAATTACATTTTAATACCATCCACACAAATTCTCAAGCCCACGGTATCCGAGTAATGAATATACCTTTCTCCTTGTTATTCCCCACAATTTGGCTGATATTATCATTTAAACATCATTTATAATTTCCCTGCCTCCACCGTAGACAAAACCATTATCTTAATTATATTTGGATATTTCAATAGTCTTCAGTATCCTTCTTCATAAATTGATTTTGCACAATAAAACAAAAATATTATCCTTAAGCCACAATCTAATTGTATTACATCTCCACCTAAACTCCTGTAGGAGTTTTCCATTTCTGAAGAAAAAGTCCAAAATTTCTTACTGGATCAACAAATTGCTGACTGACTTGACCTTTCCATCGATTTACCTTCTTTTTCCATCATGTTACTGTTTGTCTCAAAATCTATTCATTCTCTACTCTTTCATATTTAAAAAAATCATTCCTAGGCTTCTTCTTTACTCCAGAGCTTTGAACTATTTGTAAAATCTTCCTGAAGAATGATTAAAAGTGATGCTCACTTTAATCACTACTCCCTCTAATTCCTGTCTCAACTGTGAAGCAACTAAGGAGGTTCTTTTAGCCCTAATCATCTTAAGTCCATCCTCTTTATGTAACACCCTCTATTTAAACTATGGAAAAAAACTATTACATGATTGTCCCTCTACTACACAGACTGTGGAATTGAATTAGTAATAATGACTTTTGAATTAAGCAGGACATAATAATTCTTTTTTTCTATTAAGCTCTTACAGTAAGTAGCCCAAAAGATATCAAATGTTATATATATTTCAATACAAATGCTGCTAAATTCTTAGATATGCATAAGCAATAGTGGTGACTGGGTCATAATGAGGGTTTTGTTGTTGTTTTTTTTAATCAGACTTGTAAAGGTTATTTTAAAAATTCTGGAATTAGGTTTCCAGTTTATACATGTACTGGTTTATTCCACACAAAATGTGTTTCACCATTTCTTTGTAATCAATGGATGACAGCAGACAAGTTCTATCAGTGATTCACTTGTCTTAATCTCATAAGAGTGTCTTCCAAAAAATATCCAGTCTAATAGTAGCTTCTCAGGATGTCTTCTGGGCTAGTTAAATTAAAGGTAGAGAACTCAAATCAGAAGGTAATTCCAAATGGGTAATCTTAATAGATTTTCTTGAAATACACAGAATGATCACAGGGGCTTATTAGGAAGATGTTTTAACAAAATGGAAAACTGTATTTGGTAAGTAGAATGAAAGAAAAGTTATACAGAGGAATTTTTTTTTTTTCTGTCACACAATGCAAATTGCTCATTTTTGATGGTAACAAGGTGTCCTACAAGAATTTTCTTGATAAACCTTATATTCTTGATCTTGCCTCTCCAGACTTATTTTAGTGCCCCAAACTCAAAGAATATTGAAAAGGAAAAAGTCCCTCAAAGATGCCAAAATTGCTATTTTGATATGATATACATCAAAGAGTGCAGAATTCCTCAGGGAAGGGATAGAAAATGAAAACGTGTCCTTCACACATGTATAGGCCAAGATGTGGGATATTTCAAGAAACAATAGCTATTGCTTAATAAAATTTTGACATTTTTGGTTAATAAATGTTTTGTAGCAATGTTAATTTTACTCATGGTGTGGCACTCTACGATCAGCACTGAATTGTGAAATTCAAACCCACCAGCTGCTCCTCAGAAACACTATGAGTTGGAACCAACTCGAGGACATTTGACAACAACAACATATAAATATATATCACTGTATCCAATATTAAAAGGTTTTCTGATCTTGAGAATTTGGAACTGAGTCTAGGTTAACATGTATGAACGCCCTTCCTCATAATAAGTTATTGCTAGGAAGCCCATTGACATATTGGAGTCTTCCCCTTTATAAGGTGATTTTGTATATTCTTAAACTCATGGATAATTATAAGCTTTTTTGTATTTTTTTTCCTCTCTCAGGATACACCTCAATATTGTTACAAGTGAGAAGATTGAACAGTGCCATGGGGAGGAATTCTTGCTAAATTAATACTGTGTGTGGGCAAGAAGTTTATCTTATGTTGAGTGTCCCAGTCTACAAATCTGATTGCATTATGGATTTTGCACTTGCCTACTCAGCACCTTACCATTATGTAAGACCTCTCTTTGTAATAAATCCCATAATACATATTGCTTAATGGTTCACTATTGCTTGTTGATACATGACTGATACAAAAAGAAGAGAGAACCAAGGGAACCATTGATGATAACACTGTAGGGGAAATATAAATGTCCTAGGCACAATGGTGAACTAGAGGAGGAAACAATTATGTCTATACAAATGCAACTATTTATTCTAGAAAAACTTAAAAGTGTTTCAAGAATTATTAATGAAAATTAGTCTAAGTAGAAACAAGTTAAAGAAAACCAAAAGAAGCGGGCAAAAGCACATGTAAAAAGGCATAGAGAGCACTCTCTCTTTCACTGGGACTTTGGGACTCTGCAATTCAAGTCTTGGCACAGCCATTTGGAGTGGGACAGAGCAGATACAAGACCAAGAGGGCATTCCCATCACAGAGGTCTGACTGATCACCAGAGATAAAGCTGAGAATATAATTTTTTCTTATTCATTTATCTTTCTCTGTCTGTGCACCTCCTCTCTGATGACTTGAGGGGTTGCCCTGAGAGTTCTACTACACACATGCAGGCAATCTGCTCAGAAAACACCACTGGGCCCATAATCAAAGAAGAGGGAGGAGTCAACAGGAACAGCTTAAAATGGGAGGATCTTCAAAAACAGATCTGGCCAGCCTTGGGCTTTTTTTCCTTAGGAGAAACACTTGAATGGACAAGAGAAAAGGTGAGAAAGGAAAAAAGGAAAGAGACCAAAAATTAAAGGAATAATTGGACATCTTGAAATCTCTCAGGTGACCTTGAAGGCAAGAAGCCCCCAAAAAAAGGGTGTTAAAATCTTACTCATATTTTCTTACTCTTCCCCACCCCGGTGGTGATTATAGACTTTGGTGTCCAACCTCTTTCTCTCTCTCTTTTTTTTTGATCCCCCTTTACACTAGGAGTGGGCTGTTTCTCACCCTACTTTAGCCAAGAAGATATAGCAATTGCTGTCATACTGCCAGCTGCAATCACACCCTATAAAATCCCACCATCTGGGCAAGAACCAATACCAGCATCTAATTACTGAACATGCCTAAATAGCAACTGGAAATTTCTTCACATGTTCAGAAACACGATAGTGTAGCTGAAAAAAATAAACTTGAGGTAGACCTAGAATCCCAATTACAAGGCTGACTTTGGAATTGCCTAATATGGAATTAAGGAGATACTGAGGTGCATCCAAGTGCCCCACAGAAAGGTTGAGAAAAATCAGGAAAAAAATCAGTAATATATTACAGGAACAATCAAATAAGATAGAAGTAGCATTGGAAACAATTCAAACATGCAAAAAGAGATCCAAATGATTAATAATAAAATAACAGAAATGAACAATACACTGAAAAAGCAAAAGAGTGTAACGGAAGAGATGAAAGCCAGAACAACCAAGCTTGAATAAAAAGCTCTCGATACTGCTAAAACAAAAGAGTAAGCAGAAAAAAGAATTTGAAAATCTGAAAACGGGCCCCAGTCACTGAGCTGCCACTGAGGACTCAGCAGCCTACCCCTCACTTCCCGTTGCTCCACCCCCCACCCCCGCCCACTTTCTCCTGCTGATGATGACTTCTGCAGGCCATTTCCACCAAGAGAAAGGGATCGTATCATATGTCCACTATTCAGAATCTCCACTCTTTCAACCCCTTTGCAACCAAGTGTGATGAACTGCTTCTTGCTGGGACTGAGGATTATAACCATGTAAGATTTCAACTGATGATATGGAGCTTTTCCATCTTCTCTTTACACAGATGTAGTCAATTTGATTTCTATGTGT
>NW_006408529.1:8085165-8088351 GCF_000296735.1 Chrysochloris asiatica
GAAAAGAGTCAGGCTGTCTAGTCTTGAAGTCCCTCATTTAAACAGAGGTCAAGCAGTAGGTGCCTGGCTGTGTCCAGCCTGAAACAAAGCAATAATGTGATGTTTCAGCCAAGCTCAGAGAGGGTTGTGTGTTGTCAGAAGCTCCCCTGCCATAAGAAAATGTCACCCACCAGCTGAACAACCCTGGGTGGAAGAGAGAGGATAGGATACAGCAGCTGTAACACTAGAGGGAGTCTTTGGTAGCAAAAGAAAAACCCCTGGTTTTGAACCTGACAAGAGGGCAGAGCTTAGGAGAGGCCATCTTTCCTCTAGTGAGGTGACAGGACACCCATCTTGCCACCAAGGTCATTGTTCTTATTGACTAGACATACCCTAGCTAAGGAATGTCCAAAGAACCAGGATGTGAGGCCCAACTTTTAGAGTTAAACTTTTGATGAGGGAATAAATCCAAAATGATGTACCAGTCCTATAGCTAGCTGAAGAGCTTGCAACTTACCAAAAGCTGCCCAATACCTTGGAAAGGAACAACTGTCCCCCGCTCCTTTCACTTCTAAATGTTATGTAATGTATTTAAACTACTATTTAAATAAAACTTGTTTTCATAATAAATTTTAAAAATCTGAAGAAAGTCTAAAATTCATGTGGAACAACATGAAGAGGGATGACTTAAGGGTTATTTGAGTGAGAGAACAGGAAGGATCACAGAAAATCACAGAGGGGATTGTTGAAGAGCTGCTGGAAGAAAATTTCCCTAACATACTGAAAGACGAGAAGATAAGCATTCAAGAAGCTGAACAAACCCCAGGAAGGATATACCCAAAAAGAAAATCACCAAGACATGTCATAATCAAGCTCCCCATAATCAAAGACAAAGAGAGAATATAGAAAGCATCTAGAGAAAAGACAGTGTTACCTACAAAGACATGAAAATAAGATTAAATTCTTATATCTCAGCAGAAACAATGCAGGCAAGAAAGTAATGGAGAGACATACATAAAACCATGAAAGAAAAAAACTTCCAACCATGAAAAGCTGTCAATTAAATATGAAGGTATAATCAAAACATTCCAGGATAAACAAAAGCTAAGGGACTTTGTCAAGACAACCCAGCACTTCAAAACATCCTAAAGGGAGTTCTTTGTACTGAGAATCAACAAGAATAAAAAACAACCAGAGATTGACATAAGTGGCAACACCACCTGGAACTCAGTCATCAGATGGAAGGTTCCAGAATGGAACAAAATATAAGAACAAATTCAGAGGATCTAGATAGTTAGTCTATTATCAAAACAATTATAATATGAAAGAAGGTAAGACTATAGGAACAGAGATCCAGATGAAGAAGTCAGGTAGATTTCAGGATAAAATAGACCACTTTAAATGGAAGAAAAATTAACAGAATATAGGGTAACCTCAAAGAAAATTAATATTTCAAAACATATCAAAATGGTATGGCACTTCCTCAGAAAGTTGGAAATAGAAATACCTATGATCTCATAATTCCTCTACTTGATATGTATCCACAAGATACACGAGACAGAACATGAGTAGATCTATGCACACCAATGTTTATTACAGCTCTATTCACAATAGTAAAAATATGGAGACAGCCTAGGTGCTCATCAATGGATGAATGGATTAACAAACTTTAGTATATACACACAATGGAATACTATGCTACCTTGAAGAATAACGTTGAAGCTACAAACCACCACAAAACATGGATGAACCTTGAGGACATCATTCTGAGTGAAATTAGTCAGTCACAAAAGGACAAACATTGCATAAGACCATTATTGTAAAAACTTAAGATACTCCCACACACAAAAAATGTCTGTGTTGGTTACCATAGGTGGGTGGGAAGGGATGGCAGAGGACAGTCACATCATAGCTTGAGTGTTGGGGAAGACAATATACAATGAAGGGTGGATAATACTCATGAAGGGGGAGGGAGTGGAAGTACAAGCAGATAGAGAAACACTTAGGTAGTTTTGAATGGGCTAAATGGGACAGAGGTAAATAGTAATGCATGCTCATCCTTGGAGTACCACAGTTCAATGATATAGAGATAAGCTATTACTTGAATGGGTAAAAGAGGGGAAATAATGATAAGATCTTTGACTGTTTTATGGATATTGGTTTCCCTTGCCTACTATTGTAAAATTGGCACTTGAGTGGGGCAGAAAGAATATTGAGAAGCATGATTACAGAAAGCTTGTAAGCCTGTCTTTAGTCTGTAACTGATTGGAATACCTAAAAGGGTTTCTAGAACTTTCTCAGTGAAATAGGCTTCTTGGGGAGGCTTTGTAGTGTATAGGACTTTAGGTGGAATCCTAAGCCATATCCAGAACCTTCTAAGGAGGAATATTCTCACATGAAATGACATGCAGACCAGCTCAGAGCAGCTAGAGGAACAGAAGATACTTCCTGAAGAAAAGACAAGCAGGAAAAAAACCACCACACAAACAAAATAAAACCCACAGTCTGTTTGGCTACTACAAGAACAAGCAAGCTGTTCTCCAGAGAGCCATCAAGGCAAGCCATCAAGTCCCTCCAGGAAAAACTCCCTTCCAAGACTGAAACTCAAAGGGAACACATGAACAGGCATGTAAGTTCATGGATGACCTCATTAGTCTACTTCTGAGTGGAAGTGAAGGGAAAGGCTGTAAAGAAGACAAGGGATGAGTTTGACTATGTTCCATAGACTCCTGTTGACATTTGGATAAAGGAGAGAAGAGAAAGGGCTGATTGGTCTGAAGTTTGGGGAAACTTGGGAACACCTGAACCCATGGACACTGACCACCACAGTGGGCTAGAGCTGAGAGTGAAATGTCCCGCTGATATAAAGTCAGATGAGGCACACAAAAATTCCCAAACTTGTAGATTGTATCCCCTTTGACCTAGCTTTGATAGCTTGATGATCAGAGCAACAGTTTGATAAAGCAAGCAAGTGTACATTGCTACAATTTGATGAACTTGACAAATACCTATGGATAATAGCTCAAAATAACAACTGAGATGGAAGGAGTCTTCACATCAAGCATCAAGCCTATTCTCTGTACACAGGGTCCTAAGGATGGACAACTTATACATTGGCTACCTAAAATGGGGGCAGAGGGTAGGTGACTATAAAGGTGCGAAGTGACTGGCTTACAAGATTTTAAGAGGATGTTTTTTCCAAGCTTG
>NW_006408529.1:8089361-8091323 GCF_000296735.1 Chrysochloris asiatica
GGTTCGCAGCCCGATTCATAACCACTACACTACCAGAGCTCCTTATCACAAAAAATAGACAAATTTAATAACAAATAAAAAAGATGTTGAAAGTCTGAAGCAGAGCAGTGCTAGTATGGATGTAAGGAAACAGAATAAGTATGGATCCCAGAGGACACTAATTCTAATAGAATTTAGAATGAAGTTTTATGAGTCTAAAATGGCTTCACGTTTATAATTTTATTAAAAGAGCCCATGTCAATAGTAAAGATACCCTAGCCACAACAGGAAAATTGGGTATTTGTACATGGAGGGATTGCAACATGTTTTAAATATTAGCTATCTTGGCCAAGAAATGCATGTGAGGAACTCAAACGAAGATATCAAGAGCACTGTGGCCTACACTAGTTTGTACCGCAACATATGCAATTTATCAGAGTTTCATTCAATAATATCAAACAGAAAATGTTCTTTTCAGTGATCTAAACAAGCAGAAGCTATATTCCAAGAAGTTAAGGTTTATAGGTTGACAGTATACAGTTGTTAGCATGGTTCTGTATTGCTGCTGAAGATCTAGACTGCTTTCATATTTCTGCTTAACTAGTAGGAAGAGTCGAGGTTCCATCCTTGAAATCATAAAACAGCTGCTGCAAGATTAAGAATTGTGCATGTTATGGACAGACAAGAAGAGAGAATAAAGGACAAAGAGAAAATACCTTAGAGCATGTATGCATGTGTATGAGTGTTTGCACAGGACCAAACATTTTCATACTGTGCTTGAAGGATCTCCTTCCCCTGGGAGGAAACACCTTCCTCTGATATTGTATTAATAAAACTCCAACAAAACTATTTTCAGAAAAGTCATATACCACCCCATAATTACCAAATCTAACAGAGACAATTTAGTCCTTTGGAGATATGAATCACCTGGAACAGGTTTTTGAAACCAATTTTATTTTTTACTTATACTGTTGTTGGATTCTATTGAGTGGGTTCTGAATAATTAGCCTATGTACAACAAAATAAAGTATTGTCTGGTCCAGAGCATTCTGAGAATCTGTGCTATGTTTGAGTACATGGCTTAAGTCACTGAATCAATTAATCTCATTGAGGATATTTCTCTCTTTAACTGACCCTTTATTTTACAAAGCATGATGCATTTTGCTAGGATCTGATCCCGTTTGAGAACAAGCCTAAATTACATGAGATTAATTCCACAATACTAGCTACTAAGAAGCATTCTCCTGTACTTCTTCTAAGACAGATTCATTAGCTCTTCTAGTAGTCCATGGTATACTTAATATTCTTTACTAACACTATAATTCAGAAGATAATGTGGAACTAGGGATACAATTTCTAACATCAGAAGGAGTTTCACTGAAAGCCAAAAACACCAGACAGATATTTGCCTTTGTATCATCAACTGTGTAAAGGCATTCAACTGTTTGGGTCAAAAGCAATTATGGATAACATTGCAAAGAATGAGAAATCCAAAACATTTAATTGAGTTCATGTAGAATGGGTACATATATCAAGAAACAGTCTTTCAAACAGAACGAGAGGATATTGCACAGAACAAAATCAGGAAACGTGTGTGCTGGGTTATATCCTTTCACCACACCCATTCAATCTATATGCTGAACAAATAATCCAAGACGCTGGACTATATGAAGGAGAACATAGCATCAGAATTGGAGGAAGACTTATTAACAATGTATAGTATGCAGATGACACAACATTGCTTTGTAAAAGTGAAGAGAACTTAATGTACTATTATTGCAGTCTTTAGTATGAATTAAAATTCAACATAAAAAAAGAAAACTTCTAAACAACTGTTAACAATTAGGAACATCACAATAAATTAAAATATATATTGAAGTTTTCAAGGATTTCATTTAACTCTGATCCACAATAAACCCTTATGGAAGCAACATTCAGGAAATCAAAGAACATATTGCTCTGGGAAAATATGCTGCAAAAGAC
>NW_006408529.1:8092589-8098484 GCF_000296735.1 Chrysochloris asiatica
ATGCAAAACTTGAAGATAGCAAACCAAAGGGAAGATATGATCAGTATTCCTCAAGCCAAAATAACAGAAGAAAAATATTCAGATCTCAAATCGAAATATTGAAGTATCCTATGTGCAGAAAGATGAGGCGTTCTGCTCCCATAAAAATTTACAGCCTCAGAAACCCTGTACAGGGTAGCTATGAGTCAGAACTGACTCCATGGCACATAACAACAATAACAACATGCATAAAATATACAGGAATGATGATTACTCAAGAGAATATACATCAAAAAATGATGGAAGGAATATAAGGAGTCACTAGACCAAAAATAATTCCTTGACATGGAATCATTTCAGGAGGTAGCATATGATCAAAACTGATAGTATTGAAGGAAGAAGATCAAGCTGCCCTGAAAGCAAACCAATTGGAAGTGATCCATATTTGTGCCCATTTCAAGGAAAACTGCAGGTATTATCAAACAATATAATAATGTAACAGACAAGTAAAATTGTGCTGAAGATCATTTAAAACTAATTGCAGCAGTTCGTCAGCCAAGTATCAGAAATTCAAACCAGATTCAAAAGCAGAAGTAGAAAAAAGGATATTATTGACGATGTCAGAAGGATCTTGGTTGAAGCAAAGAATACTAGAAAGATGTTCACTTGTGTTTAATTGATTATACAAATTAATTTGACTGTGTGGATCATCACAAATAAGAATAACATTCCAAAGAATTGAATTCCAGAACACTTCATTGTGTTTATGCAGAATCTGTACATAAACTAAGGGGTAATTGTTTGGATAGAACAGGGGATTCTGCATGGATTAAAACCATGGAAGGTGTGCTGTAGGGTTGTGTCCTTTCACTGTATGTAGATTGTTCAATCTACACACTGAGCAAATAATCCAAGAAGCTGGACTATACGAAGAAGAATGTGGCATCAAGATTAAAGGAAGATTCATTAGTAACCTATGCAAAAACAATATGCAGATTACACAACCTTGTTTGTAAAAAGAGATGAGGATTTAAAGCACTTACTGGTGAAGATCAAAGACTACAGCTTCTTTATGGATTACATCTGAACATAATGAAAATTAAAATCTTCACAGGTGTACCAATAGGAAACATCATGAGAATTAAAAAAAAAAAAAAAAAGTTTGAAGTTATCAAAGATTTCATTTTACTTGGATTCACAATCAACACTCATGGAAGCAGCATTGAAGAAAACAAATGAAGGACTGCATTGAGCAAATTTGCTATAAAGGATCTCTTTAAAGTGTTAAATACCAAAGATGTCTTTTTGAGGAGTAAGTTTCACCTGACCCAAGCCAGGGTATTTACCTCATATTCATGTGAAAACTGACCAAAGAATATGGAAGACCAAAAAAGAATTGAAACCTTATGATTTTGATGAAGAATATTACATATACCATATACTTCCAGAAAAACAAATACATCTGTTTAGGAAGAAGCACAGCCATATATGTACTTATGGTTACGAAGTGGTAATTTATGGTTAGCGCGGTGCTTACAAATTGGGCTGCTAATCTCACAGTTCAAAATGACCAGCTGTTCCATGAGAGAAAGATGAGGGTTTCTGCTCCTGTAAAGATTTACAGCCTCGGAAACCCCATACAGGGTCACTATGAGACAGAACCAACTCCATGGCACATAACAACAACAACAGCCACAGTACTATTTAAGAATGTGGTTGGCAATATTTTGTCTCATGTGTTTTGGGCATGATTTCAAGAGTGTCCAGTACCTGGAGAAGGACATCATACTTTGTAGAGTGTCAGTGATGAAGAGGAAAACTCCCAAGGAGCTGAATTGACACACTTGCTGCAATAACTGGCTCAAACTTTGCAATGTGTTTTAGCATGGTGCAGAAACTGGCAGCTTGTACTTCTGTTGCACGTAAGGTTGATATGAATTGGAATAAACTGGACAGCAGCTAAAAACTAAAGCAATAGGCTCTATTTGAAGGGATTTCAATTATAGTAATCCATTTAAATCTCTCAGCAACACCATAAGTACTATTATTACTATCATTTCTCATGGAAGAAATAGAATTACTAAATCTCTATGAAGATTCTGACTTACAAAGACACTATATGAAAGAGTAGAAATGCCCTCTAGGTTTGCCAGGCTGTTATTTTTATCGGAGCTGATTGCCAGATTTTTTCTCCCACAGAGCAGGTGGGAAGTTCAAACCAAGCTTTTGATTAGTACCCAAGCTTAACCATTGTGTAACTAGCTCTAAACTCTATAAAAATACTAGAATTATTGAATTTCTAATAAAACAAAACATTAACAAAATTTCTTAAGAACGAAGGAAACTTTTTTTATAAGGATGGCAAATTGATCATATATTTAATTAAAATTATTCAAATGTAATGAAATTGGAAATTGTGCTTCAGTTATGCTTTACATAGTATACCATTCAATAATCAATAGTAACTTGAATATTTTATCATAAATTTTAAAACACTGTTACTAAAATCTCTCAGAGAAAAACATTTAAACTTCTAAATCAATGCCAACATTTTCAGTTTAAATGGCCATTGACACATCTTTACTATGAATCTATAAAATCAAATAAGCTAAGAACATGAGATAATTTGGCTTTATAAGATTTTTTAAGGGTTAAAGCCAAACATAATTTAAGAATTTAGAAAAGTAAAAAAGTGTTTTCTGAAGCAAAGCAATCACTATAAGTTATTCAAAGGCTTTCTTTTCCTCAGGGCAGATTAAATAATTGTATTCATGGATATTTGAATCTCAGGCGGTGGGTAGAGTGGAACCAATGCCAGTTTTTATATTTATATAAAATATTTTCCTCATTTTATCATGTTACGCAAAGTTAAGTTTCTGGACAAAATGAAATATTAAATATGTAAACTAGTAACTCAGATAAACTATTTTTACAGAAAAATTAAGAAATGGTCTTATTTGCTGTTGTAAATGTAAACTAGATAATCACCTAGTCCATTGACTATTTATGACATTTTATAATTTTTTATACACCTAACTATGTCTCTAAGGAGCTCTGGTAGCATAGTGGTTATGAATCGGGCTGCGAACCTCAGGGTCAGCAGTTTGAAACTACCAGCTGTTCAGCAGGAGAGAGATGAGGCGTTCTGCTCCTATAAAGATTTACAGCCTTGGAAGCCCTGTACAGGGTCGCTATGAGTTGGAACCGACTCTATGGCACATAACAACAACAACAACAACTATGTTTCTATATGTTTGTAACTATCATTTACGAAGACAAATATTCTAACAAGAAGTTGGATTCGTTATTTTTGATGCATCATGAGATAGGATAAAATTATGATGATTAATTTAATGTTTTCATGTATCAATGTTAAAAATCATGGAAATATATATATATTTTAAATTAATTTGCTTAAATACTTATGTATTTCAAAAAGGTAAAAGTTTATGTTAATGTACTATGAATTGTTTGGTGAGATTTAATAAATACAGAAGAATATTGGTTTTATATTAGGAAAAAATTTAGTATGAATAGATAGAATATCAATTTCTGGCAAAATATCAGACATGGCAGACATGCTACACAGACCCCCTACAATAAATATTGGTTCAGATTTAGATGCATGAAATGTTTTTGCATCCTGCACCATCATTACAATTGTTATGCTTGAACTCACTGTTGCTGTCTCTATATCAATTCATTTCCTTATAGAGACTAAACTTTGTAAGTGCTCCACTTTACTAAGCATGATATTGTTCTCAAAAGACTGGTCCCTCCTGACAACATGTCTAAAATATAAGAAACAAAGACTCACTATCATGGATTTTAAGGAGAATTCCAAGACAGATTTGCTTGTTCAACTGGAAATCCATGGTATTTTCAATATTCTTCTCCAACACCATAATTCAAATACATTGATTCTTCTATGATCTAGTTTATACATTGTCCAACTTCTGCATACATATGAGGCAAATGAAAATACTATGACTTGGGTCAGGTGCACCTAAGTCCTCAAACTGGTATCTTTGGTCTATAATACTTTAAAAAGACCCGTGCAACAGACTTGCTAAATGCAACATGTTTTTTGATTTCTTGAATGCTGCTACCCTGAGTGTTAAATGTGGATGCAAGTAAAATGAAGTCTTTGGTAACATCAATCTTTTCTCCATTCATCATGAAGCTATTTATTGGTCCAGTTTATGAGAAGTTTCATTTTCTTTATATTAAGGTGCAACCCAGATTGAAGACTATAGTCTTTGATCTTCATCAGTAGGTTATATTATTTGTATCTCTCATACCACGTTCTTCTTCACATAATACAGCTTCTCCGAATATTTGCTCAGCATACATATTGAGTAAGTATTGTGAAAATATACAACCCTGGCACACACCTTTCCTGATTTTAAACCATTTAGTATTCCCTTGTTCTGTTTGAAAGACTCCCTTTTTGTCTGTCTATAGGTTTCCCAACAGCACAAAGCTTCAAGCATCACATCAGCACGTAAGCCCCTACAGTATGAAAAACTGACAGAAGAGTGGTGAGAATGAATCGTGGATAAGCTCAATATAATCCACCTAAGCAAGGCCTAATCGGCAGAATCAGCATTTCACAAACTGAATGAACTTAAGACAAGATTCAAGCCTTAGCTTGAAATATTGAAGGATTCTAAAAGCCAAATATTGAATGATGCAGAAAACACCAAAAGAAGATGATAAGAAGACACAGAATAACTGATCCTAAAAAATGATAGATGTTCAACTATTTCAAGGGTCAGCATATTATCAAGAATCAAAGAAGAATTCCAATCTACACAGAAGATAAAGTTAAAAACAAGGTTCCAGGAATTGATGGAATACAAATTAAAATATTTCAACAAACTGATGCGGAACAGGAGGCACTCACTCATCTATCCAAACCAGCAAATTTGTAAGACTGTAACCTATCCAAAAGATTGGTAGATCTATATGTTTTTGTTCATTTCAAAGACAGATAGTCAAATGGAATGCAGAAATTATTGAACAATATCATTATTACCATATGCAAGTAACTTTTTATTAAGACAATTCAAAAACTATGGCAACAGTGCATTGATAGGAAGCTATCAGAAATTCCAGCTGGATTCAGAAGAGGATGTGGAACTAAGTATATCATTGTTGATGTTAGGTGAATCTCGCCTGAGAGCTGAGAATGCCAGAAAGATGTTTCACTGATGATACAAAGCTGTTTGACTATGTGGATAGTGGAAAACTTTGGAAATCATTGTAATGATGGTATTTCTAAAATACTTTATTTATGCTATTGAGAAACCTAAACATAGAATCTTTCAAACAGAACAAGGGAATATTAAACAGTTTAAAATAAGGAAAGGTACGTGCCAGTGTTGTATATTTTCAAACTATTTAATCTGTATGCTAAGCAACTTCTTCAATATAAAATTGAATAAAAGTGCAATGAAGATGCATTGATAGTTACTGGAAATTGGAAGGTAAAGGTTGGATAAAAAGACGAAGATGAGTAGTTGGAAAACATGTTCTTGATGATACAAACAATGCTGGAGATTGCATGATAGAAGTTTGCAAGACCAATAACTTCTTCATTGCAAACACTTTTTATAAACAAAATACAATACACATGGACAATATGTGTACATGGACCTTGTCAGATACAATATGTGAGTTTCTATTATTCTGAAAGCTATGCCAACGGTATTTTAAAAACCAGCAAGGTCACCTATGGTGGACAGGTTTAAGATGAGTTTTCAGATGAGCCTCCAGACAGAGACAGAAGAAAGAGTGACAAACCACTTCCGAATATTTAGTCACTGAAAATCTTATGAATGCCAGAGAAACACTGTCAGATATTGTTGTTGTCAGGTGCCATCAAGTCAGAACCGACTCATAGTGACCCCATGC
>NW_006408529.1:8102315-8113700 GCF_000296735.1 Chrysochloris asiatica
GTTTTGCTAAAGGTAATACAGAAACCTCTACAATCATACATTGACAGAGAACTTCCAGAGGTTCAAGCCCAATTCAGAAGAGGCCATGGAACGAGGGATATCATTGCTGATGTCCAATGGGTCTTGGCTGAAAGCAGAAAATATCATAAAGATGTTTACCTGTGCTTTATTGACTATGCAAAGGCTTTTGATTGTGAGGATCGTGACAAGCTATGGACAACATTGTAAACTATGAATATTCCAGAACACTTAATTGTGTTCTGGGCAGACTGTGGAACAGACCATCAGTTACTCATATGCAAATTCAAAATGACGTGGAAGAAAATGAAAACAAGCCCACAAGAACAAAATATTACCTTGAATGTATCCACCTGAATTTAGAGATGATCTCAAGAGCACATTTGATACATTAGACACTAAAACCCAAAGACCAGAAGAGTTGTGGAATGGTATAAAAAACATCACACAGGAAAAAAAAAAAAAAAAGTCATTAAGAAGAAAGGAAGGAAAGAAAAACCCAGAATGGATGTCAGGAGAGACTCTGAAAGGTGCTATTTAGCATAGAAATGCTAAAGCAAATGGAAGAATTGAGGAGGTAAAAGAGTTGAAAAAATTTTTTCAAAGAGCAACTCTAGAAAAAGTAAAATGTTATAACAAAATATGCAAAGACTTGAGTTAGAAAACCAAAGGGGAAGAACATACTCAACATTTCTCAAGCTGATGGAACTGAAGAAAACTTTAAGCCTCAACTTGTCCTACTGAAGGATTCTATGAGCAAATTATTGAATAATTTGAATCATAAAGCATCAAAAGATGATGGAAGGAATACCCAGATCATGGTACCAAAAAAGAATATCTTGTTTACTAAAGTGGAGGGTCAAAGAACAAGAGACCACGAATGAGCTGGATTAAGGAGCTCTGGTAACGTAGTGGTTACGAATCGGACTGCTAGTCTCACGGTAGTTTCAGTTTGAAACTACCAGCTGGTCTGCAGGAGAAAGATGAGGCTTTCTGCTCCCATAAAGATTTACAGCCTCGGAAACCCTGTACAGGAACCAATGGCTCATAACAACAACAACAACGAGATGGATTGGCAAAGTTGCAGCAGCAGTGGGTTTAAATGTAACAATGATTGTGAGGTTGTGAAGAACCTAGCAGTGTTTCATTTTGTTGTGCATAAGGTCACTATGAGTCAGTACTGACTGAATGGCACGTAACAAACTAACAACATGAGCAATATATTGAATAATAAAGAAAGTTTAAAAAGAAGATGGAAATTACACACAGAATCAATGTACCAAAAAGAAATGTTTGATATTCAATTGGTAACATATGGCCAAGAACCAATTGTACCAAAGAAAAATGTCCAAGCAACACTGGACACTTTGGCAAAAAACAAGATTCCACAAAATGCCAGAATACAAACTGAAATGTTTCAAACACTTCAACACTGAAGGTGCTTACTTACCTATGCCAAGAAATTTGGAAGATAGCTACCTGGCCTACATATTGGAACAGATCCATATTTGTGCCCATTCCAAAGAGAAGTAACCCAACAGAACTTGGAAAATATTGAACAATATCATTAATATGCAAGTAATTTTTTTTCTGAAGATAATTTAAAAACATCTGCAGCAGTATATCTACAGAGAGCTTCCAGAAATTCAAGGAAGATTCACAAGAGGATGTGGAACAAGGAGTATCATTGCTGACATCAGATGGATTTTGACTGAAAGCAGAGAATACCAGAAAGATGATTTTTTTGTTGTTGTTAAGTGTCGTTGACTCAGTTCCAAACCATAGCGACCCTGTATAAGGTTTCTGCGGTGCAACTGGAACCGCCAACCTTCAGAATTCAAATGCCTTTGAATTCCAGCACATTAACTGATAACACCACACCAAGACTCCAATAAAGATGCTTACTTATGCTTTATTAACTATTCAAATACTGTTGATTGTACAGATCATGACAAGCTATAGTATTCCAGAACATTTCATTGTGCTCATTAGGTACTGTATTTTAACTACAAGGTTGATGATTCCAATACATTAGCCCTTCCTTGGGAAACCCTGTAAAGTGTCGCTATTGGTCCAATTGTAAGTTTTTGTGGTTTCTTTGTTTGTTTGTTTGTTTGTATATGTTCAGATTTAATCCAATAAAGCTACAGGTTTTGATCTTCCTCAATCTTCTTTTGTTTTCAGGAAGTAAGGTAATGTCATCTGCATATTCCAGGCTGTTAATGAGTCTTCTTCCAATTCTTATGTTATTTCAGATTTACACATCAGTTTTTTATCTAATAATAATTTTGTTGGAGTTAATGTGTAGTTTATTATGTCAAAGTATATTGAAAATCATATTAAAAACACTTTGCTTTTTAATATAATTATGATAATTTGAAATATTTTACATTAGGGAAGCTTTGTCATTATATGATAATCATGATAATTTGGAAAATATTGATTTAAAAGAGAGCTGAAAGCATTTACTCTTTGAAAACGTAAAATATTTGCTAAAAATTTTTAGATTTTAACCAACAAACCAAATACTTTTAAATAAATATATTCTTTTTCATAAGAGAAGACCCACTGCTGTTGAGTGGACTCCAACTAATAGTGACCCTATAAAGGGGAGTGGTACCACCCATGGACTTTCCAAGACTGTATTCATGTGGAATCAGACTGCCATCATTTTCTCTTTGGAGCAGCTGGAGGTTCAAACCTCCAACCTTTTAGATAATAGCTTAGTGTTTAACCAGTACATGACCAGAAAAAAAAAAATGAATTAAGTGGCATGATTTATTTTATGAGTGAGTTTAGAATATGGTTAATGTGCTAGGATGTTTTAAATGTGTTCACAGCAGGATATCTAGCATGCTAAACACTATTGGACCAGAAGTTCTTTTTTCAATGAATAACTTGCACAATTGTAGTTACTCATTAAATTCTATCTGTGTATATTAAAACACAAGAATTCCCCTCAAGGTGTAAAACAAGGAGATTATGATTTGATACAAGGATTAAATTAGCAAAGTCATGTGGTATATGCTAAGGAATATTAATTTAAGAGGAGAAAGTTAAAGTGTGTAAGCATTTCCTAAGGAATAAATTTGATAAAGAAAATCACATGATTTAATATTCTTTGTTACAATCAGAAAGTGGAAAACTATGAAAATAAGCCTTGAGTTCCTTGAGATAAAGTGCTATAAACAACACCAATTGTAAGGAGACATCAACTTAAACTATAAGCATAAGGATTCTTGGGACAGTATTAAACAGTTCATTCTGCTCAATATCCCCATCATTAATTTTGTAACTACTATAATAGTCACAACAGTTAGATGGACATAACATGAAATTCAACAAAAAATGAAATATTACTTAGAGCTGAAGACAAGCTTAACATGATGGTCAGGAACTTGACCTACACTGGATAATTAGACTTCCTATGATAGACTATATAAGCATATCTGGAGTTTTTCAAAGATTTTATAAACAGGAAATGAAGTGTACTTAGAGATTTTATAACAGAAGTTGAGAATCATAGAGTATTGTTCTTGTCCATATAGAGATCTTGAATAACTAAAAGTTACAAACACAGAAATTATGTCAAAAACTTAGCAATAAGCTATAATATTAACTATTCTAATTTTATAAATAAATTTGATAAATATGGAAAGATTTTCTATAGATACCTTAGAATATGGCAAGTAAAACACATTTTAGATTTGTTATTAGGAACTGGAATTTTAGTAATAAAATTTTATTTGAAACAGCAATATATCTATACAAAAATATCACAAGCAGGATATACACAAAACGGTTATGTATAAGTGTTTGCTGCTGGATATCCATCTACTGAGAACTTTTAGTCTTTGGATTGTAACCTTGCAAACTAAAACCATGACCAATGTCATGTACCTTTTTAAAATTTTTTATTTTATTTTATTTTTCTTTATTTATTTAATTTCACAGAAGAACATTAATCATTCACTGTATCTGTAGAAGAGTTTGCTGTTTAAACAACAGTTAGTATGTTACTGTCGGATAAACAGTGGACTGCTAACCAAAAGATAAGCAGTTCAAACACCAATCACTCCTTGAAAGCCTATACGAGGTTACCATGAGTTGCAAGCAATTCCACAGCACTTAACAACAGCACTCCCTAAGGAGAACTGGAGGTACTGTAGGATGAGCACTGAACTGCTAACAACAAGATTGTTGTTAAGTACCATGGAGTCAGTTCTGACTCAGAGTGACCCTGCACAGGGTTTCCGAGGCTGTTAATCTTCATGGGAGCAAAACGCCTCATCTTTCTCCCACAGAACTGCTGGTATTTTCGAACTGCTGACCTTGAGGTTCGAAGCCCAACTCATAACCACTATGCAACAAGGCAGGCAGTTCAAAATGAGGCTGTTTGATTCTTCAAAGTTTTATAGCCTTTGGAAGTATCTACACAGGGCCAGTATGAATCCAAGCTGACTCGATGGCACTTAACAACAGTGTTCAGCTGCATATTTTTTTGTAAGTAGATTCAATATAGATATCTATATTTATGCCTTGTAGTCAGTTCCAACTCACAACGATGATGTATAGGGTTCCCAAGGAGCAGCTGGTGGGTTGAAACCTCTGACCTTGTGGTTAGCGATTCGGTTCCTATAGCACATCAGGATTCCAGTATTTATGCTTTTTAATTTATTCTAACTTTACACTTGTTGTCATGACTCCTTTAGCAAATGACTGAAAGTCTTAGCCCCAAACTTTTCTACATTTGAAGCCTGTATTGTGAATTCTTAGGCACACTTTAGATGCCAAATACAGATATCCCTGCTTTTTGAAATTTTCCTTTATGCCACTATACTTTTATGAAAGACTTACACTGGGACTACCATTGCATCTACATTAGTACACTAACTGACTAAGTCATTGGAGGGGTTCAGAACCTTTTTACTGCTAAAATTTGTAACATCATACTCGGCTCATATCAGTTATTAACTAAAAACATTAAATTAATACATCCAACAACAAATAATATGGCTGGAACTGTGGTTTCTTTGGCAGGGTCAGACAAAATTATTTCACTGGCTTTATATGGTTCATGATTTAGAGTTCCTGACCCCTACAAGAGCCAGAGTGACTAGGGCATTGTAGCCAATCTCCTTCCTCAGAAGCTGTAATGTATATAAATTATTTCTACTTTATATTGGATGTGTATTTAATGAATTATTCATCCTTATACTAAGGAGCTCTGGTAGCGTAGTGGTTACGAATGGGGCTGTGAATCTCAAGGTCAGCGGTTCGAAACTACCAGCTGTTCCGCGGGAGAAAGATGAGGCTTTCTGCTCCCGTAAAGATTTAAAGCCGCGGAAACCCTGTACAGGGTCACTATGAGTCGGAACCGACTCCACGGCACACAACAACAACAACAATACTAAAGTTAGCATCATTTTTGGTTTTATATGTTATTTGGTATGATTTGGTAGATTATTTGGGGGCCTGGGAATGTTCAAAAATTTTCCTTCACTTGGTGCTATTTTGATTTATGAAAAGGTTTCAGAACAACATTCTATATCAGATAACAGGGGAAATCTATAAGACAACCTTCTTTCTGGAACTCTAATAGTACTTGAGACAAATAATTAGCTTTCCTTTCTTTGGAATTCTATAACTCACCCTGCCTAGAAAACAATAATTTATATATAAAAATCAATAGATCATAAACATAAACAATCCATATGAATTGTTAATACAACAGATGAAAATAGATCTCTCTAACTTAAAGATTATCTTAATTATTTATTTAAGTTTTATTATTACTCAGTACAAGTATTAATATGGTATTATGATACACTTCTAAAATTATTCATTACTATGACATAAAAATGTCTTCACAATTGTTTATTTATTTATGTGGTTTTGCTTTTCATTATATCTGAAATATTCTAGAATGTAATGAATAGTGTTTTATAGTCTCCATTACAGGTAATGTAGCATATTTTTTATCAAAATCATCTCATTTTGGATACATTGTTGTTGTTAGGCACCATCGAGTTGGTACTGACTCATAGCAACCCTATGCACTGCAGAATGAAACGCTGCTCGATTCTGGGCCAACCTCACAACTGTTGCCACACTTGAGTCCATCCATGCTGCCACTGGCCAATCCATCTTGTTGGGGTCTTCCTCTTTTTATCTGACCCTCCACTTTACCAAACATAATATTCTTCTCCAGCGACTGGTCCCTCCTGACAATGTGTCTGAAGCATGAGACGTGAAGTTTGGCCATCTTGGGCTCCAGGGAGCACTCTGGCTACACCTTCTTACAAAAGGGAATCTATTGATTCTTTTGGCAGCCCATTGTACTTTCAATATTCTCCTCCAACACCATAACTCAAAGACATCAATTCTTCTACAGTCTTCCTTACTCACTGTCCAGCTTTTCCATGAATATTATTAAAAATACCATGGCTTTGGTCAAGTGTACCTTAGTCCTCAAACTGACATCTGCTCTTCAACACTTTAAAAAGTTCTTTTTCATCAGATTTCCCTAATGCAATATGTCGTTTGGTTACTTGACTGCTGCTTCCATGAGTGTTGATAGTTGATCCAAGAAGAATGAAGTCCTTGACAACTTCAATCTTTTCTCCATTGATAAGAATGTTGTTTATTGGTCCAGTGGTGAGGATTTTTGGTTTCTTGACATTGAGATGTAATCCATATCAAAGGCTGTGCTCTTTGATCTTCATCAGTAAATGTTTTAAGTCCTCTTCACTTTCAGCAAGCAAGGTTGTATCATCTGTTGTTAATGAGTCTTCCTCCAATCCTAATGCCACATTTTTCTTCATAGAATGCAGTTTCTCGTATTATTTGCTCAGCATACAGGTTAAATAAGTATGGTGAAATAATACAACCTTGTTGCACACCTTTCTTAATTTTAAAACATTCAGTGTTCCCATGTTCTGTTCGAATAACTGTCTTTGCTCCAGGTACAGATTCCTCATGAGCACAATTAAGTGTTCCAGTATATTCATACTTCACAATGTTGTCCATAGCTCATCATGATCCACACAATCGAAAGCCTTTGCCTAGTCAATAAAGCACAGGTAAACATCTTTCTGATATTCTCTGTTTTCAGCCAAGATCCATTGGACATCAGCAATAATATCCCTCATCCCATGGCCTCTTCTGAATCTGGCTTGAACCTCTGGAAGTTCTCCATCAATATATGCTTGCAGTCATTTCTGAATTGCCTTTAGTAAAAGTTTACTCGCATGGGATATCAAAGAGATTGTCCAATGATTTCCTCATTCTGTTTGGTCACCTTTCTTTGGAATGGGCACAAATATGGTTGTCTTCCAATCAGTCGGCCAGATAGTTGTCTTCCAAATTTCTTGGCAGAGATGAGTGAGTACCTTCTGTGCTGCCTCACTTTCTTGAAAGATTGGATACAATAGTAGATCTTTATTAGGCTTATATTTTCTTGATCTATTCAAAATAAGAAAATCTAGTTAGAACAATTTAGTTTACAAAAGTTAGATGTGAGATCCACAAAATAAAATTCACTGATTAGATGATGGGCAGCAATCAAAAACAAAAACCAAGAATCATAAATAAATATTTGCTTTGAGTCTGTGTAGCCTTCAATTAAATACCAGTAAAATCTACCTCTAAGTGAAAACTGTAAGTTCATTTAAATATATATTTATAAATTCTATCTTTTTAAAATTAATGTGACTAAAATAAAAATTATGTCAGAATAAACATTTAAACTTAACAACAGCAAAATATAGTTAGAATGGTGTTGTATTTATAATCAAAAAGAACATTTCAAGATCTGTCTTAAAGTACAATGTTCTCTGTGATAAGATACTATCCAGAAGAAAGGCCAGTAAATTTCACTATTGCTCAAATTTACACACCAATCACTAAAGCAAGTGATAATGTTTGATATATTCAATGGACTGTAAACCACAAGATTTGTGGTTCAAGTTCACCAGCCACTCCCTTGGAGAAAGAGGCGGCTTTTAACTCTCAGAAAGATTTCAAACTCAGAGACCCTGTGCTGGGATTGCAATCAGTCAAAACTGATTCAATGGCACATAACAACAACATGCAATTAAATCATCACTCATCAGTTTGTTGTACAGTAGTGGCTTGCATGCTGCTGTGATAATGCAAGCTATGCTCCCAGTATTTAAAATACAAACAGCATCACCCATGGTTGAGAGGTTCCAGATGAATCTCCAGATGAAGACAGACTAGAAAGAAGAAAGAGATGGTCCACTTTTGAAAAATTACATATAGGAACAGAACATTGTCTGATTCAGTCAAAAAATGATGAGTATCTTTTGTTGGAAGGCATTAAAAATAATCTGGGAAAGAGTTGCTTCCTCAAAACAGAACTTAACTTAATGATGAGGATGGAATTGAGTTTGGGGGACCTTCATTTGCTTTTGGGGCATGATTCAAAATGAGAAACAATAACTATGCAGTATAAATCTAGAAAGATGAAAGTAGTCAAAAATGAAGTGAAATGTATAAAGGTCAACATCATAGACAATAGTAAGGTGAAATGGACTGTTAATGGCCATTTTGAATCAAGCAATCTTATGATAAATTGAAGAGGAATGGTGTCACATCCATTAGTAAAAGAGAATATTCCAATATCTATCTTGAAGTAAAATGCTATCAGTGATAGCTTAACATCAATATGCATACAAGAAAGGTTAATATATCTAGTATTCAAATTTACACAACAACCACTGAAGATTGTTATCAAATTCTGCAGTGTGAAATTGATCAAACATGCAATTTAATTTCCTTTATAATAACTGGTAATTAGAAAATGTAAGTTGGACACAAAGCAGAAGGATCAGCTGTTGGAAAATATGGCTTTGGTGATGTAAATGATGCAAGAGATCACTTAATAGAATTTAGCCAGACCAACAAGTTATTCATTGCAAATGCCTTTTTTGACAATATAAAAGAAAAACATACCTGTGAGTCTTACTAAACAGAATATACAGGATTTAAATCAACTAAATTTGTGGAAAGAGACAATGAACAAGCTCGATATAATCAGTCATAATAATTACAGTGGTTGACTGTGGAGCAAATCATCATGCAAGTTAAAATTGAAATAGAAGAAAATTAAAATATTTCCATAGGAGCAAATATATGAGCTTGAGTATATCCAATTTGAATTTAGAAGTCATTACAAAACAGTAATGACCAAAGATCAGGGACATTGTGAGATGCCATTTAAGACATCATATTAAAAGTTCATAAAAAGACAGCATAGAAAAAAAAGTCCAAATTATATTTTCAAGAGACTCTGAACCTTGCCATTAAATATGTTGTTGCTATTTCTAAATGCTGTCAAGTCAGTTCCAACCTGTAGTGACCCTGTAGAGGTTTTACAAGGAGTGGCTCGTGAGCTTGAACTGTTTATCTGGCAATTCAAACCAACATTGCAGTCCAGCACATTAACGCATAGTACCACCATACCAGGACCCACTCTTAAACACAGACTAGCTAAATCAAAGTTAAGAGTGGTTAAGTAAAAGTTAAATTTCAAAGGTTAGCTGGAAAAGTAATAAAGAGGAGCATTAAAATTTAATGTGTAAAGACTTGTGGTCATTATTTCTCAAGAGTGATAAGCAAGAGAAAAACATTCAAATTTTGAGTAACAATATTGAATGATTCTACAGACAAAATCCACCACACATCTGTCAGTTTGTCGTATTGTGGTAGCTTGTGAGCTACTGTGATTCTGGAAGCTATGCCATGGGTATTTTAAATATAAACAGGGTCACCCATGGTGGACAAGTTTCAGATGATCTTCCAGATGAAGACAGACAAAGAAGAAGGAGTGATAAACTCCTTCCAAATATTTAGTCACTGAAAACCTAATGAATACCAGAGAAACACTGTCAGATATAGCGCTGGAAAGTGAGCCCCTCAAGTTGGAAGGCACTCAAAATGCTACTGGAGAAGAGCTGCCTCCTCAAAGTAGAGTTGACCATAATGATGTAAATGGAGTAAAGCCACTGGGAAAAAAGCCCTTGTGATCTTCATTTGATGATGGGGTACAACTCAAAATGAAAAGAAATAGCTGTAAACATCCATTAATAATCAGAACATGGAATGTATGAAGTATGAATCTAGGAAAATTAGAAATTGTCAAAAATGAAATGGAATGTATAAACATTGATATCTTAGGTACTAGTGAGTTGAAATGGACCAGTATTGGCCATTTTGAATCTAGCAACCACATGGTTCACTATGCTGGGAAGGACAAATTGAAGAGGAACAGTGTTGCATTCATTGCCAAAAGAACATATCCAGATCAGTTATGAGGTACAACACTGTCTGTGATAGGATAATATCCATGTGCCTACAGGGAAGCCCAGTTAATACCATTTATGTACCAACCACTAAAACCAGTGAGGATGAAATAGAAGAATTCTACCAACTTCTTCAATCTAAAATTGATCAAACATGCAATCAAGATGTATTGATCACTACTGGTGATTGGAATACAAAGGTTGGGAGCAAAGAAGAAGGATCAGTAGTTGGAAAATATGGCCTTGGTGATAGAAATGATGCTGGAGAATGCATGATAGGATTCTGCAAAACGAATGATTTGTTCATTTCAAATACCTTCTTTAGACAGCATAAGAGACTACTATACCCATGGACCTCACCAGATGGAATGCATAGAAATTAAATGGATTATATCTGCAGAAAGATACAATGGAAAAGCTCCATATCATCAGTCAAAATGAGCACTGAGGCAGATTATGGAACAGACCATCAATTGTTCATATGCAAATACAAAATGAAGCTGAAGAAAATGAAAACAAGTCCACAAGAATGACCTTGAATATACCTGAATTTAGATATCATCTGAAGAATAGATTTGATACATTAAAACTAAATACTGAAGAACAGAAGAATTGTGGGATGACATCAAGAACATCATACAGGTAGAAAGCAAAACATCATTAAGAAGACAAGAAAGAAGGAAAATGTCAAAATGATGTCAGAAGAGACACTGAAACTTGTTGTCCAGTATAGAGATGCTAAAACAATTGGAAGAAATGAGGACATCCAAGAGCTGAACAGAAAACTTTGAAGATCAGCTCGAGAAGATAAAACCAAATATTACAACAAAATGTGCAAAGGTCTGGAATCAGAAAACCAAAAAGGAAGAACACGCTCAGCATTTCTCAAGCTGGGAGAACTAAAGAAAAGCCTCCATTTTCTTTATTCAAGAACTCTCTGGGAAAATTATTGAATGATGCAGAAAGCATCAAAAGAAGATGGAAGGAATACAAAGAGTCACTGTACCAAAAGGAAGTGGTTGATGTTCAACCATTTCAAGAG
>NW_006408529.1:8115740-8117602 GCF_000296735.1 Chrysochloris asiatica
TGGAGGGGATTGGAACCATGGCAAAGAAACGATATACGGTGGGATGAATGTAAAACTAAAGTTCTCTCATGTAAACTATCATATAATTCACAATAAAACATTTTAAAAAAAGAGAGAGAGAGAGAGAATCCATGCTATTGAAAGCAGAAATCCAGGCTGTACTGAAGACTTTGGTGAAAAACAAATGGACACAGACTGGAAGTGTTCAAGAAATTTGGAAGCCATGTCAATCAAATGGAAAAGATCCACACTCTTGTCCATTACAAAGATGATATTGTTTGTTAATTCTCCTATTCTATTAGTAAGTCACTGTGTTGTTATGTTCCGTGGAGTCAGTTACGAATCATAGCGACACTGTACAGGGCTTACGAGGCTGTAAATCTTTACCGGAGCAGAGAGCCTCATCTTGCTCCCGGAACAGCTGGTAGTTTTGTACTGCTGACCATAAAATTAGCAGCCCGATTCATAACCACTATGCTACCAGAGCTACTTAATATCCATTAATATTACAGCAAATAAAATTTTGCTGAAGTTAATTCAAATACAGTGCTTGCAGAATGTGGATAGACAAATGCCAGAAATTTAAGCTAGATTCAGAAGAAGGTATTGAATGATCAATATCATTGATGATATCAGATGGATATTAACTGAAATCTAATAAAAGTCTGTTTTTTGCCTATGTTTTATTGACATACACAAGGGCCAGTGTTTGAAACAGAATAAAAGGATACTATATGGCATAAAATCAAGAAAGGTTTGCAATGGTATTTTATCCTTTCACCATATTTATTTAATCTGTATGCTAAATAAATAATCTAAGAAGTGGACCATTTGAAGAATACAGCAGCAGGATTGTGTTTTACGTTTTGTTTTGTTAAGTGCCATGGAGTCAGTTCTGATCCTAGCAACTTGATATAGTGTTTCCAAGGAGTGGCTGGTGAGTTTGAGCCAACAACTTTGTTTTTAGCAGTCCAATGTTTATCCAACAGGGCAACACCAGTACTCCAACAGGATTGTAGGAAGAGTCATTAACAATCCATTATATGCAGATGATACAACCTTGCTTGCTGAACATAAGATAATTTGAAACACTTGGTGATGAAAATCAGACTGCAGCATACAATATGGAGTATACCTCAACACAAAGAAACAAAAACTTCACAACTGAACCAATAAATAGCATCACAATAAGCAAAGAAAATATAGAAATTGTGAAGGATTTCATTTTACTTTTATACATAATCAATGCCCATGGAAGCAACATTCAGAAAAAAAAAAAAAGTATTAAATTCAGCAAATCTGCTACAAAAAAATCTTATGAGTGATTAAAAGTAAAAATGTCATTTTAAATAATGAGGCAAACTTGACCAAACCAGTCACCTCATATAAAGTAAAGTTGGACAATGAATAAGGGTGAATGAAGAATTGATGTCTTTGAAGTAGGATATTGGTGAAGAATAATGAATGTATCATGAACTTTCATGAAGAGGAACTTATCTGTGCTTGAAGAAATTCAGTCAGAATGCTTCTTAGAAGTGATAATGGAGAGATTTTGTCTCATGTACTCTGGGTAGCTTATCAGAATGTACCAGTCCCTGCCCCCCGCCCCCCCCAAAAAAAATTGCATGTTTGGGAAAGTAGAGGGTCAGCGAACAAGAAGAAGACACTTATCGTGTGATGGATTGACACAGTGGATAAACCAATGGGCTCAAACATAGGAATAATTGTGTGAAAGGCATAGGACTGGGCATTGTTTTGTTCTGTTTTACATACAGTCCCTGGAGTCCTTGTGTGGCACTATAGAATAAGCACTGGACCACAAGGCTGGTTTGAACTATAAGGTTGGTGGTTCAAACTCACCA
>NW_006408529.1:8118142-8119571 GCF_000296735.1 Chrysochloris asiatica
AACTGCAAGGTTGGTGGTTCAAGATCACCAGCTGCACCTTGTAAACCCTATACAGGGTCACTATACAGGGTTGGAACCGACTCAATGGCACTTCACAACTACCTTCATTGAATGCATCACCTGGATTTTTTTCCCACTCCTTCACTCTGATGCCTTCATTTATGCTGGGAACTCTAGATGACTCAAATATTTAGATCCCCAGAATGTTCTTTTTCATTTTATTTAATCAGTAACTCTCACATACCTAGGATGCAATTTATAATGAATAATGCCATTATCAGAAATAGGAAAGGCTTGACTAAGACCCAGACAATGACTGAGGCAAACTAATAAACAAGGAAATCAAATTGATTCATAGCCTTGTCGTTACTGTTGCTGTATAACTCACATCTGCTTCAACTTAAGGACCCTGTATGGCTGATGGATTCGACCTTGTGGTTGGTTAACAGTTCAGTGCATCTCCCATAGAGCCACACCAGTGCTCAATATATAACCTTACCTAAAGTTAATAAAGAAAAATGACTATTATCTTTTCCTCTTTGTTCTCTGGGGATCATCTTTGGCCATAATTATATTCTCAGAAATAGATTCCCATTGTAATCCAATCATTATGTTTTTTTTTTCTGAATGCATGGTTTGTTTGTTTGTTTTTATGTTTTCTAGTGAAAATCCATGTTCGTACAGGAATTTCTTACTGAATTTTTATTCAATCTTTTCTTGACTGTTCTCCCTGACTTTGATCTTATCCAGCTGGATAAATGACTATCCTCAATGTAATAGGTCTGAATTCATGGTAAGTATGAACTTTATATTTAATTGATATTGTTGTTGTTAAGTGCCCCTGAGTTGTTTCTTACTCATAGCAACACTGCATAGGGTTTCCAAGGAGCACCTTATTGTTTGAACTGCCAACCTTGTGATTAGCAGTCCAGTGCTTATTCTACAGCACCATACAGCAAAGAGAAGGTCCTCGGAAATTTCAGGTTCTTCAAATGATTTCTGAACAAATTCCTTGAAAAATATATTGAGTCTATTTGTACATTACAGTAAAATATAAAATACAGAGTTTCTTTTTATCAGTATACATAATTAGTGATGTAAAATGGTTTGGGCATTAGTTGAAGCCAAATAAATCTATACACTGAATTTGAAAGTTGTATATTTGTATTTGCTTTTGATCTTTTCATAGTCTAAATGCTGCATGAGTAAATGTGGGGATGATTTCAGTTGGCTGAAAAAAAGAAAATGCAATTCATTATTTAGAGTTATTTTTATATCTACAGTCTTAAAAATATATATTTTTAAGAAACTGCACTAAAAAGGCACATTATAGCAAAACAAGTATATTTATACTTGGTTGGGAGGATTGCACATGACATCAAGTATTTTGGATTGTTCATGAGCCTTCATCCAATCCTGATGCTTTATT
>NW_006408529.1:8119897-8126661 GCF_000296735.1 Chrysochloris asiatica
AATGAGTCCTGGTGTGGTGCTGTGCATTAATGTGCTAGACTGCAGAGCCGTTTGAACTGCAAGGTTGGCGATTCAAGCTCACCAGCCGCTCCTCAGAAACCCTATCCAGGGTTACTACGGGTCGGAACCGACTTGATGGCACTTAACAAAAACAACTTCTTTTTTCTTTTCAGTTATTGTTGTTAGGTGCCTTCAAGTTGGCTTACTTTAACAACCCTGTACAGAACATAAAAACACTGCCCTTACTTTTTGTAATGAATGGTATCTTGTACCATTCTCACAACTGTTGTTACATTTTTGCCCATTGTTACTGTCAATGTGTCAATCCATTTTGATAGAAGTCTACTTCTATTTCTTTGACCCACCACTTTATCAAGCATGATGTACTTCTCCAAAGACTGGTCCCTCCTGACATGTTCAAATTATGAGAGATGAAGTCTAAGCATTGTCTCCTGTAAGGAGCATTCTGGTTGCACTTTTTATAAGACAGATTTGTTTATTCTTCTGGCAGTACATAATACTTTCAATATTCATCAGCAATACCATAATTACAATGCATCAATATTTCTACCATCATCCTTCTTAATAGTCCAACTTTCACATGCAAGTGAGGTAATGAAAATACCATGGCTTGGATTGGGCTGGCCTTCATACTCAAAGTAACATCTTTGCTCATTAGCATATGAAATAGGAAGTTTGAAGCAGATTTGCAAAATCAAATATGTTGTTTGACTTCTTGACTTCAGTTTATAAAAGTGTAAACTGTAGATCTATGCAAATTGAAGTCTTTCATAACTTCAATTTTTTCTCCATTTATTATTATTCTATTTGTTTTTATCCAGTTTTATTTTCATTTTATTTACATTGTGGCACAATTCATAAAGGATGATGGTTGATCCAAGAAGAATGAAGTCCTTCATAACTTCAATTTTTTCTCCATTTATTATTATTCTATTTGTTTTTATCCAGTTTTATTTTCATTTTATTTACATTGTGGCACAATTCATAAAGAAGGTTATAGTCTTTGATCTTTATCAGTAGGCAATGCAAGTCCTTTTTATCCCAAAAAGTAAGTTGTCATCACCATATCACAGATTGTTCATGAGCCTTCATCCAATCCTGATGCTTTATTCTTCTTCAGATAATTCATCTTCTGGGATTATTTATTCAACATACAAACTTTAAAAAAAAAGCATTGTGAGAGGATACAATATTGATACAGACCTTTCCTGATTTTAAACCATTCTATATCCCTTTGTTCTTAATGACTGCCTTTTGGACTGCATACAGGTTTCTTATAAGAACAATAGAATGTTCTAGGATTCTCATTATTCTTAATATTGTCCATCATTTGGTATGATCCAGAAAGTTAAAATCCTTTTAATATTTAATAAAGCAGAAACAAACACCTTTCTGGCATTTTCTACTTTCAGTCAAGATTCATCTGATATCAATAATGATATCCCACATTTCATGATCTTTTCTGAAGCTGACTTTTATTTCTGGCAGCTCTCTGTCAATATATTGCAGCAACCATTTGTTAAATGTCTTCAGAAAAGTTTGAATTTCATGTGATATTAATGATTTTGTTCAATTATTAACCTATTCCATGGGTCACCTTTCTTTGGAATGGGAACAAATATGTATCTCTTCTACTTGGTTTACCAAGTGACGGTCTTCCAATTGCTTGGCATAAACCAGAAAGAAATTCCAGCACAAAGCCTTTCAGTTTGTGGAAGCATTATAATTTGTAAACTGTTAATTCCTGAAGCATTATTTTTTTAACAATGTCTTCAATTCAGTTTAGACTTCCACCTTCACTACCTTCAGTTCGTGATCATATGTTACTTCTTGAAATGGTTGAACATACAACTCTTTTTGGTGCATTGATTTTTTGCATCCCTCCCATCTTTGTGCTTCATCCATCATTCAGTATTTTGCCCATAGAATGAATCATACAATATTGCAACTCAAAACTTAAGTTTTTCATTCATTTTTTTTTAACTTGAGAACTGTTGACATTGTTCTTCCCTTTTGGTTTTCTGTTTTTAGTCTTAACACATTTCATAATAATATTATACTTTGTTTATTCTTTCTTCTGGAGCTACCCTTAGAAAATTTCTATCCAACTCTTCTACTTCAATTATTCCTGCTATTTTATATTCTATATATTCAAAAGCAAGATTCAGAGTCTCTTTTGATATACATTTTGCTCTTTTCATTCATCTTACTGACCTATTGCTTTCCTCATGTATGATTATCTCTATGTCATCCCACAACACTTTCACTCTTCTATCATTAGTGTATAATGCATCAAATCTGTTCTTGAGATACTTTCTAATTTCAGGATGCATATACTTTATTGGTGTCCTGGGGTGGCATTGTAGAATAAACAGTATAATGCAAACTAAAAGTTCAGCTATTCACATCTGCAAACTGCTCTTCAGAAACTTGATACAGGTTTGCTATGTTTTGGAACCAATGTGACAGCACTAAAAGCAATAACAAAATATACTCTCAGATGGCGGATTAGGGAGAAGTGCCATGCAGACCTCTGCAACTAATAATACAGAATACCAAATGAAGCAGTCAGAGGACAGTCCCAGAACTCTGAACTACATATAAAGGGATATTTAGAATAAGCAAAGGCTTTACTGCTAGTAGAATTTATAACATAAGCAAGAAAGATGGTGTTTTCTGATATGTGGCTGCTGGCAGGTGCTATAGCAGCCATCTGAGCATGATGGAGCAGGTGCAGTGGAGGGCTCCCACCTCAGAGGTCTGACTGATGGTCAGAGATAAAGCTGTGAATTTTTTTTTTTTTTTTTTTTCTGTTCATTTGTCTCCTGCTGTCTGTGCTCTTCCATTCTGGGGACTAGGAAGGGTGCTTGAGCAAGTGGACACTCCATCATACCTGGAGAGATCTACTATGCATGTGTGCAGATCTGCACAGCAAACATCACTAGGCACAGACTTGAGGAAGGGGGGTGAGGGAGAGTTGACAGGAATTGCTTAAACCTGAATAGTCTCACAGAATGCCTTGAGCTGGCTGAGAGAGGGCGATAAAGTCATACTCATATTTTGCTACAGAGTTTTTTGTTTTGTTGTGTGTGTGTGTGTGTGTGTGTGTGTGTGTGTGTGTGATTATAGACTGTGGTATACCATCTGTATTTTTGCTGTTGTTTTGTTTTTCAGTCCACCTTGTACCTTGGGGGAGCTCACTCTCACTCTACATTACCCAAGAAAAGACAGCAATTGTGGTCTATAGCAAAGCTACTATCACACACTATAAAAACTCAGCATCCAAGCAAGAGACAATACCTACTGTTATACACCAGACAGATAGCCAACACTTGCTAAAGTTACTCTGAGCTGAGTAATAAAAGAGAAAAGGTAAGCCCATCTCCTGATCACACCTACCTGGAGGCAATCAGAAACCTTAATAATACATCAACATATATTCATGTAAATAAATCAAATTATTGAAAATGTCCAAGAAACAACTGGAGATATCAACACCTGCCCAGGAAAAGATAGAATAGCTGAAACTACTGGAGGTAGATCTAGACACCCCCTTGGAAAGAAGGAAGGCTTTGAAACAGCCTGAGAAGGAATTCAGGAGAATGATATTCAGAATAATATTTTTCTCAACTCACAGAGGTGTTCAGAAAAATAAGAAAGAATTCAAGAAATTGCTACAAGATCATTCAAATAAGATAGAAATAGCACTGGAAATATTTCAAAACCAGCAACAAGATGGCCAAACAACTAATAATAAAATGCCGGAAATGGACAGAACACTGAAAGGGCAAAAGAGTAGAACTGAATGGATGGAAGTCAGAACCAGCGAAATAGAAGGAAAATCTCTCAATACTGCTAATATAGAAGAGCAAGCAGAAAGGAGAATAAAAACGTCTGAAGAAAGTCTAAGATTCATGTGGAACAACATGAAGAAGAATAACCTGAGGTTTATTTAGAATTCCAGATAAAGAAGAATCATAAATTAACACAGAGGAGATAGTTGAAGAGCTGTTGAAGAAAATTTTCTTAATATACTAAAAACCAAAAAGATAAACATTAAAGAATGTCAACAAATCTCAGAAAGGATAGACTCCAGTAGAAAATCAACAAAACATATAATAATCAAGCTCTCCAAAAATCAAAGATAAGGAGATAATCCTGAAAGCAGCTAGGGAAAAGAGAAGTGTTACATACAAAGGCAAGCAAATCAGATTAAGCTCAGATCTCTCAGCAGAAACCATGCAAGCAAGAAGACAATGGGGAGAAATATATAAAACCCTGAAAGAAAAAACTGTCAACCAAGAATCCTCTATCCAGCAAAGCTGATGGTATAATAAAAACATTGTAGGATAAACAGAAACCCAGGAACTTTGTCAAAGTCTACCCAGCACTTCAACACTTCCTAAAGGGAGTTATTTTGATTGAGAACCAACAAAAGCAGACAACAACCAGAAATTAACATACATAGTGACACCACCTGGAACTCAACTGACAGATGGAAGAGTCAAGAACAGAAAAAAACAAAAACAAAAAAACTACAAGAATGAATTCAGAGGATATAGGAAGTCAGTCTATGATCAAAACAATTACAATATGAAAGAAGGTAAAAAATATTGAAATAGAGATCCAGGTGATGCAGAGGTCAGGTAGATTGTAGCAGGATAAAATATACTGTTTTAAATTGAGGAAATATTTAATAGAATATAGAGAAATCTCACAGAAAATTAATACATCACAACATACCCAAAAAATGAAAATCTAGGAAGGACATGGAAACATTGAAACTATGAAGAAACTGACAAGAAAGAATACACAAAACATGAACTCAGCATAGGAAAGCATGCAGAACAAAGAAATCAGCAGTACCACAAAACACCAAACATGATGACAGCAAATAACTCATACTTATGAATAATGTTTTCAGTGACTATACAGAAGTAGTTTGTCACTCTTTCATCTTTGTCTTCGCCTAGAAGCTCATCTGAAACCAGTCTTCCATGGGTGACTCTGATGGTATTTAAAATACCGGTGGCATAACTTTCAGAAGCACAGCAAATTCACAAGCTACCACAGTACAAAAACTGACAGACGAATGGACAGGTTTCAGATGAGCTTCCAGAAAAAGACAGACTAGGAAGAAAGAGTGATGAACAACTTCAGAATATTTAGTCATTGAAAACTTTATGAATAGCAGAGAAACACTGTCAGATATAGTGCCGGAAAATGAGCCCCACAGGGTTGGAAGGCACTCAAAATGAGACTGGGGAAGAGCTGCCTCCTCAAAGTAGAGCAGACCATGAACGAGAATTGAGTAAAGCCCATGGGAGAAAAGCCCGTGGAACCTTCATTAGCAGATGGGACACAACTCAAAATAAAGAGAAACAACTATAAACATCCATTAATAATCATAACATGGAATTTAAGAAGTATGAATCTGGGAAAACTGGAAGTTGTCAAAAATGAAATGGAACGCATCCACATTGATATCTTAGGCATTAGTGAGCTGAAATGGACTGCTATTGGCCATTTAGAATCTGACAACCACATGGTTTACTATGCTGGGAATGACAAATTGAAGAGCAATGGTGTTGCATTCACTGTCAAAAAGAACATATCCAGATCAGTCATGAGTCTGTCTGGGATAGGATAATATCCATGCACCTACAGGTAAGCTCAGTTAATACCCCTATTATTCAAATTTACGTACCAACTACTAAAGCCAGTGAGGATGAATTAGAAGCATTCTACCAACTTCTTCAATCTGAAATCAATCAAACATGCAATCAAAATGTATTGATTACTGGTGATTGGAATGCAAAGGGTCAGAGCAAAGAATGAGGGTCAGTAGTTGCAAAATATGGCCTTGGTGATAAAAATGATGTTTGAGATTGCATGATAGAATTCTGCCAAACCAATGATTTGTTCATCTCCTTTAGACAGCATAACAGACAACTATACACATGGGCCTCGCCAGATGGAATACATAGAAATTAAATTGACTACATCTGCAGAAAGAGATGATAGAAAAGCTCCATATCATCAATGAAAACAAGTCCAGGGGGAGACTATGGAATACACAATCAATTAATCATATGCAAATTCAAACAGAAGCTGAAGAAAATAAAAACAAGTCCAAGAGAGCCAAAATATGACCTTGAATATATCCCACATGGATTTAGAGATCATCCGAAGAACAGATTTGATACATTAACCACTAAAGACCAAAGATCAAAAGACTTGGGGGATGACACCAAGAACATCATACATGAAGGAAGCAAAAAGTCAATGAGAAGACAAGAAAGAAGGAAAAGGTCAAAATGGATGTCAGAAGAGATGCTGAAACTTGCTCTCCAGCATAGACATGTTAAAGCAAATGGAAGAAATAAGGAGGTCCAAGAGTTGAACAGAAAATTTAAAAGATTACCTCAAGAAGATAAAGCCAAATATTAAAACAAAATGTGAAAAGATCTGGAATCAGAAAACCAGAAAGGAAGAATACAATCAGCATTTCTCAAGCTGAGGAAACTAAAGAAAAATTCAAGCTTCGACTTTCGTTATTGAAAGATTCTATAGGCAAATTTTTGAATGATGCAGCAAGCATCAAGAGAAGATGGAAGGAATACACAGTCACTGTACCAAAAGGAAATGGTTAATGTTCAACCGTTTCAAGAGGTAGCATATGATCAAGAGCCAAAGATACTGAAGGAGGAAGTCCAAGGTGCATTAAAGGAATTGCCAGAGAA
>NW_006408529.1:8140192-8146792 GCF_000296735.1 Chrysochloris asiatica
AGAGAAATACTTTTAACTGATGGTATATGGAGGGGATTATAATCAATGTAATGAAACACATTATATGAATTGTTGAATGTGAAACTGATGATGTGCCCTGTAAACTTTCACTCAATCCACAATAAAAATGTTAAATTAAAAAAAAAGAAAGAGATAGTGAAAAAGCTCCATATAATCAGTCAAAACAAGGTTGGGGTAGACTGTAGAACAAACCATTAATTTCTCATACAACTTCTGGCTGAAGCTAAAAAAAAATTAAAACAAGTTCATTATATCCAAAATATGACTTTGAACATATCCCGCCAGTATTTAGATAGCTTAAGAACAAATTAGATGCATTATATACAAATGACCACAAAATAGAAAGGTTGTGGGATGATATCAAGAACATCATACATGAGGAAAAAAGTGAAAAGTCATTAAGAAAACAAGAAAGAAGGACACGACCAAAATGGATGTCAGAAGAGACTCTGAACTACGCTGCCTAGCATACAAATATAAAAGCAAACAGAAGAAATGACGAGGTAAAAATGTTGAACCAAAAATTTCAAAGAGCAGCTTGAGAAGGCAAAGTCAAATATTGTAATGAAACATGCAAAACAAAAATGAGTTTTAAAACCAACAGAGGATCCAAGCCTCAACTTGTAATAGGCAAGTTTTCTTAGCACAAAATATTGAATAACGCAGAAAACATCAAGAGAAGGAATGCATAGAGTCACTGTACCAAAAAGAAATTGCTGGCATTCAAACATTTCAAGAGATAGCATAGGATCAAGAGAAAATGACAATGAAGGTAGAATTTCAAGGTTCACTGATGGCACTAGCAATAAAAAGACCCCAGGAATATTGAAGGAATGCCAATTGAAATCTTTCAACAAACTGATGCAGCACTGAATATACTCACTCATCAATGGCCAGAAATGTTGAAGACAATTACCTGAACAACTGATTGGAAAAGATCTATATTTCTGCCCAATCCAAAGAGGGTTGACCTAACAGAATGCAGAAATCATTAGTCAATATCATTAATCTAACAAGCAAAGAAATCTTTGATAAAATGATTTAAAACTGGCTGCAACCACACTCTGACAGAAGTTCAAGCTGTATTCAGATAAGAATGTGGAAGGAGGGTTATCATTGCTGGTGTTAGATTCATCTTGGATGAAAGCATATAATACCAGATAGATATTTACCTATGCTTTTGTGACTACAGAAAGGCCTTTGACTGTGTGGATCATGAAAAGCTATGGAGAATATTGTAGAGAATACGTATCCCAGAAAACTTAATTATGTTCATGAGGAACCTGTACATAAACCATGAGATAGTCTTTACAGCATAACAAGGGGGCACTGAATTGTTGAAAATCATGAAAGGTTTGTGCCAGGGTTGTATTCATTCACCATACTTATTCAATCTGTATAGTAAGCAAATAATCCAAGTATCTGGACTATATAAGGAAGAATCTGACATCAGAATTGGAAGAAGACTCATTAGCAACCTGCAATATGTAGATGATACAACCTTGCTTATTCTAAGCAAAGAGTACTTAAAATAATTATTGATGGAGATCAAATGGCACAACCTTCAGTATGGGTTGTAACTCAATGTAAAGAAAACAAAAATCTTCACCACTGGACCAATAAATAACATCATTAAAAATCAAGAAAAGTTGAAGTTGTCAAAAACTTCACTTTGCTTGGATCCACCATCAGCACTCATGAAAGCAGCAGTAGAAAAAATAAATAAATAAAAAGAAAGCATTGCATTAGGAATATTTGCTCCATAAGACCTCTTTAAAATAAATATTCAAGAGCGAAGAAATCAGTTTGAGGACTAAGGTGTTCCTGACCCAAGATATGGTATTTTCAATAATCTCATATGCATGTGAATGTTGGACAATGTATAAAGATGATTGTAGAAGAATTATTGTGATAAAGAAGAATATTAACAGTACCATGGGCTGCCAGAAGAACAAGTAAATCTGTGTTGGAAGAAGTACAACTAGAATTCTACTTAGGTCCCAAGATGACAAGACATCATTTCTCATACTTTGGACATATTATCTGGTGGAACCAGTCCCTGAAGAAGGACATCATACTTGGTAAAATGGATGGTCAGTGAAAAAGAGAGAGACTCCCCAATGAGATGGATTGGTTCAGTGGAACAGCAATGGACTCCAGGGTAACAATTACTGTGAAGTTGGCACAGGACCAGGCAGTGTTTCGTTCTGTTGTGCATAAGGTTGTTATGAATCAAAACTGACTCAACCACACCTAACAACAAGCAACAGCATTTTACTTCAAGATAGATTTTTAAATCTTTATTTATTTTGATGATGAATGCAGCACTATTCCTCTTCAGTTTGTCACTCCTGGCATAGTAAACCAACTGATAGCCTAGTATACAATAGCCAATCCAGTCCATTTCACCTTACTAATGTCTAGGACATGGATCTTTATGAGTTCCATTTCATTTTTGATGATTTCCAATTTTCTTAGACACATACTTCATATATTCTACATTCTTATTATTAATGGATGTCTGCAGCTGTTTTTTCTCATTTTGAGTTGTGCTCAATCAGCAACTGAATGTCCCCAAATCTTTGTTCCATTCACATAATTAAGATAACTCTACTTTAAGGAGGCAGCTCTTCCCCTGTAATATTGGTGTGTCGCTCTAGACAAGCACTGGACTACTAACCGTAGTGTTGGCAGTTTCAACCTCAGATGCTCCAGGGAAGAAAGACACGGCTTTTTGCTCTTGCATAGATTCACCACCTCAGAAACCTTACAGAGGGTTGCTATGAACCAGAATCATCTCAATGGCTGTAAGTTTCTAACCTAGAAGATTAATTTCTGGTGCTATATTAGATAATTTTCTGCCACTATTTTCAATAGCTAACCATTCAGAAATGGTCTACCTTTCTTTGTAGTCTGTCTTGAGCTGGAAGATTCATTGATTCCTGTCCACCACGGATCACCTTACTGATATTTAAAATGCTTTGGGCATAGCTTCAGGGTCACAGCAACACACAAGCCATCACAGTACTACAAACAAATAGTTAAGTTGTGATCCTTCAAATGTTAGTGATCCAGAACATTAGATAATCATTAAATTTCTAATGTTGGACCTTAGGTACAAAAGGTATTTGTCCTATTGGACCTCATATTGAAGGATAGTATAATAAGTGTATGTTGTTGTTGTTACTGCTGTTAAGTGTTGTCGAGTTGACTCCAACTCATAGTGTCCCTGGATTGTTTTCCAAGGACCAGTGAATTTGAACAGTCAACCTTGTGGTCCAATGCTTATCCCACAGCATCACACCAGTACTCCAATACTTGTATAGTAAAATATATGTTTCAAGATGATAACTTGCAATGGTAATATCTACAAGCTTCTCTACCACTCTCATTGATATTTGGATTTTTCTTAGCTAGTTTGAGAAAAGCATTGAGAAAAATGAAGTTTGTTTTTGAGAAAAAGTAAAGAAAATAAAAAACTAGTGTTTCATTTTTGCTTTACACATCTTACAAACAGGATTTGTGAAATCAGAAAGGGGGCCCTAAGTAGGATATAACAAACAATCCAGTATCATTGAGTTGATTCTAAGTAGATAAAGTAGAACCGTTTCTTAGGGTTGCTGAGACTGTAAATATGAGAATATTTACAGGCAACTTCATTTTCCTCCTGCACAGAAGCTTGTGAGTTTGCACAGCCAACCATGCTATTAGCAACCCAACATCTAACTTACTGCAAAGTCAAACTCCCGTAGTAGGACATTTGCTGTTGTTGCTAAGTGCTACGGAGTTGATTCTGACTCATAATGACCCTGCATAGGGTTTCTGAGATTTTAAATCTTTGTGGAAACAGAAAGCCTCACCTTTCTCCCATGGAACAGCTAATGTGCTCAGACTCCATCCTTGTAGTTCACAGTCCAGTGCTTATCATATGGAGCCACTAACTCCCACAAGTAGGACATGTTCATGTTGTTGTGCCATCAAATTGGTTCCAACTCATATAGTGACCTTGTACAGTTTTTCCAATGAGTAGCTGATGGGTTTGAACTTCCTACTTGCACTTCACAGTCCAATGTTGACCCTATGGCATCACACCAGTAAGACACAGAGTTTATAAAAACATATATGTATATATATGTCACAGAACAACAATAAAAACATAAAAATAAAAGAGGAAGACAAACAACTTTGTATGTAATAGTCATAAAAGTTAAAGGTGAAAGACGGAGGGTGACATAATATATGAATTTATAGGAATTTGAGGGACAGAAAGTGGTTGAGGGATAGGAAATGGGAGGCAGCAGAAGTAAATGAGATATCATTGGTAGACTGTTAAAAATCTCTTGGGCCAGCACAATGTTGTTGTTTGAAAGAAAAGCCAAAGCCAACATCAAAATCTGACTATGAAAAGGAACTGCTATGTCTATACTTTTTACTGAGGGATGATAAATGTCTATTTACAGACAATTACAGTTAACCTCTGATATTATATGAGAATGAATTCCTGGGTTGGGGAAAAAACAAGAGTGTGAGATGTTTTTTGTTTGTTTGTTGTGTTTTAAGTCCAGAGGGTAGTGGTGAGACAAAGGAATGTTTCTATATTTGTACTTCAGTGGAATGGGTATGTAATAAAATTCCTACCCTGTACTGTGAGGAAACATCTTTTAGAATAAGAAATTCCATAAATTTCTATGACTTCTAATAATGACAAATCACATCAAAATACCATTCTTTGCTATGAGGGGAGAGTTCTTCATTAAAGTGGTCAAGAATACACCACTAGTAGGTTAATTAGATTAATGCAGGAATGATTCTTAGAGTATCTTAAAGAACTATGAAACATTCATTTCACAGATAAAAATATATAAAATCACTATTTTTACTAAATATTTAATTTTAATAATTTAGCTTAAGTATTTATATGATAAGCCAGAAATTATTATGAAACAAGCAAAATTTTTTTTTAATTTTAATATTTAATATTTATATATTGTTATAAAGAGGCAAACTACAAAGTCCAGCCACAGACCTTTTTATTTCTGCCACCTAGTTATTCCAGAACACGCCGTTGTGCTCAAGTGTGAATAAGGGAAAACTGTGTAGTTTAAAATGAGAAAAGATTTGTGGCAGGTTATATTCTTTCACCAGGTTTATTAAATATGCATGCTGAGCAAATAATTTGAGAAGTAGCACTAGATGAAGAAAAACATGGCATCAAGATTGTACAAAGACTCATTAGCAACCTGTGATATGCAGATAACACAACCTTGCTTGTTGAAAGTGAAGAGGACTTGAGGCACTTACTGATAAAGGTCAAAGATTGCATTCTTCAGTATGGAAGACTAAAACCTTCAATCTGCATCTCAATATAAAGAAAACATATATCTCTACAACTGAACCAATAAGGAACATAATAAACAAAGAAAAGAAAGAACTTGTCAAGGATTTAATTTTGCCTGACCTCACCAATGGAAAAAGCAGTCATAAAACCAAGCAACATATTGTATTGGGAAAATCTCCTACAATAAAAATCTCTTTAAAGTGTTAAAGAACAACTATATTACTTGAAGAATAAGGTGGGCTTGACCCAAGCATAGGTCTTTACAATTATCTGATATGCATGTAAATAATGGACAATGCACATTGTTGTTAGGTACCCATTGAGTCAGTACTGACTCTTAGTGACCTTATGCACAACAGAATGAAACAGTGACTGGTCCTACGTTAATCTCACAATCATTGTTACATTTAGCACATTGCTGCTGTCACAGTGTCATTCCATCTTGTTGTGGGTCTTCCTTGTCTTCACTGTCTCTCCACTTTATGAACCATAATGTCCTTTTCCAGGGACTGATTCCTCCTGATAATATGCCTGAAGTATAAGAAACTAAATCTGGCCATCCTGGCTTCTAAGGAGTATTCTGACTGTAGTTATTCCAACACAGATTTGTTTGTTCTTGTGTTGGTCTATGATATGACATATCGTATTATTCAAATCTGCTGCACAAGACCTATTTAAAGTGTTCAAGAGCAAAGATGTCGTTTTGATGACTAAGGTAAATCTGACCTCAGCCATGATATTTTCAACAGTTTCAACTCAATGTGAATGTTGGACACTGAATAAGAAAGACAATAGAAGATTTGATGGATTTGAGTTAGGATGTTGGAGAAGAGTATCAAAAGTACCATGTTCTGATTGAAGAACAAACAAATTTGTGTTGTATGAAGTACAGCCAGATTGCTCCTTAGAAACCAGATGGTGAGACTTCATTTCATGTACTTGGGACATGTTGTCAGGAGTGATCTGGAGAAATCTTGAAAGCAGATGCGTGTTTCATACTTCAGTCCCTGGAGAAGGACATCATACTTGATAAAGTGTAGGGTCAGTGAAAAAGAGGAAGACCCCCCAGTGAAATGGATTGGAACATTGGCAGTAGCATTGGACTCCAGCTTAGCAAAGCTTGTGAGTATGGCTCAGAACAGGGCAATGTTTTGTTGTGTTGTGCATAAATTTGCTATAGTAATGGAATTCATGGCATCTGACAACAAATGCTTTCGATTGTGTGGATCATGACAAGCTAC
>NW_006408529.1:8148413-8159062 GCF_000296735.1 Chrysochloris asiatica
TCTCTCATACTTCGGATATATTGTCCGGAGGGACCAGTTGCTAGAGAAAGATATCATGTTTGGTAAGGTGGGAGATCAGAGAAAAAGAGGAAGACCCCCCAGTGCAATAGGTTGGCAAAATGGCAGCATTACTGGGCACAAGTGTGGCAACAATTGTGAGGTTGGCCCAGGATTGGGCAGTGTTTTTGTTCTGTTGTACGTAGGGTCTCTATAAGTCGATGCCAACTCGATGGCACCTAACAACAATATACTGAAGGCAGTAGCCTTTGATCTTCATTAGTAAGTGCTTCAAGTCCTGTTTGTTTTCAGCTAGTAAGGTTGTGTTATCACAAGTTGTAATAAGTGTTTCTCTAGTGCTGATGCCATATTTTTCTTTATATAGGTCAGCTTCTCAAACTATTTGCTAGTTATATAGTCTTAATAAATATTGTACAAGTATGAAACCCTGATACCTACCTTTCCTGATATTAAGGTTTTGTAATCTGCTTGTTCTGTTCAAAGCACAGCATTTTGATCCATGTAGAATTTCTACAGCAGCATAATTAAGTGTTCTAAATTTCCTATTCTTCACAATGTTTTCCATACTTTGCAATGATTCACACAAACACAAGCAATAGTCTTCCTGGTATTCTCTTCTTTCCCTAATATCCATCTGATATCAGCAATGATATTCCTTATTTCATGCCCTCTTCTGAATCCAACTTGAATTTCTGACAGTTCCCTGTAGATATACTGCTACAACCATTTTTTAAATTATCTTCAGCGAACTTTTACTTGTATATAAGTATGGTATTTTTTCATAATTTCCACATTTTATTGTAGCAACTTTCTTTGAAATAGGCACATATATGGATCTCATCAAGTCAGATTATCAGGCAGCTATTATCAATATATTTTGGCATAGACAAGTGTGCACCTCCAGTGCTGTATCCATCTCCAAATTCACTCTTAATTTCTCTTCTTAGCCTCTTCTACAAATCCTTGGCTATTACATTAAATAGTACCCATATTCATTCTTACTTAACCAGGAACAAAAATTGAATATTGAAACATACTGAAGAGCACCAGAATATTGTCAAATATAGTGTCGTAAATGTGCTCCTCAGGTTGGAAGGCTCTCAAAATAAGACTGGAGAAGAGCTGTCTATTCTGAGTAGAATTGATTGTGATGACATGAATGGAGTAAAGCCCTTGGGACCTTCATTTGCTGATGAGGCACAAATCACAGTGAGGAGAAACAACTGTAATCATCCATTAATAATTGGAACATGGAATGTAAGAAGTATGAAACTAGAAAAATTGGAAGTTGTAAAAAATGATATGAAATACATAAACATCAATATCTTAAACATTAATGAGCTGACATGGTCTGGTATTGGCCATTTTTAATCTGACAACTACATGGTTTACTATGCCCGGAATAACAAATTGAAGAGGAATGGCATTGCATTTATTAAAAAAAAAAAAAAAACTTATCAAGGTCTGTCTTAAAGTACAATGCTATCTGTGTGGTGCTACTGGTGTCTGTTTTACATAATTTCCTTTGTTAAGTTCATTTGGTTTATAGATTTTCTGAGTTCATTTGGTTTATGCGTTTACCTGTCATTTTCTTCATTGCTGATGTTTTAATGTTTATGAGATCTTTATAATGTTCCTTTTTTATTTCTATGTTGTTGATTTTGTTTTGTTTTGTTTTGTTTTTTGTTGTTGTTGTTGTGAATTGCTGCTCAGTCCATTCTGACTCACAATGACATTGTATAGGGTTTCCAAGGAACGGATGGTTGGTTTGAACTTCTGACTTTGCAGTTAGCAATACATAGCTTATTCTACAACAGTCACATCGGGATTCCATTTTGGTGATGAGATTTATTAATTTTATTTGAGATTATGTTGCAATTTATCTTATTTCTTCCCAATTTTGAAGTAACGTGGTCTATTTTCAAATCTGCTTAACTTACTCACCATTTTGGAGTTTCTGTTATTATATTACTCTCTCTTTTTGCTTTGTAATTATCTTCATTAAAAATAATAGCTGCTTCCCTATTTTCAGATTTGTTTCACTTTGGATACGTCTATATCTGGGTTGACTCCTGGGTGGAGTTGTCGTTTTTAGACTTAACAAAAGCTTGAAGACCTAAGAATGCTAGTGGTCAGGTTCAAGATTTTCCTCAGTAAACAACTGGAAATTCATCTTAGCTCATTTCAATAGGTTAAAACAATAGATCATGGTTGAAGTGTTTTAAGTTTCAGTAAGCGTTATTCAGGAGTGTGTGGTGCTGTGGGTTAATGCACCAGACTGCAAAGCCATTTGAACTGCAAGCTTGGCGGTTCAAGCTCAATAGCTGCTCCTTGTAAACCCTATACATGGTCAATATGGGTCGTAACTGACTCGATGGCACTTAACAACAAGTGTTAATCAGGTTTCATCAAATTGTCCATATATAAAAAAAAGAACGAATCCACAGAACACCTACTATTATGCAGTATAGTTTCTAACGATTTTCCAACATAAGATGAGCAGGAAAAATTATGTACTTTTAATTAACTAAATATAGAATTTTAGCTATAATGTAGTTATATTTTGGGATATAGCATTTGGTTCAAGAACAACTACTAGAGAACATTGTTTATGCTGAAATTTAGATAACAATATCTGATATTTCTTAAAGTAACTAGGAAGCAGTGTAGTGTTGTTTTAAGAGCATGTGTTGTGTCTAAAATCAGATTCAATAATACTGTAGGATAAACACTGGACTGCTAACTACAAGGTTAGTGGATAAAACCCACCAGCTTTTCATCTGTAATCCTATGCAGTGTCTATATGAATCAGAATTGACTCAACAACACTTAACAATAACAACAAAATAATTTCAACACTAATAAATAGTTGTGTAAATTTGTGCAACCTGTATAACATTTATCAACTTAAAAAAGAAAAATAGCAATTTTTTCTATAAAATTAGGATAAGATTACTTATGAATTTACATCATACTTCTAATTTATAACTATCACCTGGTATCAAATGAATATAGAACAAATCGTGTTTATTCCTTCTTTTTCATGATAAGATCTAGGCAGAGGATTAGTTGGGCGGGCTCCAGGAATGACAATCTATTGGTGGTACAAATACTTCTCTGGGATACTAAATATTACAGGAATTGTAGAAAACTGTATTTATGAGAACACATCTCAGAGTGATTTTTTTTGCATCAAGTAAAATTAAAAGCTTTTTCATATTCTCTGTTCCCTCAATTAATCTACATAATGAATGAAGATGGAAGAAATGTTGTGCTTAATCATCTAGGGAATGCTGAAGAGCCTTCTAAAAAATGTGTGTCCAGAAAATGAAAGGCTTTATTGTGGTTTAGTTGTCAGGTTGTTATCGAGTCAGTTCCTACTCATAGCTACAACAACACAAGGTGACACTGCATGGTCATGAGTCATCATCACAATTGTTGTATCACTTGAGATCATTGCTGTTGCCACTGTATCAATCCATCTTATTTGAATTCTTCATCTTTTTTGCTGTTTCTCCAATTTGACAAGCATGATGTAATTCTCCAGGGACTGGTCCCTCCTGATAATTTGTCTGAAAAATGAGAGGTTAAGTCTGGCCAGTCAGGCTTCTAAGGAGCATTCTGGCTTTATTTATTCCAACATAGATTTATTTGTTGTCCTGGCAGTTCATGGTACTTACAATATTCTTCTCCAATACCATAACTGAAATGCATCAAATCTTCTACAGTCTTCATTATTCATTGTCCAACTTTCAAATATATGTGAGACTTTTGAAAAATATCACGCTTGGGGTGAGGCCCACATTACTTCTAAACTTGATAACTTTTCTCTTGAATGCTTTAAAGAGGTATTGTGCAGCAAATTTATCTAATACAATAGGCCATTTGATTCCTTGACTGCTGCTTCCATGAATATTGATTTTGGACCCAGGCAAAATGAAGTCTTTGACAACTTCAAACTTTTCTCCATTTATCATGATGTTATTTACTGATCCAGTGGTGAGGATTTTTGTTTTCCTTACATCGAGTGCAAATGATGCATAAGACTGTGGTCTTTGATTTTCATCGCTAAGTATTTTAAGACCTCTTCACTTCCTACAGTCATAGTTGTATCACCTGCCCAGAGCCAGTTGTTAATGAGTCTTCCTCCAATCCTGATACCAAATTGGTCTTCATATAATTCAGCAGCTCTGATGATTTCCTCAGTAAACAATTTTCAATTGTTCACTTATGCATATACAGATTGAATGTTGTTGTTGTTAAGTGCCTGCGAGTCAGTTCCGACCCATAGCGACCCTGTACAGGGTTTCCAAGGATGTAAATCCTTATGGGAGCAGAAAACCTAATCTTTCTCCCATGGAGTGGCTGGTAGTTTTGAACTACTGACCTTAAGGTTCACAGCCCTATTTGAAACCACTACGCTACCAGAGCTCCTTAAGTATGATGAAATAACACAACACTAGAATGCATCGTTTTCCTAATTTTAAACCATTCAGTATTCCCTTGTTTTGTATGAACAACTGTCTCTTTGTCTATGTACAGTTCCTCATGAGCACAATTAAGTGTTCTTCAATAACCATTCTTTGCAATTGTATATTTTGTGATGATTCACTCTGTAGAAAGCCTTTGCATAGTCAGTAAAGTACAAGTAAACATCCTCCTGGTATTCTCTTGTTTCAGCCAAGAGCCATCTGATGTCAGCAATGATTTCTGATGTTTCATCTCCTTTTCAGAATCCTGATTGAGTTTCCGGCAGTTCCCTGTCAATGTTCTCTTGCAGAAAATTTTGAATTATCTTCAGAAAAATATTATTTCCTTGTGATATTAACAATGTTGTCTGATGATATCCACATTCCACTAGACCACCTTTCTTTGAAATGGACACAGTATGGATATCTTCCAAATTTCTTGGCATAGATGAGTAAGTGACTCCAGTGTTTCATCAATTTGTTGAATGGTTTCAAATGTATTTAATCAATTCTTTTTTATTTTTAAGTTTTATTTTGAATTGAGTGGAAGTTTACAGGGCAGATCATCAGTTTTACATTCAACAAATCATACATTTTGCTTCATTACAATGATTATAATCCCCTCCATATACCATCAGTTAATAGTATCTCTCTCCTGGCATCCAGCTCTTAGGCCCTCTCTTTCCATGCATCTAAAGTCCTCAGCTGTTTCCTCTTTCCACGTCCCCATCTCTGCCTCCATCTCTGTTGTCACTGCTTCTCTGGATAAGGTCCTGCATTCGGCTTGTGCTCTTCTCCCTTGATCGTCCAAAGGACCTCTGTTTCTGGACTGTAAGATTAAACCACAGTTTTGTTACAAAACTTATACATTTACAATTGTGACAGTCGCTTCAATCAATTCTTTTTTTTTTTTTCAATCAGTTCTTGAAGTCTTGCTTTTTGTCAATGCTTTAAGTGCAGCTTAGACTTCTTTTTCAGTACTATTGGATCTTGATTCATATGCTAATTCTTAAAATATGTGAAGATTGACCTTTTTCTTTTCTTTTTTTTTTTTTTGGAGCAGTGCTTCTCTGTATACCTTCATCATCTTCTTCTTCTTCTTCTTTTTTTTTTTCATTCTTTTGATGTTTTCTGCATTGTTCAATATTTTTTACCCTAGACACCTTCAATAATGCAAGCTGAGACTTGAATTTTTCATCAGTTCTTTCTGCTTGAAAAATGTGAGTTTATTCTTTTCTTTGGGTTTTCTAACACCAGGTCTTTGCAAACTTCCATTATAATATTTTACTTTGTCTTATTGAGCTACCTTTTGAAATTTTCTGTTCAGCTTTTTTACCTCCTCATTTCTTCTGTTTGCTTTAGCATCTATCCGCTCAATAACAAGTTTCATTGTCTCTTCTGGCATTCATTTTGTTCTTTTCTTTCTTTTTAATAACCTTTTGCTTTCATTATGTATGATGTTCTTGATATCATCCCATACCTCTTTTGGTCTTCATTAATTAGTGTTTAATGCATCAAATTTGTTCTAGAAATGAACTCTTAATTCAGGTACAATTTGATCAAGAGTCATAGTTTGGCTCTCATGCACTTGTTTTAATTTTCTTCAGCTTCAACCTGAATTTGCTTTTAAATAATACATGGTCTGGTCCACAGTCAGCTCCTGGTCTTGTTTTGACTAATGATCTGAAATTTTACCACCGTCTCTTTCTAGAGATGTAGTCAATTTGATTCCTGTGTCTTCAAAATGGCCAGTATAGTCATTTCAGATCATCAATGCATAGAATCATGATTGTTATGTATTTCATTTCATTTTTGAAAACTTCCAATTGTCCTAGATTTATATGTATGCATCCAGCGTTTTGAATATTATTGGATGTTCACAGAAATGCAAGAAACAAGGTCCCTGAAATTGATGGAAGACAAATTCAAATCTTTCAACAAACTGATGCAGCACTGGAGGCACTCATTCATCTATATCAAGAAATTTGGAAGACAGCTACCTGGCCAATGAATTCTAAGTGATCCATATGTGTGCCCATTAAAAAGAGAGGTGATCCAATGGAATGTAGAAATCATCGGACAACATCACTGATAGCACATGCAAGTAAAATGTTGCTAAGGATAGTTCAAAACAACTGCAACAGTACATCAGCAGAAAACTACCAGAATATGCAAGCCAGATTCAGGTGAATACATCAGATGGATCTTGGCTAAAAGCAAAGAATACCAGAAGATGTTTGTCTTTGCTTCATTGATTATGCAAAGTCTTTCAACTGTGTGAATAATGACAAGCTATGGACAACACTGTGAAAAATGGGTATTGCAGAAATCCTGTGCTCATGGGGAACCTGTGCATAAACCATACGGCAGTTGTTCAAACAGAAGAAAGCAACACTGAATGGTTTAAAATTAGGCAAGGTGTGTGCAATGGTTGTATTTTTTCACCATTCTTATTCAATTTTTATGTTGAGGAAATAATCTAAGAAGATAGATTCTATGAAGAACGTGCTTTCAAGACTGGAGGCAGACTCATTAACAACATGCAACACTCAGATAATTCAACCTTGCCTGCTGGATTGGAAGAAGATTTAAAATATTTACTGATTTAAATCAATTACCATAGCCTTCCGTATGGGTTGCACCTCAGAATATAGAAAATAAAATTTCTCACCACTAGACAAGTATATCATGACACGTGGAAAAAAGATTGAAGTTGTTAAAGACTTCATTTTGATTGGATCCATTATTAATACTCATGGAAGCAGCAGTCAAGAAATCAAACAGGAGAACAAACAAGATGGCGGATCGGGTGGAAGTGCTGTGAGGAGCTCCGTCAGCAACAACACAGAATACTGGACCAAGCAGGCTCAGGGGATGGTCCCAGAACTCTGAACCATTTATAAAGGAATATTTAGAACATTAGGAAGCTTACAGCCAGTGGAATTTATAGCAGAAGCAAGAAATCCAGTGCTTTTTAATCTAAGGTGTTCAGCTGCTCCCTGAGCAGACATTTTGGGTGAGACCAGACTGGAGAAGGATCAGAGCAGCCATGGACACTTGACAGAACCACAGAGATAAAGGTGTGGACATTCTTTTATTTTGTATCTGTTTATTGGACTCTCGCTGTCTACACAATTCCATTCTGGTGATTAGAGGGGGTGCATGAGCAAGTGGACACCCCACTCCCACATCCAAGAGGTTTCTATTATGCATGTGTACACAGCTCCTCAAAATTTAAAGGGACAGTTTTCACTTAAAACCAAATGGCAATGCAAAACAGCCACAGCTGGCCCTAAACTGTTTATTATTTAGAAAGAGGCCTGAACAGGGGTTGTGGAGCAGGACAGGCAGACTAAAAAGGAAATAGGCTGAAAATTAAATTCTGAGTTACGTCATAACTACCAGCAGTGGCATCTTGAAATTTTTCAGGAAGAAGAATGAAAAGGGAAGCCCATCTCCTGATCACATCTACCTTGAGGCAATCAGAAAGCACAAAACACACAGCCATCTTAGTTTTAAAGCCAGAGCTAACCACTGAATATGCCCAAAAAACAGAAACATATGACCATATCAGCCTATGTCCAGATACAAGATAAAGAGACTGAAACAAATGAGCTGGAGGTAGATCTACATTGTATACTGTAAGATGGGTAGGCATTGGAAATGCCTGAGAAGTAATTCAGAAAAATGATTATAAAATGTATCAAAATACTTTACAATGGTGCTGAGAAAAATAAGGAAGAAGTCAGAAAAGCACTACAGGAACAATCAAATAAGATAAATACAGCATCGAAAACAATTCAAACCTACAGAAAGAAATCCAAATGATTAATAATAGAATATCAGAAATGGACAATACACTGGAAGGGCAAAGGAGTAGAATTAAAGAGATGGAAGCCAGAATTAGTGAGCTGGAAGATAAAGCTCTCAATACCACTAAGATAGAAGAACAAACAGAAAAAAGGATAAAAAAATCTGAAGAAGGTCTAATATTCATGTTGGACAGCATGAAGAGGACTAACTTAAGAATTATCAGCATTCCAGAACAAGAAGAATCACACAAGTCTACAGAAGAGATAGTTGGAGAACCTCTGGAAGAAAATTTCCCTAACACCATGAAAAGTGAAAAGATAAGCATCCAAGAAGCTCAATGAACCCCAGGAAGGATAGACCCTAAAAGGAAAACATCAAAATATATAAAGTCAAGCTCTCCAAAATCAAAGATAAGGACAGAATCCTGAAGGCAGCTAGGGAAAAGAGAAGCGTAACATACAAAAGCAAGCAAATCAGACTAAGCTTGGATTTCTCTACAGAACCCATGCAGGCAAGAAGGCAATGGGGATATATATATATATATAACCCTGAAAGAAAAAAAACTGCTGACCAAGAATCTTCTACCCAGCAAAGATATCAATCAAATATGATGGTATAATCAGAACATTCCAGGGTAAACAGGAGCTAAGGGATTTTGCCAAAGCCAACCCTGCAATGAAAAATACCCTAAAAGGTGTTCTGTGGACAGAGAACCAACACAAACAGACAATGACCAGAGATTGACATATTCCAGGCAGCGTCACCTGGAAGTCAGTCAACAAATGAAAGAGTCAGGAACAGAATAAAACTGTAAGAACAAATTCAGAGGATCTGGGAGGTCAGTCTATGATTAAAACAATTACAATGTGGTAAACACAGAGGAACAGAGATCTAGGTGGTGGGAAGGTCAGGTAAATTACAGGATAAAATAGACTGTCTTAAATGGAGGGAAAAGTTAAAGAAATACAAGGTAACCACAACAGTGGGGTTGGAGTAGGGGGTTTCAGGAGAGGTGGAGGGAGGCAATGGTAGAGCACAAGGTAAAGACAGACACATCATAGCTCGGATGTTGGGGAGGGCAATCAATACAAGAAGGGTGAGGAGGCAGAAGAACAAGGTAGATAGGAGAGTGCTGAGACAGGTTTGCATGTGGTAAGTGGGACAGAGGTAAATAGTGATGCATTCTCAACCTTGGAACAACAGGGCTCTGTGATACAGATAGATACAGGGATCTAGGCATAGTTTGAAGAGGGGAAATAATACTAAGATGCTTGACTATCTTATGAATATTCATTTCCCTTGCCTACTATTGTAAAATAGACACTCAAGTGGTATAGAAAAGAATGTTGGGAAACATGATTACAGAAAACTTGTAAGCCTGTTTTCAGCCTACAACTGATTGGAATACCTAAAAGTGGTTCTAGAACTTGCCCAGTGAAACAGGCCTCTTTTGGCACCTTTGCAGAGTATAGGACCTTAGGTGGAATCTTAAGTCCCTTTCAGAACCTTCTAAGGTGGGACATTCCCACTAGAAAGGACAAGAAGACCAGCCTGGAACAGCTAGAGTGACAGAAGATACATCTTCAAAGAAAGATCATCTGGAAAAAAACAAAGTAAAATGGCTGTATGACTGGCTACTGCAAGAATAAGCAAGCTGTTGCTGAGAAGCCATCAAGGCAAACAATCAAGTTCCTTCAGGACAAACCCATCTCTAAGATTGAAACTCAAATGGAACACATGAGCAGGCATGTAAGGTTGCTGGTGAACATGTTGGTATACTGGTGAGTGGACGAGAGGGAAAGGTAGGCATGAAGACATGGGTTGAGTTCAACCACAGTCCATGACTCCTGTTGACCTGGAGAAGAGAGAAAGAAGAAGAAGGGCTGCTGGTCCACTATGTGGTGAGATCTGGGGACACCTGAGCCCATGGACAATGACATAGCCACAGAGGGCTACAGCTAAGAGTGAAGTATCCAGGTGATATGAAGTAAGGGGAGATGCACCCAAATACCAATTTGACCTAGTCTCAATGGCTTGATAATCAGAACTTGACTTGTTGTTGTTGTCAGGTGCCATCAAGTCGGAACCGACTCATAGCGAACCCATGCACAGCAGAACGAAACAATGTCTGATCCTGGGCCAACCTCACTATCATCGCCACACTCGATGCCATCAATGATGCTACCTGGCCGATCCATCTTGTTGGGGGTCTTCTTCTTTTTCTCTGACCCTCCATCTTACCCAGCATGACATCCTTCTCCAGCGACTGTTCCCTCCTTACAATATATCCAAGTATGAGAGACGAAGCTTAGCCATCCTGGCCTCACCACTGGACCAATAAACAACATT
>NW_006408529.1:8160016-8162871 GCF_000296735.1 Chrysochloris asiatica
TTGTAGAATGTTCCCTTTGGTGGTATAAATAATTATATATGTCTGAGTGGTTTTTTTTGAAAGAGCTAAAGTGAATAGAAGGAAATACTATTACTGATGGTACATGGAGGGGAATGTAATCACTGTGATGAAATAAGCTGTGTGATTTGTTGAATGTAAAACTGATGATCTGCCCTGTAAACTTTCATTCAATCCACAATAAAAACCTAAAAAACAAAAAGAAAGAAATCAAAAATATATTGCAATGTAGGCATATCTGCTGCACAAGACCTCTTTAAAGTGTTCAAGATCAAAGATGATAATTTGAAGACTAAGGTGCTTCTGACCTCAAACACATGTGAAAACTGGAAATTAAAAAACAATGTTGAAGAATTGATGCATTTGGTTTATGGTGTTGAAGTAGAACATTAAATGCACCCTTGACTACAAGAAGAGCAAACATATCCGCTTGGGATAAGTACACTCAGAATTCTCCTTAAACGCCAGGATGGCAATATTTGGGGCATGTTGTCCAAAGGGACCAGTCCCTGGAGAAGGACATCATACCCTATAAAGTGGAAGGTCAACAACTTGATAGCACCTAACAACAAAACTAACAAGTGTTTCATGCATCCGTTTTGTTGTTTAGATGGTCTAAGTTCATTAGGGATCTATTCTAAGTCATATTTTGGCTCTTGTGGGTTTGTTTGTTTGTTTGTTTGTTTTTTAACGTTTTCTTCACTTTAAGCCTGAACTTGTATATGAGCAATTGATGGTCTGTTCCACAGTCAGCCCTGGTCTTGTTTAGACTAATAGTATTGAGATTCTCCATCATCGAAATGTTGTTATCTGGTGCCATTGAGTCAGTACCAACTCATACTGACCCTATGCCCAAAAGAACAAAACACTGGGCCAGCCTCACAATTCTTGCCACACTTGAGTACATTAATGCTGATTCTGACCCATAGCAACCCTGTATAGGGTTTCCGAGGAGTAGCTGGTGAGTTTGAATCACTGACCTTGCAGTTCAAATGACTTTGCAGTCTGACGCATTAGCCCACAGTGCCACACCAGGACTCTAGGTACCAAAAGATCCCAATGGAGCAATTCTACTCTATAACTCATGGGATCACCTACCTTAAACTCAACTGAGGGAACTGGCTTAAAGGAAAATTGTTAAGTGAATTTACTCAAAAAAGAAGATAAAACTCTTTTTCCAATATTGATATTGATTTAAATAAGTTAACAAAAAAATATAATCAGTAAGAGGCCAAGATGAATTTTGAATCATTGTTGTCTTATCCCAGTCTATCTCCAAATCAGTTTATTATATCTTATGGTTTTTATAATGGTTATTCATTAAGATCTTACAGTAAAGAACAATTTTTATAAAATGTATTTTCATCTATAGATACAGTGTATGGTAAATACATTTATATTTAGGAGAACATGTTATCAAAGAAAAAAATCTATGATGTCCTGGTATGGCATAGTCTGATAAGAGCACAACTGCAGGATGGATTTGAATCACAAAGTTGGTGGTTCAAACTCACTAGTCATTCGTGAAAAACCCTATACTGGGTCGCTATGAGTCAGAACCAACTCAACAGCACAAAAAACCAACAAAATTTCTGTTTTACTAATTGTGATTGTTGCTAAGTGCCATCCAGTTAGTGTCAACTTATCGAGACCCTTTATATGGTTTCTGAGTAGGTTGGTGGGTTTGAACAGTTGACCTTGTTATTGTAGTCCAGTGTTTATCCTATAGTGCACTTGTTGTTGTGAAAACCGCTGAGTTGATCCCGACCCAAAGAAACCCTGCATAGGGTTTCCAAGGAGAAGCTGGTGAGTTTGAACCATCAACCTTGAAGTTCAAACTGACCTGTGGTAGAGTGCTTATTTTATAGTGCCAGACTAGGACTCCAAACTTGTATATATAATCCTTTTTATTGAGCAATTTTAAAAAACTAATTTATATCTTGTATTAAAAAATTTAATAATTTCAGCTACCCTTTAAGTCTTGTTTTTGTTATTAGAGTTCATAATGTAAAGAACAAGAAGATATTCTATAAATTCAGAACATTGTTTTTCAAACATTTATTAGGGCATATCAGTAAAACTTTCTTTAATAAATATATATAAAAAAATAACTACTTTTGTTTTTTCTTGTTACAAGTGCATCTTAGCACAAAAGTTTTAGGGAAAAAAACTCTGCCAAAGTTTAGTGGCACATACTATTAAGGGATTTATTTGTTTTTTCTTCTATTTCATGTTTGTTTTAATTTAAAAGTAACCATCTAAGCACTAGAGCAGGCTTATAAGATATGCATTATAAATTAAAGTCATCTATTTGAATCTCCAAATATTTAGATCAAGGCAATATCCATTCTTGACATATGCAGATAATACAGAATTGTCTACCGGAACACATCATGAGTTTTGTTTAACAAATGAGATGGGTATCCTTTAAAAATGCATAAAAATTTGACCTCAAATTACAAACCATTAACATCAAGAGCTGCATTGAATAGCCTGTTTTAAATGTTCAGTATTCTGAAGCATCATCCAGAAAACAAATTAAAACTGGCATATGAAGGGACTCATCAAGTTGTGAGTCTAAAGTGTTTGCCATGAGGAAAGGACACATTAGCTCCATTAAGTAAACTTGCACATCCTTAGCAAAATCACCTCAGAAAGATTTTCTCTCAAATACATGAGGAAGCACTCCATTTTCCTTATAGTTTGTATTGATTCATCTCTGAATTATCTTAGTGTTTTGATACATTATATTGAATTCACAGAATTATCAAAATAAGAATTGTAAAAGGCCAATTAGGTTATCTAGGTTATCTACTTCAACTCACCAGCGAAAGATT
>NW_006408529.1:8162971-8169707 GCF_000296735.1 Chrysochloris asiatica
TATAACTTATTCTTTAACATTTTGCGTAGTCAATTTCTAAATTTGTTAACAATAGTACTTTTGGAAAATGACCTCAATGATAAGAGAGCTTAGAGTATATCTTTTACTTTATTGGCATTAAAAAATGAATACTTATCCATGTAATAACTATTGGGATTTCAAAAATATGAGTCAGTTTTTCCTAGTAGTTTAGCATTTTTCCATAAGGAACAAGGCAATGCTACAATATATCTTGCATTGACTAAATATGAAAGAGTAAGAGATATTATCCAAGTGACTAGAGTTCTGTGCATTTTAAAATTTATTGCCAGAAAAGATTGTTCAATTTTAAAAAATCAAATAAACTTTCAAGAAACCTATTGTGTGAAAATTTAAATTCTGCTTATTTGTGTCATGACTTTACAGCAGTCTGGAACACTAGAGGTATTTTCATAACCACATCCTCAGCCTCAACTAACAAACCCCCTAAAACCTCATGGCTTAACTAATTCATTCTTATACTTCTCCATTTCTAAATTTAGATATAAGGAAATGGCCAAACCATCTTCAAAATATCTCAGAGCAATCACCATAGGTTAATTTCCTACAAATGACATATTCAAGAGCATTTCCCTCAGTAAGATGAAAGCTGAAAAAATCCCCTGATCCCTCATCAAACTTTAAGACTATGATGATGAATATTCTTTTACAAACTATTGTGTCTGTTTCCTACATTTAGCATGGAATCTGAAACGAGAAAATGTGAATTGCTCTCAAATCCAGCTGCAATCAATCATCTTAGAATATACTCTGATTCTTATGAGTGACACAACATAATAATTAAAGTCCTCTTCTGTCAGAAATTGAATAGATTCAGAAACAATTTTTGATACAGACTTTTTAACTTTTAATTTTAAAATGTTTTTAATGAATTTCCATAAGCGTAACATAGCATATTTAATTTTTATTCTTTTTGACAGTACTGAAACCTTTATGTGATGGGAAACTACTATTTTTTCCATTTTCATTTCCCTCTGCTCACACATTTTATTACACTTATATCATATATGAAAGACTTTGGGGACACTCTTCTTAAGATGTCTCTGCTATTCATAAGCGTTCATCTATTAAATATAATCTTGATGCAGTTTATATATAAATTTGAATGTATTCATGTCAAAGAAAATTAATTGCCACACATGTGTTTCATCTAATACTACCATTCTCATGGTCACTCTAGCTTAAAATTCAGAATTATGTGTCTTATTCACTAAATTCATTTCCCCCTTACATTCAAGTATTCATCTTTGAATCTACTCTTTTCCAATGTTTCTATGTCAAAATCATTGAGCCGAATATTATTTTGCTATTTTGCATAATCTGATCTTTCTCATAATATATATTCTTTTCAGAGTTACCTTGCTAAATTTTAGACGTTTGTTACAATTTATTTGTTTCAACGTAGGTTCTTTTATGTTTCAAATGCTCCTAAATGATTAATTCAACGATGACTCCATCATAATATCTGATTAGTTACTCCTGTTACTTTTGTTTAGTTTAGCTATTCTGTTGTCATAAGAATAACAATATTGTATTTTTGTGAAATGTAAAAACTCAATGTAAGTACTAGTAGATGGAAAGTTTTAACTGAGGACTCTGAATGCATCATTTAATCCATAGAAGAATCAAGAATGAGTTAAGCATTCTTAACATTCTTGGAAAATGTTCTCCAAGAGAATATACTGAAAGACAGCTGTAAACAGAGAAAATTGTAGCTTAATCCCCATGTGTCTACAAATGCTCATAAATATGCCAAATATTTCGAACATGTTGATTGACAGATTATTGTATGAGAAGGATTTTGCAAGTTATTAAGAGAAGGTTAGTTTCTTCTTTAATGGTAAGTGAATGGTATAGATAATATTCTGTTGACATATTCAGTAGTTTTATATAATAAATATTTCTTTTACATTCAAATTGCTTACAATCTATTCTTAAAAAGTTAATAAATAACCACCTAAACAAAAAAAATTAATCCAAGAGAAGACATCTCAAAAGTAAATTATGTTTAAGTGAAAAGTGAATCATAAAGACATGTACTATTGACTAATAGAAAGAGACTAACTAGACTATCCATTTACTGAATTTTATGTCTTTGAGTCTCTTACCTGTTATATACATTTTAAAATACATGTTGCACTGGTAAGAAACATATGAGATAATCTGTATAAAATACTTTGCAAAATATTAAAAGCAACTCTACCTCTGAGATGCTGTTTCTTAGAATTCTACATTGTATTAGATTAGCAAAGGCTAATTTAATTTATCTGCAAGATAAATATTTACATACAGAAAATCATTGATTAGAAAACAGTGGTTGTCCCCCAAGAATGATTTATTCTCAATGGAACATTTTGAAATGTCTGGAAATATTTTGGCTCCTTATAAGTTGGGAAGGGGAGACATTGACGTCTATGGGGTCTAGGATAATGATTCTATCAAATATCATACAATGAGTAGGACAATCGCACATATACACAAATATTTATCTAGCTCCAAATGGCAATATTGCTTTGTAAGATATAAAGTGCAATCAATCTTAAATATCATTAATACATCATTATTATAATAATGAATGATTATGAATTACCATAAAACTAGATATTATTATGTCCTTAAAGAAAAGAGATACAAAGACCCAAATTCAGTAGATGACTGCTCTGTGTAAGTTTCCTACTATTAAACAGGGAGAAGTTCTGGTGTGGCACTGCAGGATAATACACTAAATGATAAGGTCAGTTTGGACAACACAGTCATTGGTTCAAACTCCTGAGCAGCTCCTTGGAGACCCTGTACAGGGTCGCTATGAGTCGCCACCAATATGATGGAACTTAACAACAACAACAACAATGGTGTCTTAAATGGAGACAAATAATAACTGATATATAGTTCCTAAAGTGAGACTTCTCATTCAAAATAGCACTGTGAAACAATTACAAAATAATGAGGTGAGGCAAGTTTGTTGATGAAAATATTAATCTCAGGCTATGCTGCTGATTTGGCACTATAGGATCAGCACAGTAGTGTGAACCACAAGGATGACAGTTCAAATCCACCAGCTGATCCACAGAAACCCTATACAGGGTCCCTATGAGTCAGAACCTACTCAGTGGTACTTGACAACAACGACATATTACATATACTGGAGCTCTGGTAGCATAGTGGGTAGATTTTGGACTGTTAACCACAGAGTCAGTGATTCAAATACATCAGTAGCTCTATAGAACCAAGATGAGTGTTCCTGCTTCCGTGAAGGTTTGCAACTTCAGAAACTCTATAAAGGATCGTTGAGTCAGAACCAACTCAAGGGCACACAATAATAAACAGCAACAAAATATTCCATATATACTGCCCTTATGGTACTGTGTGTTAGGCACTGGGCTGCTAACTGCAAGATTGGAAGTTCAAAACCATTAGCCACTTCAAGGGAGAAAGATGAGGTTGTCTGCTCCCATAAAGATTGGAGTCCTGATATAACACTCTAGGATAAGCACTGAAATGCTAACCGCAGTTTATTGTTTCAAATCCACAAGCCACTCCTTGGAAGGCCTGCATAGGTTCACTATGAGTCAGAACTGACTCAACATCATTTAACAACAACAACCTACTGCATACAAAGGCTTTGTCTCAAACAACACCAAAAACATACCACACACAGACTATGTCTCAAAATTCTATGTGGTAGTAATATTGCTAGGGATGAAAGCATCATTCGGTGGAATCAACCACTGTGTGGGTGCTATGGATAATTTGTTGTTATTGTTGTTGCTGAGTGTCATGAGTCAGTCTTGACTCATAGCGACCCTGTACAGGGTTTTTGAGGAATGGCTGGTAGGTTTGAACCACTGAACTTGCAGTTAGCGGTATAATACCACACAAGCATGCCTGTAAAGTCAACTTCTACTTATATGGATGCTGTGTAAAACAGAACAATGAACTACTTTGTCCTGTGCTAGCCTTACAATCATTACTATATTAGAAGTCATTGTTGCAACCACTATGTCAGCCCATGTCAATGGGGAACTTACTCTATTTTGTGATGCTTTACTTTACCAAGCATGATGTACTTTTCTAGGTACTGGTTGCTCTTGATGATGTGTCTAAAGTATGTGAAATGAAGTCTCATGATCCTCACTTCTTAGGAGTATTCTGGCTGTATTTCTTCCAAGACAGAGTTGAGTGTACTTTTGGAAGCCCAAGTATAACCAATATACTTCTACAACACTATAATTAAAAAGCATCATTTTTTCCCTCTTTTTTTATTGTTCAGCTTCTGCATACATATAAATTGATGGAAAAATGTTATGAATTCAGTCAAGTGCAACTTAATCATGAAGATGATATCTTTGGTCCAGGTGTGAGGATTTTTGTTTTCTTTATGTTGCGTTATAAATCTCACCAGTAAGTAAATCAAGTTTTCTTTGTTTTCAGCAATCATGACTATGTCATTTGCATGTCATAGCCCAAGTTGTTCATGAGTCTTCCTCCAATCTTGATATTATGTTCTTCTTCATTTAATATAGTTTCTTAGATTATTTGCTCAGCATGCAGAGTAAATAAGTATGATAAAACATTAAAGCCCTGATGAAAACCTATCCTAATTCTAAACCATACAGTATCCCCTTTTTCTTTTCAAATGATTGCTTCTTGGTCCATAAGAGGACTTAAACATATGCATGCAAAAATGGAATTGAAAGATAATGGAATTTTTCCATTAACGTTATGAATACCTCTTGTATGTACAGGTTTTAAGATAATCAATCTATTATGATTGAGTCATACATAGGAGAAACATTTAGTGTTGGCAAAGTGAAAACCATTACTAGTATTTATAGAAAGCAAATGGTAAATGATAGGAACAGGTTAAAATGGATCTGACTCTCCCATATATCAGGCCGTGCTACTCCTACTTTGCTCTGCTCTACCACAGAGTTCAGTTACAGGCTCTGCCATTGAGCTCTTGTAGGCCTCTTGTCACTTATTCATGCCATATTCAGGCTCTTCAGGGACTGAAGGAAAAAAGGGGAATGAAGTCATAAACTCCCTCAGGAGACATATTCAGGTCACTGTCCTCTTCCAGCAAGTGCCACAAATCTCTGCAGCAGGTGCACATCTGCCCTGTGCTATCACCACCTGCAAAGGCCTGAACTATGACTGGTTCACGTTTGCAAGAGCCTAGCCTAGCTCCATCATTGACCTCCTGCCAAGAGGAGTCCAGTTCTTTCCATGGGTCAACAAGTCTACCATCTCTCTAGATTGTTAATGCTACAGTCACTAGAGCAACAATACAGATCTTTTGTGTCTACAAAATTTTCAATGCGGAATTTCCATATTTAAAGGAAACATTTTGATCTATGCTCTTGATCTTAAAATCCTGTCTCAAACCTCTGTGAGACTGTCCCTTATATAGGCAATCTCAAGGCATGGCACACAAGGAGGGCTATAAATTAACCAATCCCCTAAGTAAAATGCAATACAGTCTACTTGATTATATTCCACATACGCAGCCAATAAAAAAGACCGGTCCTTGTAAGACTTTTATGTGGATAGTAAATACATCAATCATTGGCAGTATTGCAGATGGGCCAATCATTTGGGGACAATTACAAGCCCAGAACTAGCAATGTCTTACAAGGGAGCTTCACAAAGTTCATGGAAAAATTACACTATTGTTTAATTGCATTTGTTATTGAGCTTTTTAAATCCCATTTGTATATTAGAGAAACCCGTTTTACCACACTATGATTGGAAAAATTATTGTGAACATTACAAGGAAAAATTTAAGATTGACAGAATATTTGGAAATTCATACTTCTAAGTGTAAGCAGGTTTTGAATTAGAAAAGGCAAGATGAAGGAAAGACAATTATAAGGCTATTATAGTCTATTTAGTTGGATTAATAAAGATCTGGCAATGAAAAGTATAATTTTATACTTGAGAAAAGAAAAAAACCCAAGAACTATAATGAGAATAGACTGAGGTCCACATAAGTGGATACTACTTTTGGACTTCAGAAATTATAATTTACCCCTATAAGCAATAGAATGGGTCTTTTGAACTTGCTTTAATTTTCTTCTGATTCAAATTGAAGTTGCATGTGAGAAAGTACTAATCTATTCCAGTACAACACGGATCTTGTTCTGATAGATAATATTCAGCTTCTTCCTGGTCTTTTTTCATAGATAAAGTCTTGCCATTTGATTCTGGTGTATTTCATCTGACTGGATCCATTTATATAGTCACCATTTATTTTGTTGAAAAAGATATTTGAATGAATAGATTGTCGGTTTTCAAAAACTATATCAATTGATCTATGAAGTCATCTATGAAGTCTAAAATGGCATTTTAGAACTACTGATCCTTCTTTGTTTCCAACTTTCAGCTTTATCAGAAACTCTCAGTGAATCATGATTTCTTGTTTAACCAATTTCAAACAGCAAGGTATGGTAAAAACCTTACTTCCTTTATCCTTGCATTGCTGGTTGATCAGTAAATTTGAATAATAGTCTCCATAGATGGGTAGACATAAGGGTATTGTCCTATCTCTGGCAGCATCATACTTCAGAATAGATAATTGAAATATGCTGTTTGATGGTCAGTGAATATGACATCATTCTTCTTTAATTTGTCATTCTTAGCATGTTATCAGGTGCCATCGAGTCAGAACCAACTCATAGCGACACCATGCACAGCAGAA
>NW_006408529.1:8171052-8174805 GCF_000296735.1 Chrysochloris asiatica
TTTTCTTTGCCAATTCCTTCAATGTACTTTGGACTTCCTCCCTGAGTACCATTGGCTCTTGATCATATGCTACCTCTTGAAATGATTGAGCATCAACCATTTCCTTTTGGTACAATGACTCTGTGTATTCCTTCCATCTTCTCCTAGCATCATAGCCTATATAATTTTTTGGTTCAAAATGGTCAATAATTGACCACTTCAGTTCACTTATGTTTAGGATCTTGATCTTCAAGTGTCCATGTATTAATTTACAATGCTCAGAAATATGTGTATCTGTGTTTTATTGACAATATAAAATAATTTGATTGGGTTGATTAAAATTAATTATGTATAACATTGCAAAGAAGGAGAATTCCAGAACACTTAATTCTGTTCTTGTGGAACCTGGATATATTTGGCCCAAGAAGCAGTCTTTGGACAGAACAAAGAGATATTACATGACTTAAAATCAAGAAAGGTGTATATCAAAGTTTCATCCTTTCACCATGCTTATTCAATTTGTATTCTTAGCAAATAAACTGAGAACCTGAACTCTATGAAGAAGAACACAGTTTCAGAATTAGAGGAAGTCTCATTAACAACCTGCCATATACAAATAACACAACCACAACTTCATCTTTTGAAAGTGAAGAGAACATGAAGAACTGTTTATGAAAATCAAAGACTATAGCTTTCTGTAAGGATTACACCTCAGTGTAAAGAAAACAATAATCCTTACAACTGTTTCAATAAGCAACATTGAAAGTAAAGAAAATACTGAAGTTGTAAAGGAGTTCATTATACTTGGATCCAGAATCAATGACCATGGAAGTAGCAGTCAAAAAAATCTAGCTATGCATTTTATTGGGCAAATCTGCCACAAAAGATCTCCATAAAGTATTAAAAACAAAGATGTCACTTTGAGGATTAAGGTATATATGATCTAAGTCATAATATTTTTAATCACCTCATATGCATGCAAAATCTAGAAAATGAATACGGGAGATCAAGGAAGAATTGATGCCTTTGAAACACAGTGTTTTCTAGGAATATCAAATATACCATACAATGACAGAAGAACAAACAAATTAGTTTTGGAAAAAGAACTGCATGAGTTCTCACTAGAAACATGAATATTAAGGCCTTGTCTCACATATTTTGTGCATGCTACCTAGAGTGACCAGTTCTCTGACAAAGACATCATGCTTGGTAAAGTAGTGCAGAAAAGTGGAAGACCCTGAAAGAAACAGATTGACATTGAATAGGCTCAAACAAAGTTAGCAATGCCAGGACTGGGTAGTGTTTCCTTCTGTTGCTCATAGAGTCGATAAGAGTCAGAATTAACACAAGGTCACATAATATAACAATTAATAGAACAAAATAATATCTATTGAATGTATGCTAAATTCCATATATTCAATTTTGCCAATGAACTGAAATTACATATTTTAACAAAGTAAATAATAAGTAATATACAGGGTCCTATGAATCAGAACCAACTTGATAGCATGTAATAACAACATGTATAGTAAGTATAACATGCATACAATCATGAGACCTCATAGAATGAATATTTAACCCATTCAGGGTTTCTTGAAGAAGTTTTTGATGAGAAAATAAAATTTAAAATCGATCTTCAATTTGTAAAGATTAATTTTTATTTTAATTTGCAATGATTAATATAGGAGAAAGATGAGACTTTCTGCTCACAGGAAGATTCAAAGCCTCAGAAACTTATTCAGGGTCACTATGCGTGTGAACCAACTCAAAGGTGCTTAACAACAACAAAAACTAAGATTAATAATTCATGAAATCTGAGATCATCTGTTCTCTCAATCTGTAATATATCTCTGATTCCCTCAGGATAAAAAACAAAAACAAAACAAACCAAAAAAAAAACTGCTTGATGTTTGTTCCTCAGTGTGAATTACAGAATATTTGATGTAAATGCCCTAAATTCTGCCTTGACCCTTGGAGGCTGAAACAGGAATACAATTCCTACTTCATCTCCCAGGACCCAGATAAAAACTGTAATTTAAATGTTCTTGGCTTTTTTCAGTATAGTTGCTAAGTGCCATCAAGTCTGCTTTGACTAGGACAACATGAATAGTGTTTCCAAGAGTGGCTGGTGGTTAGAAAGCACTGACCTTACAGTTAGCAGTCCAGTGCTTACCTTACAGCTCCACCCTAGGATTTACATTGTCAAAATGTTCTAAAAATTAGTCTCTCCATCAGTTATAAAAATTCTGCAGATCAACCCCTATAGCACTACCCCAAAACTCCTGTTTTCTTCCCATAACTTTCGCTTCTTCCTATCCAGCTTGAAGATAATATCTTGGGAGTGAGAAAAATAATAATGTAGGAGGCAAAGAGAAAATTCTTCAGTCACATATACAATTTAAATTATGAAACTGGACCTCATAGAGGTATTTGAAAATAAACCCCCAAAAATAAAAGAGATGTTATATATTCCTCCTCACCACTCACCTAAAGCCCTCATCCAGTCATCCAACAGGAGAGTCTCTACTCTCAAAGCCAAATAGAAAACCATTACTCTTTCAAAATGTTGGCATGGATACTGCTTATGATGACTTCACAAATCTTCTTTTCTCAAATATCTACATCATCAGTTTGAATGAGAAATAACATTATTGAATTATTTTAGAATGCTATCATAGAGGATAGGGAAAATATTTAAATCATTAAATGTTCTGTTATACTGTAATAGGTTTGTCATTGACAGTCATTTACTACCAGCTCAAATCATCTTTCTTAGTTTCTTTATATTATAATTTATGGCAATCACCTTGTCATTCTTCCAATCAGCCAAGTCGTTTGCGAATATCAGTCTTTTACAATTTTCTTTTCCTACTCCGTTGTTGTGTAATATTCATGTCCTTCTGATAGTTCTTACAACTTCCCTTTGCTTAGTCTCAATTTCTCCATTTCTTTGTCTGTGTACCTACTCAGAGATCATTTTATACAATTGAATTTATGTATTTGTCCCAGCTGCCTTTTATTCTTTGGTCTCTCCCACAATCAAATCTGCATTATGCTACCAAATAAACATAAAATAAATTTAACTTTAATGTTGCTATATGTGAAGGTTAAAATGTTTAAAATATTTGCTAACCATCATGGTTACTGGTTTTCTTTTTCCTTCCTACTCTCTTTTTGTTGTTGTTGTTGTTGTTTATGTATTTGTGTAATTATCAATAGAATTTAAGCTCATTGTAATTGATGCATTGCTAAGTAAAATGGGAAAGCTTGCACAATTATAAAAATTCACTAGAAGATTATCCATAGATGCAAGTGCATTTCAGATCTTTCACTCTTCCAGCTTTCTCATTTTTATTTTCTTTATTTCTTTTGGAGTCAGTCACAAAATTTGTATTATAAAATGTTAATAAATATCTAAGTTTTGCAATTATGAATTGATTTAATTTTAAAAACTATTTGGGTACTTTTGACTTGATGCAACACAAAATACAATTATGTAATGATAAGCTTTGTAGAAATGTAATGCATCAAATAGTTTAAAATACAGGCAGGTCTTCAGAACCGGGCCACCATCAACGTCGTTTGGATTTCCGTAGTCTTATCTACGCCACTCGTACTCCACATCCTTTGCCGTCCCCAGACGCCATCATGGTGAAGCTCGCGAAAGCCAGGAAAAATCAAAGTGATTCCAAGAAGCTGGCTCCTCCACCCAAAGAGGTAGAAGAAGACAGTGACGATGAGGAACTGTCAGAAGATGAAGAAGAAAGCAGTGGA
>NW_006408529.1:8177050-8182352 GCF_000296735.1 Chrysochloris asiatica
TTTTTTTTTTAGTTGGGAGGTGTAAAGGCAAGCAGGATGTTTTATCATGGTTTTTGCTTCAGCAACTTTGGGACAAATTAAAAAGTCCTAAACTCTGAAAAAAAAAAAAAAATACAGGCAAATTCAGAGTTACCCAGATTTCCAATTTTCTATGCAGTAGAAAAACTAATGATAAAATAATTTTTATCTTCACATCTGTCAGAAGGCCATTGTAGTAAAATATCTTAGGCAAACACTGCATTATTTTAAAAAGAGTGAATTTGAATATTCAGATAAGTATTTTATAAAATAGACCCTTTGATATTATCCATTCATATATTTCATACTACTACAGTACAGTCAATTTACTTGATATGGTTTTTCTATCTATAATCTTCATAAGTCTCACCACAAATTTGCATAGTGGGACTATACAAATAGGTACTCACTCATCTATGATTCACATTTATGTTTACCAAGAAATTTGGAAGACAACTACCTGGTCAACTGATTCGAATAGTTCCATAATTGTGCAAAATCCAAAGAAAGGTGACCCAACAGAATGCAGAAATCATCTAATAGTATCATTAATATCACATGTAAGTAAAATTTTGCTGCAAATAATTGACAATGGTAATAGCAGTACATCAACGTGAAGCTGTCAGAAGTTCAAACCAGATTCGGAAGCGGACATGAAACAAGGAATATCATTGCTTATGTCAGATGGATCTTGCATGAAATCAGAGACTACCAGAAAGGTGTTGACTATACAAAGGCATCCAACTCTGTGGATCATGAGAAACTACTGATAGCATTATGAAGAATGGGAATTCCAGAATAATTAATTGTGCTCATGAGGAACCTGTACGTAGACCAACAGATACTATGTACACAGTATATATGTACACTATGCTAGTATAAAATAAGAGGATACTGAATGGTTTAAAATATGAAATGTGTGTGTCAACATCATATACTTTCACTGTACTTATTAAATCTGTATGTTGAGCAAATAATCTGAGAAGCTGAACAAATAATAGGAGGAACAAGGCATTAGGATTTGAGGATATACAACCTTGCTTACTGGAAGCGAAGAGAACTTGAAATACTGATGAAGATCAAAGACTACAGCCTCCAGTATGGATTAAACCTCAATGTAAAAAAAACAAAATCCTCACCACTGGACCAATAAATAACATTAAGATAACTGGAGAAAAGATTGCAAGGATTCATTTTGCTTGGATGCACTATCAACACTCATGAAAACAGCAGTCAAGAAGTCAAAGGAATTATTGTATTATGCAAACGCAAACCTGCTGCAGAACACCTATGCTAAGTTTCAGTAACAAGAAGTAGATTTGAGGACTGAAGTACATCTGACCCAAGTCATTGTATTTTCAATGGCATCATATGCATATGAAAGCCGGACAATAAATAAAAGAAAACTGGAGAAGAATGGATGCATTTTAATTAGAGCCTTGGTGAAGACAATTGAAAGTACCATGGGCTTCCCTTAAGAACAAACAAATCTGTCAGAATGCCCCTTAGAAATGTGGGTGGTGAGACTTGCACTTTGGATAGGTAAGAAAATTCCAGTCCTAAGAGGACACATACTTGGTAGAGTATCATAAATAAAGAAGCCCAAAGAGATGGATTGACACATTGGCTATAAAACTGGACTCAAACATAACGACAATTTTGAGGAAGACACAGAACCAGGCAGTGTTTTGTTTTACTGTGAATAGGGTCCTCATGAATTGAAACTGATTCAAGGATACCTAATTGTTGTTGTGAAGTGCTGTTGAGTTTGTTCCGACCCATAGCGACCCTACATAGGGTTTCCAAGGAGCAGCTAGTGAGCTTGAACTGCCCACTTTGCAGTTAAAATGGCTTTGCAGTCTGGTGTATTAACCTATAGAGCCACACCAGGACTCCAGGACCCCTAATAGCAACATGCAAATAGAACTCTGATCCAGGCATTAGTTGATTGTGCCATTCCAATGGGTTTTAAATAAGCCATCTCTGAAGCATGAATAGAAGATCTTAAGACCATCAAAAAAGGTAAGTGATGGATAGAGCATGGAAAAGTGGTGGCAACAGAGGCAGCAGAGACAGAGCCAAAGACATACAGAACCACAGAACAAGTTTAGGTGAGTATCTTCTGGCAGAAGATTGTCTTGCAGAATTGTGCCTTTTGTACATTTACCAACAAAGCTAAAAGAGTTTGTAACTCTTGCCCCAGCAGGGCTGGCACTAAAGGAACATGCGACTGAGTGGTCAAAAACCAGAAAGAAACATACCTGCAGTACCGTAGAGAAGAGGCATTTCTGACCAGAGGACTGCTATATCCTGAGTTGTTTCTGAATCTGAACTTCATACGGTTGTTGTTTTTATCTTTTTATTATGAATTGAGTGAAGGTTAGTAGACAAGATCATCAGTTTTACTTTCAACAAATCCTAAGTTTTGTTTCATTTCAATTATTACAATCACTCCCTGCAGCATTATCCTGATTCCTCCCTGTAGTTTTCCTTTTACATTTTATTTGTCACAAGTAAACAAAGCAAAAATATTTGATGTACACATTTCATGTACACATATTCATTTAAATGTCAAAAAGGCATATTTTACAAGCCAGCCTCTTGCAAACAGGCACACAACCTTTCTCAGTCCATGGGCCTAGAGTCCTTAGGTGCTCTGTCTTTCCATGGCATCACCTCTGCCACTGTTTCTACTGTTGCTGTTTTTCTAGATAGGATCTCACATTCCACTAATACACTTTCTTCTTGATGGTCCTGGGATCCTCTGTTCCTAGAATGACAGATTAGCTACTCTCTGCTTTTAGTTACACTTCTTCTACATTTGCAGTTGTGATACAATAATCCTACTAACAAATACTCACAATTAAATTATAAAATCGTATCATCATCATCCCCCATCACCTTTCACTAGATCCATATGGAAAAGAGGAAAACTATTCAGTGGGGATTCGATCTTGCCCCCTGGATTTGAAACAAAGCATACTCATGAAAACTTGTAAGCCAGACATTTTGTGTCTTTATAGTCCCCCATTTTGATAGCCAATGTCTAAATTGTCCATCCCTATTTACCCAGTGTACTGAGAAAACAAGTTTTCTCCCCAAGTGGCTTGGTCAGTACTCACTGGCTTGAGAGCTCACAAATATTCCTAAACTTCAGGCCAACCAGCCCTTCTTCTCTCTCTCATCTTAAGGTCACTTGGTGTCAATGGAACATGGCCAAACACTGTCCATGTCTTCACTGCAGAATTTCTCCCCCTTCTATTCACAAATAGACCAGGGTGGTCACCAGTGAGCAGACTGGACTGTTCCTGGGTTCCTTTTTGAGTTTCAGTCTTAGAAATGGGATTTTCTCTCATGGGCTGACTTTTTTTCCCTTAATGTCTCCAAAGCAAGCAGCTTGCTTAACGTTCTAACAGCCAAATAGTCAGGGTTATTTATTTATTTATTTTTTTTTCTGCTGATTTCTCTTTCAATAAGAATTTTATGTTTGGGTTGCTCTGCATGTCTTTTCTAATGGGGATGTTCACCTCAGAAGATTCTGGGTGGGGTTCATGATTTCACCTAAAGTGCCATATTCCCCAAAGACTTAAAAAGAAGCATATTTCCCTGGGCAAATTCTAATTCCACTTCTAGCTAATACAATCAGCCATAGGCTGAAGAGGGGCTTACAAGCTTTCATAATTCCCAATATTAATTTCTATCATACTTCAATGTCTATTATACAATAGTAGGCAGGGGAAACCAATATCCACAAGACTCTCAATTATTTTTCCCATCCTTTACCCATTCAAACTATGTCTCAATCCCTGTATTACAGAGTACTGTTGTCCCAAGATTGTGTTGAAATCACTATTTATCTTTATCCCTTTTACCCCATGCATAACTCCTAAGTGCTCCCCTGCCTTCATTGTTCATCTGCTACCCTCTCTCATTTTGTATATTGCCCTATCCCTCTTATATTGCTCTCCCCATTACCGGAACTAACATACGTCTACCCCCTAAACTTAGAATTATTCTCCCCTTCCTCACAGCCCTGATAACTATCAAAGTCAAATGGTAATTAAAAAGACAGGAAAGAAAGAAAAGACCAAAATGGATATTAGAAAACTTAAAAAAACTTGCTCGCCAGAATAGAGATGCTAAAATAACCAGAAGAAATGAGGAAGTAAGAAGCTGAATAGAAAATTTCAAAGAATAGTTTGAGAAGACAAAATCAACTGTTCAAAGACCTGGAGTTACAAAACCAAAAGGAAAGAGCACACTTTGAATTTCTCAAGCTGAAAGAAATGAAGGAAAAATTCAAGTCTTGGCTTCAAGTATTGAATTATTCTACAGGCAAAACTTGAGTCCTGATGTGTTGCTTTAGGATAAGATTGTTTGAATCTCAATGTTGGTGGTTCAGACTTATGAGCCACTAATTGGAAACCCTATAAAGTGTTGCTATGAGTCAGAACTGACTCGATTGCACTTAACAACAATGACATAGGCAAAATATTGGATGATGCAGAAAGTATCAAAAGAAGATACCAGATATAAACTGATATCAGAGTCAATATTCCAAAAAGACCTATAGTGTTACAAAAGAATATAGAAAATACCATGAACTGTCAGAAGAGCAAACAAATCTATCTTGGAAAACGTACAGTCAGAATGCTCTTTAAAAGCAATGATGGATAGAGTTGCTCACATCATGTGGATATGTGATCAAGTGGAACTAGTTCCTGAAGAAAGATGGAAAAGAAAAACTTTTCCATCTTGCATTGGAAAGTAGAGGGTCATCATCATATGCACAATAAAACAATGCACTGCCTTGTCCTTTGCTATTCTCATAAATTTTGTTATATTTGAGTCCATTTTGAAGACACTATGTCCATTTATCTCATTAATTTTCTTCCTGTTTTCACAGATCTATATATCAAAAAACCTTATGAATAACAGAGAAACACTGTCAGATACAGGGCCAGAAACTGAGCCCCTCAGGTTGGAAGGCACTCAAAATGTGACTGGGGAAGAGATTCCTCCTCAAAGAAGAGTTGACCATGATGACGTGAATGGAGTTAAGCTCATGGGAGAAAAGCCAACAGAACCTTTATTTGCTGATGGGTCACAACTCAAAATGAAGAGAAATAGCTGTAAACATCCATTGAAAATCAAAACATGGAGTGTAAGAAGTATGAATCTGGGAAAACTGGAAGTTGTCAAAAATGAAATGGAACACATCAACATCGATATCTTAGGCATTAGTGAGCTGAAATAGACTGGTATTGGCCATTTTGAATCTGAC
>NW_006408529.1:8184492-8202284 GCF_000296735.1 Chrysochloris asiatica
GCCATGGTATTTTCAGTAACCTTATATGCATGCAAAAGCTGGACATTGAATAAGGAAGACCACAGAAGAATTGGTGCTTTTGAGTTATAGTGTTGGAGGAGAATATTGAAATTGCCATGGGCTAACAAAAAAACCAATAGATCCATTTTGGAAGAAGTGCAGCCAGAGTGCTCTTTGGAGGCCAAGATGGCCAAACTTCATCTTTCATACTTCAGACATGTTGTCAGGAGGGACCAGTCACTGGAGAAAGATATCATGTTTGGTAAGGTGGAGGGTCAGAGAAAAAGAGGAAGACCCCCAGCAAGATGGATTTGTCAAGTGGCAGCATGGATGAACTCAAGTGTGGCAACACTAGTGAGGTTGGCCCAGGATCAGGCAGTGTTTCATTTTGCTGTGCATAAGTCGCTGTGGGTCAGTACCGATTTGATGGCACCTAACAAAAACAACATATTGGCACAAAGTGGCTGGCTTACAAGAAGGAATTTAGTTTCAGAGCGAGGGGTGTTTGTAGAATCCACATTGACTAGTGTTCATCTTGTCTAGGTGGGTCTGGTGACAGGACATGAGGAAAGGAATCTTCTGATTTAATGAGTAATTATTATGATGACTAATTGTGATTGTCACAACTGTAAAGATAGATGATATGTAACAAAAAGGGGAAAGTAGTTGATCTTACCACCACTTGCCTGTCAATTTGTCTAGTTTGGTGGCTTGTATTTTGCTGTGATTCTGAAAAGTATGCCATGGGTATTCAAAATATCAGCAGGGTTATCCATGGTGGACAGGATTCAGATGAGATTACAGACAAAGACAGACTAAGAAGAGGGAGAGTTGGACTACTTCTGAATACTTAGTCACAGGAAACCTTATGAATAACAGTGAAACACTGTCAGCCCCAGATTATTGAAAACCAAACATGATGAAGAGCACCAGAATATTGTCAGATATAGTGTCCAAAGATAAGCCCGTCAGGTTGGAAGACACTCAAAATGCAACTGGGGAAGAGCTGCTTCCTTAAAGTAGGGTTGACTGTGATGATGCAAATGGAGTGAAGCCCTCAGGACCTTCATTTGCTGATGGGGCACAACTCAAAATCAAGAAAAGCAGCTGTAGATATTAATTAATAGTCAGAAAATAGAATGTGTGAAATATGAATCTAAGAAAACTGGAAATTGTCAAAAATGAAATTGAGTGCATAAGCATCGATATTCTAGGTATTGGTGATTGGTGATTATGTGCCATGAAGTCAATTCTGACTCATAGTGATCCTGTACAGGGCTTCCAAGGCTGTAAATCTTCACAGAAACAGAAAGCCCCATCTTTCTCCCATGGAACAGCCGGTAGTCTCAAACTGCTGACCTTAAGGTTCGCAGCCCGATTTGTAACCACTACACTACCAGAGTTCCTTAATCCATCTTGTTGGTGATCTCTTTTTCTCTGACCAATACGAGCCCATTTAAGTTCACTAATACCTGGGTTCATAACAAACAACTAGCAGTTAGCAGTCCAAAGGAGTCCAAAACACTCTCTCTCTCTCTCTCTCTCTCTCTCTCTCTCTCTCTCTCTCTCATATATTTGTTTCCATGTGTCATGGAGTTATTTTCAACTCATAGAAATTCTCTAAAACATTTCCAAGGAGTGTTTGGTAGGATTCAACTATCAACCTTGTGGTTAGCAGTCCAGTGTTTATCCTACATCCCACAACAGAACACTTCTGGTGTGGTGCTATAAGATCAACACTGGACTGCAAGCTACAACACTGGCATTTCAAACTCACCAGAAACCCTATATATGGTTGCTATAAGTAAGAATGGACTTCGCAACACTTAACAACAACAATATATACACGGAGTCCTGCTGTGGCACTATAATGTAAATACTAGAATACTAACTGCAAGGTTGGAAGTTCAAACCCATCAGCTCCTTCTTGGAAACCCTATACAGGGTTGCTATGAGTTGGAACCTAATAACAACATATATCCTTCAAAGAAATTGTGGGAAATTCCATGGCATTTTAACTTCATTTTTCCTAGAATTTTTGGAAGTGGTTGTCCAACCTTTAGGTTAATATTCAAATTCAAACAATTTCTGTCACCCCAGGACCTGATGAAATACTCAAAACAAAACAAAACAAAAACCCTCACTCACTGCCCTCACTCCAAAGACCCTACATAGGGTTTCTGAGATGGCACATATTTGCAGGAGCAGGTAGCCTGGTCTTTCTTCCACGGAGTAGTTGATGGTTTTGAACCATTGATCTTGTGGCTGGCAGCCCTATGCTTTTGCTACAAAGCCACCAGGGATGTTGTTGTTGTTAAGTGCCTTCTAGTCAGTTCCTACCATAGTGACCCTGAATAGATTTTCTGAGGCTTTTCAATCTTTGCCAGAGTAGAAAGCCTCATCTTTCCCCCATGTAGCAGCAGAACTTGTGTTTACCAGTCCAGTGCTTGTCATATGGAACCATCAATAGATTCTTAAATTATCAAATTATTTATTTTATTTACAATTGTTAAGTGCCCACAAGTGGGTTGTGACCCATAGAGACCACATATAATGTTTCTGAAGAGCAACTGGTGAGCCTGAATCACAGACCTTGCAGTTCAAGACTTTGCAGCCCAGCACATTAACCCACAGCGCCACACCAGGACTCCTATTTTATAATACTGATAGCAAAATTTGCATTTGACTACTAACCTAAAGGGTAGGTATCCAAATCTAGCCAATGATGCCATGAAAGAAAAGCCTTGGTCACCTGATTTTGTAAGGATTTGCTGTTGTTAAGTGCTGTTGAGTCATTTCAGACCATAATGACCCTGTATAGTGTTTCCAAGGAGTGGCTGGTGAGGTTAAACTGCCAATCTTGCAATTCAAACTGACTTTGCAGTCCAGTGCATTTGCTCACATTGCCACACAACCAACTAAATCCTATGGAATATTTCTTCTCCATAGCCTATGGGATTGCCATGAGTCAGAATCAACTTAATAGCAACAGGTTTCATGTTTTTTATTGGATTACTATTATATCAATATATGTTAGACACTGGAGAAACTAGCCTAAAGATCTAATTACAATTATAAAGAACTTTTAAAAATCAATCATAAGAATGTGTTCTGTTTTGACTAACCAACTTTGTAAATAATGTTTTTGTTAGCATAAATGCTTGAATAATGAATTAACTGAGGATCTCTATTGAAATTATATGAATACAAATTAATAATAAAATTATATTGTTTAGCATTGTTAGAGCTGAAAAATAAATTTCAATAAAAGTAAATATTTAAATATATTTCACAATAAAAATAAAGTTAATCCTATTTCATAATATAAATGTAATAGGAAATGGCATATATTTCAGGTTTTTTAGCATTAGAACATAAATTTTTATTTAAATTAAAAACCTAAGGAAAACATTTATGTCTTAAAATTAGCAATGGAAAGCAGTTCATTATAATCTATCTCTAAACCTGTTCTGTCTGTACATACAAACAAATCCACTCTTGCAACTAACTGAATCAATGACTCATTAAGATCCTTTTAAAGAAGAAATCAATGTATTCTAACCCTTCAGAATAGAAAATACATAGCTACTTCAAAAAAACACTTTGAGTAATTCCCCTCCATAAGCACTTTTACTTACACCTTGTCTGGTCATTATGTCACTTACTCTTTCAAACTTTCCCTTTCCTCCCATTCTCATTGTTTGAAGAAGAAAAAAATATTTCCGTTCCTGTATTTGAATATAGTTTTTAAAAACATATTTTTCTTTTTTTCATTTTATGGACATTGATTTTTTTTATGAAAGTTATACTTAATAAAAATGTTTTGTATTCACAACTGACATGCAACAATACTATTTGTAACCATTTTAAAGTACAAATATTCTCTTTTGATAAGTATAAATAGAAAAGCATAATGCAGCTATAATAGAGAAATAAAATAATTTCAGTGAAAAAAGTATATGAAATTTACTTTCATCTCATTAAATCTATATTTAAAGTGAATAAGTGTATAGTTTTCCATAATTTCTCAAGAAAATAATAAAAGATCAGTGGTCAGGCACTTAAAAATTTGCATACTTAGTATTTCATTCAATATAAAATTACTGAATAAATAAGGCTTATTTGTCCCCAGATAGTATAGTTTATTTAGACATATACATACAAATTATAAATAATTTAACAGTAGCTGCAGTAAAGAAATTTGTATAAGGTTGAATCATAACCTAAAGGAAAATGATATATATTAACTAGGAAATATCTTACATATGATGTAATTTAAACTTAATATTGAAGTGTATTTATAGTTGCTAAGTGTCATCGAGTTGGTTCCACCTCATAGCAACCCTATATACAACAGAACAGAACACCTCCTGGACCATTGTTGCTGCCACTGTGCCAATACATCTCCTTCGGGTATCCCTTGTTTTATTGTTCTTCCAGTTCACTAAGCATGGTGTCTGTCTTCAGGGACTTATCCCTCCTGATAATTTATCCAAAGTATGAGAGACAACATCTGGCCAACTTGGCTTCTAAGGTACATTCCAGTTGTACTTCTTCCAACATAGATTTATTTGTTCTTCTGTCATTCCACAGTACCTTTATTCTTCTCCAGTACCACAGCTCAAATGCATCAATTCTTCTATGGTTTTCATTGCCTAGTTTTCACATGCAGATAAGACTACCAAAAATACTCATTTTAGTTGGTCAACTGACATCTTTACTCTTGAACACTTTCTGTATTTTTATTTTGACAATTTGCCAATTGCAATATGTCATTTGATTTATTGACTGCTAATTCCATGATTGTTGATGGTGGAGCCAAGAAAAATGAAGTCTTTGACAATTGCAGTATTATTTCTCCATTTATAATGATGCTATTTATTTATCTAGTTGTAAGGATTTTTGTTTTATTTTCATTGACATAAATATCACCATAGAAAGTAACTTACTTGTTCTTGATCATAGACTGACCTCCCAGATTCTCTGAGTTTGTTCTTAAAATTTTGTTCTGTTCTCGACTCGTCCTTCTGTCAATTTAATTCTGGGAGGTGCTGCCACATATGTCAGTCTCTGGTTGTTGTCTGTTCTTGTTGGTTCTCAATCCACAGAACTCCCTTTAGGATATTTTGTAGTGCAGGATGGGCCATGGCAAAATTCCTTAGCTTGTATTTATCCTGGAATGTTTTGATTACACTGTTGTATTTGGTTGATAACTTTACTGGGTAAAGAATTCTTGGTTGGCAATTTTTTTTTTTTCTTTCAGGGTTGCTATAGTGCATTCTTGCTTGCATGGTTTCTGCTGAGAGAGACAAGCTTAATCTGAATTGCTTGCCTTTATATGTAACACTTCTGTTTTCCCTAGCTGCTTTCAAGAGTGTCTCCTTATCTTTGATTTAAGAGAGCTTGATTATGATATGTCTCAGTGATTTTATTTTGGCATCTATCTTTCCTGGGACTCATTGAGCTTCTTGAATGTTTATCTTTTCACATTTCAAGATGGTATAGACATTTTCTTCCAGCAGTTTTTCAACTATTTCTTCTTTGGGCTTGTGTGATACTCCTTGTTCTGCAATGCCAATAATTCTTACGTTATTCTTCTTCATTTTGTCCAACATGAATCTTAGACCTTCTTCAGATTTTTTTATCCTTTTTTCTGTTTGCTCTTTTATCTTAGTGTTATTGAGAGGTTTGTCTTCCAGCTCACTGGTTCTGCCTTCCATCTCTTCTATTCTACTCCTTTGCCTATTCAGAGTATTGTCTAATTCTGAAATTCAATTATTGATCATTTGGACCTCTTTCTGTAGCTTTTGAATTGTTTCCAATGATGTATCTATCTTATTAGATGGTTCCTGTAGCGCTTTCCTGACTTCTTCCTAACTTTTCTTAACTCCATTGTAAAGTGTTTTGAAACATTTTATAATAATTTTTCTGAATTCCTTCTCAGACATTTCCAAGGTCTGCCTTCCTTCCAGAATGGAGTCCAGGTCTACTTCTAGATCATTTGTCTCAGATATTTTATCTTGTTTCTGGACATGTGCTGATAGGGTTCTCTGCTTTTGCTTCTGGGACATATTTAGTGTTTATCTGAGCCTTAATACTTAATTGAGTATGTGTTTTGGTATTTTTTGTTGTTGTTGTTCTTTCTGATTGCTTCCAGTAGATGTGTTCAGGATGTGGGCTTCCTTTTTCATTCTTCTTATTGCTTTACTCAGAGTAACTTTCACAGGTGTTGTCTGCTTCCTTGGTATATGGCAGTTGGTATTGGTTGTGCCTGGGTTTTGGTGTTTAATAGAATGTGATTGTAGCTTGACTATATGGCAGCAGTTGCTGACTCTTCTTGGGTAATATAGGGAGAGAATGTGTCCCCCAGAAGTTGAAGGGGGAGCATACAACATCAAAACAGCACCAACAAAAACAACAACAACAACACCAAAGAACAAATATAGACTGAGTACTGCAGTCTATAATCACAGAAAAGGGAGAGAAGGGAGAGAAGAAAAAAAAAAAAAAAAATCTGTAGCCTAGTATGAGTAGGAATTTAATGTCCTCTCTTCAGCTTCTTGCTTTCAAAGCTTCCTGAGAGATTTCAAGATGGCACCGTTGGTTGTTTTGCTATACCTCAGGCTTTAATTTAATTTTTGGCCTGTTGTGTTTTAAAATTCCCTTTCCTTCTCTACAGCCCTGTCCTGGTCTTTCCTATATTAAAAAACAAAAAACAAAACAATCTTCAGTACCTGCTCTTGGGCTGAGTATCTGTGTGCATGCATGACAGAAAAACCCACCAGTGGTGAGGGTGGGGAGGTGTCCATTCGCTCAGGCACCACCCCCTAGACACCAGAATGGAGGTGTGCATACACTGGGGATGGGAGGCACAGTGACCAGATACCAAAAAAAAAAAAAAAAGAAAAGAAAATCAGAATAAAGCAAAACTGACCAAGTGTATTGTCCACCTATGCTCCAAGGTTCCCATGGCGTTTGTCTGTGGTTTTTCTGTTCCCCCACTTGGTCTTGCTCTTTGGTCATGCCTAAGATGTTGGCTCTGGGCCTCCGAGCCTGGCAGATTCAAAAGTACACAATTTCTTACTTCAACTTCAAGTTTCACTAGATATAAGCCTTCACACTTTTAAAATATTCCTAGATATGTGGTTCCAAGTTTTGGAGCTCTGCCCTAGAACTGCTTTGCCTGGTATTCTGTGGTATGGCTGGTGACGAACTTCACTGCACCTCCACCCTAGCTGCCATCAAGCCCTGCCTCCACTAACTTACTTTTGTCAGTAAGGAATTTGCCTAATGTGACCATTTTATATAAATTAAATCATAGTATGTGTTGTCTTCTGTTTCTGGCATCTGTCATTCAACATAATGTAAAAGTTTATCTACGCTGCAGTATGTATATCACCTGTTTATTGTATTCTGGTGGGATAATATCACACTGTATAAATATATCACATTTTGTACACTCATTTAGTTGATGAACATGTGGACATTTTTAATTTGGGTGGTATTGTTAATAATGATGTCATGGTTATTTGTGTACAAGTTTTTGTGTGCTTATATGTTTCACTTTTAAGAAGATCTGGTAGTATAATGGTAACAAATTGGGCAGCTAACCTCAAAGTCAGCAGTTCAAAACTACCAGCAGCCCTGTGGGAGAAAGATGAAGTTTTCTGCTCTAGTAAAGATTTGCAGCCTCGGAAATCCTGTGCAGGGCCACTATGAGTAGGAACCGACTCCATGGTACTTAACAACAACAACAATAAATGTTTCACTTTTATGTGTTTAAACATAAGCGTGGAATTATTGGATTGTATAATAACACTACATTTAAGTTACTGAATAAAAGCCAAACTATTTTGCACAAAAACTGCACCTTTAGGATTTCCATTATCAAAAAGGAGGATTCCATTTTTTCCAGCAATCTCTTTGGTGATGTTAGTTACCATGAAGTCTAATCTGACTCATAGCATTTCTTCCTCCTCTCTAACACTTTTTCGTTTTTTAATTAGTCATGTCATTATGGTTTTTAACTTGAATTTCATTGATGAGTACTGATGTTTAGCATTTTTTTCATGTGCATATTGACCATTTGGATATCTTCTTTGGAGAAATGTCTCCTCAAGTCCTTTGCCTGTTTTATTTATTATGTATTTATCTTTAAGTTGGGTTGTTTCTCATTTTATAATTGAGTTTTTTTTTTATGAATTCTTCATAAATTCTATATACCAGACCATTATCAGACATATGATTTGCAAGTATTTTCTCCCACTTGGGGTTATCATTTCATTTGCTTGATACATTCATTTGTTACACAATCATTTTTAATTTAGACAAAGTTCAAATCTTTTTTGTTTGTTTGTTTTCCTTTTGCTGCTTGTTATTTTGGTGTAATATTAAAAAAAAAAAAAAAGGTTCCTAATCCTCATTCATAAAAATTTACACCTATGTTTGTTTTGGTGTCATATTAAAAAAAAAAAAAAAGATTCCTAAATCTTCATTCATAAAAATTTACACCTATGTTTGTTTCTAAGAATTTTATAATTTTCAGCCTTATATGCAGGATTTTGATGAATTTTCAGTTAACTTTTGCAAATGATGTGAAGTAGGAATTTAAATTACTCCTTTTGTATTTGCATATCCAGCTGTCCCAAAATAGCCTGCTAAAAAGATTTCAGTTTTCCATTGTATAAACTTGGAATCCTTGTCAAAAATCAACTGCTGAGTTTATTTGTGGTTTGTTGTTGTTGTTGTTAGTGCCATCAAGTAAATACTGACACATAGCGACCTTATGCACAGCAGAATGAAACACTGCCCAATCCTGGACCAACCTTACTACTGTTGTCATGCTTTAGTCCATCAATGCTGCCAATTGCCAATCCATCTCATTGGGGGTCTTCCTCTTTTTTCTCTGAACTTCCACCTTACCAATCATGATGTCCTTCTCTAGTAACTGGTCCCTCCTCACAATATGTCCAAAGTAAAAGAGATGAAGTTTGGCCATCTCGGCCTCCAAGGAGCACTCTGGCTTCACTTCTTCCAAAATAGATCTATTGAGTGTTATGGTAGCACATGTCACTTTCAATATTCTTCTCCAACACCATATCTCTAAGACATCAATTCTTCTATGGTCTTCCTTATTAATCATCCAGCTTATGCATGCATATGAGGTTATTGAAAATACAGTGGCTTCAGTCAAGTGCACCTTAGTCCTCAAGCTGACGACGTCTTTGCTCTTCAACACTTTAAAAAGGTCTGTGCAGCAGATTTGCCTAATGAAATACGTCATTTGATTTCTTGACTGCTGCTTCCTTGAGTGTTGATAGTTGATCCAAGAAGAATGAAGTACTGGACAATTTCAATCTTTTCTCCGTTGATAAGAATGTTGTTTATTGGCTTAGTGGTGAGTATTTTGTTTTCTTTACATTAAGATGTAATCCACACCGAAGGCTGTGGTCTTTGATCTTCATCAATAAATGTTTTAAGTCCTCTTCACTTTCAGCAAACAAGGTTGTATCATCTGCATATCATAGGTTGTTAATGAGTCTTCCTCCAATCCTGAAGCCACGTTTTTCTTCATAGAACCCAGCTTCTTGCATTATTTTCTCTGCATACAGTTTGAATAAGTATGGTGAAAGGACACAACCTTGTCAAACACCTTCCGTAATTTTTAAACATTCAGTGTTCCCATGTTCTGTTTGAACAACTGCCTCTTGGTCCAGGTACAGATTCCTCATGAGCACAATTAAGTGTTCTGGAATATTCATACTTCGCAATGTTGTCCATAGCTTGTCATCATCCACACAATCGAAAGCCTTTGCATAGTCAATAAAGCACAGGTGAACATCTTTCTGATAGTCTCTCTGCTTTCACCCAAGGTCCATCGGACATCAGCAACGATATCCTTCATTCCACGGCTTCTTCTGTATCCTGCTTGAACCTCTAGAAATTCTCTGTCAATATATGATTGTAGCCATTTCTGTATTATCTTTAGCAAAACTTTACTTGCATAGGATATCAAAGAGATTGTCCGATGATTTCCACATTCCGTTGGGTCACCTCTCTTTGGAATGGGCACAAATATGGATCTCTTCCAATCAGTCGGCCACATAGCTGTCTTCCAAATTTCTTGGCAGAGATGAGTGTGTACCTCCTGTGGTACTTCACTTTCTTGAAAGATTTCAATTTTTTCCCATCAATTCCTGGTGCCTTGTTCTTTGCCAATTCCTTCAATGCACCTGGGACTTCCTCCTACAGTATCATTGGCTCTTGATCATATGCTACCTCTTGCAACAGTTGAACATTAACCATTTCCTTTTGGTGCAGTGACTGTGTATTCCTTCCATCTTCTCTTGATGTTTTCAGCACCATTCAATAATTTTCCCAGATAATCTTTCAATAACGAAAATTGAGCCTTGATTTTTTTCTTTCGTTCTCCCAGCTTGAGAAATGCTGAGTATGTTCTTCCTTTACCAGCATCACACTTTTCTAATAACCCTAGCTCTGGAATTGGAAGGTGCTAGTCCTACTTTGCTCTCTTTTAAGACTTATTTTAATTTATTGGGTCCTTTGCCTTTTTATGTAAATTTTAGCAAAAATATTTTTATTTAAAATAAACAGTTGAAATTTTAAAAGGAAATACAATGATTCAATTTTACAGAGCATTTCCAATTTAGCAAACCATTGTTTTGCTTTCCATTATTTGTGTCTTCGAGTCTCTTATAGTCATCACATAGTTGGTTGATGTTTTTATAGTGAATCTATTCTTCTAATTTATTCCTTTCATTTGGACTTTAATTTACATTTAATAATATTACTTATCATAAAAGACTTGCTTCTGCCATTTTGCTGTTTTGTTTCTCACAGATCTTATCATTTTTATTGTTTATTTGTTTGCTTACTTGATTCCTCCTTTTCTATCTTCTTTTGTTTTACATTGATGTTTGTATTAATTCACAATTTTCGTTTCAATATCATGTCTTAGCAAAACTTTTTTTTTTTTTTTTTTTTTTTTGAGTTATACTCTGTGTAGTTGCCCTGGGATTTATTATTAACATCATAATTTATAACAATCTTGTTTAGATTAATGCCAATATAATTTCAATAATATGTGAAACTTTGTTTCTACATAGCTCCTATTCCCAGATTTTTGTTGTCATTATCACAGATTACTTCCTTATACAATGTATGCCCATCAATACAGATTTATAATTATTGCCTTATGCAGTTATCTTTTGGTTATGATTGGAGAAAAAAGCGTTACAAAAATAATGCACTAATATTATCTCGCATTTTTTTCCTATTATCTGTTGTCTTTCTTTATGTGAGTCTAGATTAATGCCTCATGCTTATTTTAGCATGAAACACATGCATATCTTATATGGAGTTTATGTTAGTAGAATGCTCTCATAGTTTTTTATGTGTTTGTTTAGTTTTGTTTCATTTTTAATCAGGCAGAGAATGTTAATTTGTCCTTTATTTTTTTAAGGGTCATTTTGATGGTTATGTAATTCTTGGTTTGTAATTTTTAGCACTTTTAATATATAATCTTTTGCATTCTAGACTTTATTGTTTCTGATGGGAAACCAGAATAAGAGAAATCTTATTTTGTATCTCTTTTATGTGTAAGAAACTGTGAGTGTTGCAAATTATTAAGTACTGGGATTAACAAAGATTGGTGGTTGAATCTACCCAAAGACAGCTTAGAAGAAACTTCTGGAAATCTACATGTGAAATGTTACAACGAATGAAAATACTATGAAATGTCATGCTAGCCTGTGCTGTGAAAATCCTATATTGAGCATGTGGAAGGCAACAGGTCCTTTCTCCAACTTCTACAGTGTAAGAAGGATCCAGCTGGGGCAGCTGGTGAAGAATGCAAGTCTCTCATTTTTCCACAGCTCTTTGCTGCATAAAAACTATTCCATTTGGCATAGCAAAAGAGTGTCACCTCTCATTACCTCCAACTTTCTGTGGCAGAGGAGCTAGGTATATAACCATATTTCATCCTCATGTTCTTCTGGCTAGAGAACCACTATGGTGAGCTGTAGTATCACCTCAGCTATGCCACCAGCCCCAGCTCCAGGATCCAGAGGAAAGATCTGGATGAAATAGTCAGTGAGGTCCGCATTCTTCTACCCTTTCCACCAAATCATGCTTTAAATCACAAAGTTTAATTTCAAGGGAAGATCAGTGTGAACTTCAAAGACTGATAAAATTGTCCCTGCCAAAGGTCTAATTTTACTGGAATTAGATTCTGAAGCACTGCTCCAGGTCTGTCAAAGCAATAGAACACTCAACTAACAATTAATAGAGGGAGTCCTACTATGGTGCTCTAGGACAAGCACTGGACTGCTAATCACAAGGTTGGCAGTTCAAACCTAAAATTCGCTCCTGGAAACCCTAGACAAGTTTGCTATGAGCAAGAACTGACTCATCTGCACTTAAGAACATAAAAGCAACAGTCAAGACATCACATGACTTATTGCATTAGGCAAATTTGCTGCAGAAGACTTCATTAAAGTGTTAAAAGAGAAATGATGCCATTTTGAGGACTAAAATGCACCTGACCCAAGCTTTGGTATTTTCATTAACCTCATAATCATAAGGAAAACCTGAGAAGAACTGATGCCTTTGAATTAAGGTGTTGGCCAAGAATATTGAAATAAACATAGATTGTCAAAAGAACAAACAAAAATCTGTCTTGGAAGAAGTACAGCCAGATTGCTCCTTAGAAACCAGGATGGGCAGGCTTTGCCTCACATTTCATATTCTTTGGACATATTACCATGACGGACTATTGAATCCAGTTTGGGTAAAGTAGAGGGTTAACAATAACAACAAAAAGAAATACCGTCAAGAAGACGAATTGAAGCAACAATCGTAACAATGGGCTCAAACATGATGATTGTGAGGATGGTGCAAGACTGGGCAGTGTTTTCTTCTGCTGTATATAGGGTCACCATGTCTCTGAAAGGACTTAATGGCACCTAACAACAGCAACAACACGACCTGGTGTGATAGCAATCGAAGCCAACCAGCTAAAAGCTTAAATAAGAGACCAAGGAAAATGACTAAGTGTTTGTCCAAAACCATAGTCATCTTAGGTGGTCTGTTCACATGCCCAAGGTTATGCAAATACCTAAGGCTGTGCACTTTGGAATGGCATCAGCAAAGAAGCAGATCCATCAGTAATTAGTAAAAGTTATTCGAGTTACGGAGGCTAATGCACAAACTCTATCTAATAATTTTGTTTTTGTTGTTGTTAAGTATCATAGAGTCGGTTCCCATAGAAACCCTGTTATAGGGTTTCTGATGAGCAGCTGGTGACCTTGAATCACCAACCTTGCCATTCAAACCAATTTTGCAGTTCAATGTATTAATCTACAGTGCCACACCAGAATTCCACACATTTACTTAGCACTAAATGGTCTTAGGAGTCCTAGTATGGAGCTGTGGGTTAATGTGCCAGACTCAAAGCCATGTGAACTGCAATATTAGTGGTTCAAGCTCACCAGCTACTTCTCAGAAACCCTATACAGGGTCAATATGGGTCAAAAAGGACTCAATGGCACTTAACAACAACAACAGCAACAACAGATGTTCTTGACACCTAAGTAATGACTTCTAATATTTAGCAGAGTCATCCTAGGCTGCACATTGTGAAGATGTCTTTTTAAAGATGCCTCATTGGAAAGTTGACCAGTTTATCATTATGCAATGTCTTTCATATTCAGTGACAGTATTCCTTCTTTTGATATATTTTTTTATCTGATACAGATATAACTATTAAAGATTTCTTTGGATTAGTGTTTGTATTGTGTTTATTGTTTTCCATATTTTTCTTTATAGTTTGTCTTTACTTTTTTGTAAATAGCATATATCTCTGTCTTACTTTTTGATCCTAGGTTTTAAACAGTGTTTAGACCACTGACATATAATGTATTATTGAAATGTTTGAGTTTAAATTTTCAGTACTAACTGTTTTCTAAATACTCCATCATTTTATTATTTTTGTTTTGTTCTTCCATTTTCTGATGTTTGCCTCTTGAATTCCAATAACATGTATAATAGATCATTTGTTAGTTATCATTTGTTAGTTATTATTCCTGCTCTGCTCTGCTTTTTAGAATTTATGGGAAGTCCTTTTGTTTTGTTTTTCACTCTCTTTTCTGTTTTGTTGTTGTTGTTAATTTCTTATGACTTATATTATGATGATGTAGGATCAGCACTGGACTGTAAACCAATAGCCATAAGTTCAAATCCACCACTTATCCTCAAAAACCATATAGAGGATTGAGATGAGTCTGAACTGACTGGACAGCACTTAACAACAACAACAACATGTTCAAGTTCAGTCATTCTTTTCTCCTCTTTTTCTGTGTTCTAAAGAATCCATTGTTTCATTTTTCACATTTCCATTCAAAATTTGCTTTATATTTCTTGTCATTAGCTTTATTCTTAATGTACAACTGTCTTTAAATTCCTTAAAGGGAGGGACTGTGGTTTAGGCATTTGGCTGCTAACCATAAGGTCTGTGATTCAAACATGCCAGTTACTTTGGGGGAGAAAGATGAACCTGTCTACTCCCAGCCCCATAAAGATTGACATTCTCAGAAACATATATAGTGTCACTTTGAGTTGAAAACTACTGGATGGTCCTAAGTTTGTATTTAGTGTGAATACTGCTTTTTTCTTTCAATGTCTGCTCTGATCTCAAATTTAGGGCTCTTATTTGCACAACATGATTCCTGGTGTGGTGTTGTAGGTTAGTACACTGGACTGCAAAGTCAGTTTGAACCACAAGTCAGCGGTTCAAGTTTACCAGCTCCTCCTCAGAAACCCTACACAGGGTCGCTTTGGGTTGGAACTGACTCTATAGCACTTAACAACAGTTACAAAAAACATCAGAAACAAAGGCATTTCTTCTAGTTATCACAGTTATAACATTTACTCAAAGGTTGTTTTCACTTGGTTTGTCTGCTTTGTGAGGAGTTAGCTGATGTTCTGATGAAGTCACTATTTAAGCCTGATTAAAGCTGGGATGCTGTCCCTGAATCTCTGATTTGTGGCTCTCTTAAGCATTGCTGTACTTCTTCCATGTATACTTCTGGACCTAGCATATATTCCAGTAGTACTGCCAATGACAGACAGTTTTATTCTTTTCACTTATAGCTGCAAGGTATTTTAACTTTTTCCTTATGATCTTTATTGCCCTTTCTCCCACTGATTTAGGCTTTTGTTTCTTGAGGAACTTAGAAGAAATAAGTTTTCACAGAGCTTTATGATCCTCCCATGATATTCAGTCCATTCAACCCAAGATTTGCACCACGAGTAAAGCTTTATCAGTGTTCTTCCAACCCTTCCTATGAGTGCCAGGTAAGATTTATCTATAGCAAAGTTAGTAAGAGAGTTTGCATCACTATCCTTCTATGTCTGCTGGATGCCTTGGATGCATCTGCTTTGAGATGCCTTGAATTTACTTGATACGCCTTGAATTTACTTGATACGGCTTTTCTATCCAGTATCTTCTTAATTCCCATGAAGTGATTTGATTTGCTTTTGTTGATTGATGTCAGTATGTTCTGACTCATAGCAACTCTTTATAGGGTTTCCAAGGAGCAGCTGGTGGGTTTGAACCACCAACCTTGTGGTTTGCAGTCCAGTGATGATCTTACAGTGCCATTAGATATCCAAGTGATTGGGTGGGTCCAGGAGAATAAGGTGCATAGGACTCTAAGGCTGGGATTGATTTATTTTGCCATCCAACTAGGTTTAAAAGGAGCCATCTCAGAAGGGGAAATGGAAGATTCTGTGACCATGTAGATGGAAGATCATTAACAGAGAGCATGAGATCCTTACCTAGAAAAACAGTGCTGGTAAAGACGACAGCAGAGGTGATGGCAGAGGCAGTGGCAAGGAGATGCAGAGCAACTGTGGGATGTACACACATGGACAAAAGTGAACAAGGGACCACATGGCTGAGAGACTGAAGACAAGAGTGAGCAGTATGGCAGACATGAGATGTGCCTGACTGGAGAACTGTTGCTTCCTGAGTTGGTTTTGATCATGAATTTTACCCTGTTCACTTCCCTTATGAAGCCCCTTAATATTGAGTATTGTTATGAGTGCTAAGTGACTGTTACAGTGGATTCTTGACCTCAGAAGAGAAGCATAGAGTGCTGTGGGAGTGGTGGTTGGTATCAGAATAAGGTAAAGAAGGTTGTAGGGTGGAAGTATGCCTGACTTACACTTCATAGAAGTCAGCCTTGGGCTGATTTTGAGTTTGATTCTCTTTATTCTTTAAGTCAGACAAGGCTCCCACATGTTTTGTTTTGTTTTTTTTTTTCAGTTGGTGTCAGGAGTGGGATTCTGCAATGGCTTCAGATTCATGGAAGCATGAGGTTTTGTTATAGAAAGAAACAAGGGGCATGGGAAGTGAAACTTTTAATATTAAGATGGTTTGTTAGGATTTTATTACTTGTAATGACTGAAGGGAATGTAAGAGATAAAATGCTTAAGTTGAGGATAGAAAAGCAGCTTCTACAGTTGCCTAAAATTGATGTCAAGCACATTGAGCTAAATGGCTGATAGGAAACCAGGGCCTACTGGATCCACCCTGTCAGAGGTCTAAAACGATATGCATATCAGTGGGATAGTCTAAGTTTGGAGAAAAAATATTGAACATGAGTATTTTTCAAAGATTTACTTGTTTGACTGTTTTTTTGGATATTGATTTATCTTGCCTACTATGATAAAGTAGACATACATGAAAATGAATATTATGAATTATGCTTATAGAGAATTTGAAAATATGCCTTCAGTATACACTTGATTGGATTTGCTAAAAGAGGAATTAGAATTTGCCCAGAAATAGCCATTTTGTTCTACAACTTACAGAGTATAAGGTCTTAGGTAGAATCCTGAGCCCCACACAGAACCTTCTGAGTTGGCATATTTGCCTTTGAAAACACATGCAGACATATCCAGAACTGCTAAGAACACAGGAGATTTATAATTGAAAGAGAACTGCAGGAAAAAGACATAGGGAAAAAAAGTGGACTGTTTGGTTTTTAATTTACAAGCAAGCTATTTTCTTTGGAGATATCAAGGCCAGAAACATCTGTGTGCATCAAAGAAAACTCCATTCTATGACTAAAAGTAAAAGGGAGCTGATGAGCAGCAGCTAGTCTGTTCCCTGGTGACCACCTGAGTCTACTTGTGAGTGGAAAGGGTAGAAATTCAGCAATGAAGATGTGGGCTAAGTGTCCACTGACACCCTTTGGCCTTGAGATGAGACAGAGAGACAAAAAAGGGATAGCTAGTATGAAGTTTAGGGAGATGTATGAACTCTTGAACCCATGGACACTAATCTAGATTCTGGGTGATATGGCTGACAGTCAAGAAGCCAGCTGATTTGAAGTGCAAGGAGGTGTGTGTGAAGTCCTAAAATTGCAGCTGGTACACATTTGACCTAGCTTGGATGATATGGCTGAGCTGACCAGAAGCTGACCAGATGACAATAAAGATGATTGATACTGTAGTCAATTAATTTTCTACAATTTGATGAATTGGACATTTGTGCATGGATGTAGTTGCTGAAAATTCAATTAGAATGGAAGCTCCTTCAGATCAAGGAACATACTTGCATCCTTAATGTATTGAGTTGATGCTGTTGTTGTTGTGAAGTGCTGTCAAGTCGAATCCAACCCATAACGACCCTGCATAGGGTTTCCAAGGATTAACTGGTGAGCTTGAACCACCGTCCTTGCAGTTCAAATGGCTTTGCAGTCTGGTAC
>NW_006408529.1:8203403-8210225 GCF_000296735.1 Chrysochloris asiatica
GGATTGGCAGAGTGGCAGCATCAATGGGCTTAAGCGTGGCAACAATTGTGAGGCCCTGGACTGGGTAGTGTTTCGTTCTGTTATGTATTGTTGTTGTTAAGTGCCATCGAGTCAGTTCCGACCCATAGCAACCCTAAATAGGGTTTCTGAGGCTGTAAGTCTTTACGGGAGCAGAAAGCCTCATCTTTCTCCTGTGGAGCAGCTGGTAGTTTCGAATTGCTGACCTTGCGGTTTGCAGTCCGATTCATAACCACTGCGCTACCAGAGCTCTGTTATGTATAGGATGGCTATAAGTTGGGATTAACCCAATGGCACCTAACAACAACAACATATAGACCTGACTTGGCTAGTTTAGAAGTTTTCATGGGTATATTTAGTCTCAGAATGAAGGGGATAGGGGAGAAACCCCACTGAATAGTTTTCTCCTTTCCAGAGGTCTGGGGAAAAGAGGGCAGGGGTAGAAACTAACAGGATTTGATGACTTTGCTTGTGAATAATTGTTAGCAGGATTAGTGGTGATTGTCAAAACTAATTGTAAAAGATGTGTAACTGAAAGAGGGGAATACTTAATCCTTCTTTTATGAAAAACAGTAGCTAGAAAATCCTGGGAGTGACCTATGGTACCTTGAATTTACTTGATACAGCTTTTCTATCCAATGTCTTCTTCATACTCACCAAGTGATTGGGTGGGTCTATGAAAATAAGGTACACAGGACTCTAAGGCTGGAATTGGTTAGTTTTGCCATCCAACTAAATTTAGAAAGCACTGTCTCATTGACCACGTTGGTCACCAATAAGGAGAAGAGGGAACAAAAAACAACAATGAAATTGCGAGCTAAGTTTGACCACATCCAATAGACCCCCATGAAGCCGGGTGGAGACCTGGATGGCCAGCAGTATGGCAATACCAGGGACTCCTGGGCCCAGAGGCAGTGACATGGCTATAGAGGACTAGAGCTGAGAGTGAAGTGGCCAGCCTATATGAAGTGAGGGGAGATGCACAAGAACACCCATACTTGCATATAGTACCCACTTGATCTAGCTTCGATGGCTGGATGATCAGAACTGGACTAGAAGAAGAAAGAAGAGGAGAAAAAAAAAAAAAAAGAGTAACCTGCTACAATTTGATGAACCTTACCTATACTTATGGATGTTGTTGTTAGTAGCTCAAAAAAGAGAAGAAATCTTTATAGTGAGGATCACTCACACCCCCTCCGTACACAAGGTTGACATGGATGGGCATGTAGACATTGGCTTCTTAAAATGGGGAGGTTTATAAAGGCAGGAAGAGATGGGCTTACAAGTTTTCAAGAGGGAGCCTAGTTCCTGACTGGGTGGTGGAAGGTACAATCACCACTGAATGATTTCCAATCTGTTGGGACTGGGCTGGTGAAAGGAAATGGGGTAAGATATTTGTGGTACAATAGTGAATAATTGCCATCTGGACTGACTGTGAGGGTAGGAAACATAGAGGTAGTTTTTTTGGCATAGGATTTGATGACATCGTTTGATTGATTTTGCAGCCCAGGAGCAGAACCATCAAATGAGAAGAGCAGAGAGCGGGCCCCTACCCAGAGAGACAGGGATGGACACAGAGATGATGATGTGGACAGATGGAGCGTCTGGGGACACTGAACTCAGGGAGGGAGAAGGGCTGTGTGCTGACGGCGGGAGGGCAGTCCTGTGTGGTGTACCCTTTGGTTATTTGATGATGCATGGATGGGATTGTAATCATTGCAATGAAACGAAGTGCAATGGGATGAATGTGGAACTGATGTTCTCCCCTGTAAACCTCACAATAAAAACTTAAAAAAAAAAAAAAAAAAGCACTGTCTCATAAGCAGGTTTGGACGATACCATGGACTTGACAACGAAAAGCAGGAGTGGAGTGTGAGATCCCGAGTTGAAAACAATGAGGACAGAGGTAATGATAAAGACTAAGGCATGGAGAAATAGAGCAGCTGTGGATTCTAGGCCCATGAACTGAGGCAGAGGACAGGGAGCCGCATGTCTGAGAGAATGAAGACAAGAGTGAGGTATGCCAGCAGTATGGCAGACAAAAGACGTTTCTGAATGGAGAACTGCAGTGTCCTAAGTTGGTTTTGATCCTGAATTGTACCCTGTTCACTTCCTTAACGCACCCCATAATTAATTGTGGGTATTGTTGTGAGTTCTGTGTGGCCTTTGCAGTGGATTATTTAACCCAGATGTGAAGCATAGAGTGCTGTGGGGGTTGATGGTTGGTGTCAGAATAGGGTAAAGAAGGTTGTAGGATGAAAGCATCTTGGAACTTTGTTTCATAGGATTTGGCCTTGGGCTGATTTTGAGTTTCATTTTCTTTCTCCCTTGCAAATCCTAGGGGAAGTTAAGCTTCTGCATGATTTTTTGCAGGATTACTGTTTTCTTGGAAGTCTGCTTAAGTCTTTAAAATACAATTGTTGTTGTTATATGTTTGTAAGTGATTTGGAGTCAGTTCTGACTCATAGCAACATTTTTGGGATTTCTGAGGAGCAGTTGGTGGGTTTGAACCACCAAGCATGTGGTTGTCAGTCAAGTGCTTGTCCTATAGTCCACTCCAGGACTCCAAAACACAACTATTCTAGCCCAATTGTTCTTACTAGTATCTGACTTCACCAGTTCAAGATAAACCAGTGTTCACATTCCATCTCTCCATAAAATGTCTTTCATTTCACAGATTTTTTATTATTTGATGTCTTGTACCTCAATTCTCCATAGATTTAAGACAGGTTGTAAATTTTCACTTTGTCTGGCTTTTATCTGGTTGTGAAGGAAGGAGTAATGTGTTTTCTAGTCTCTAAATCCCTGAGCAAAAAAAAAAATTAAAAAGCCAATATCTCGTATGTTTCTATATTTATCTTTCTGTGTTGCATATGGGGTTATTTGTTCACATTAATATTAAAAATCACTCATTTATTTTTACCTTCATTGTGCTACTAATAAATAGCTTTTTAAAATTAACATTTTTTAGAGTAACAGTATAGAAATTTAATTTTAATTTCTCTAATAATGCTTTTTCCTTATGATTTCTGTGTTCCTTTGTATTTATAATCATTCTACTCATATTTATATTATATGAACTGATGATTCTAATATCTAACATTGAGAGATTTAATTCCCATCATGTTTCTCTGTGGTTTTTTTTCACTCAGGACTTTTTAATTCCTTGTGTATGAGTTTTGTAATTTAAAATTGTATAGTATATTCTGTAAAAAGGAAATATCCTTCAATGGCTATAGTTAAATATTTTAATACAGTGCTAAATTATTTTTTCTAATGTATTATTTGAAGTACCATTGATAAGATTCCTATGCAGGATAATGCACTGGATCGCAAGCTCGGTTTGAACCGCAAGGTCAGTAACTTCTATGAGTCAAAGACCATTCAAAGGCACTTAGTATCAACAACAACACAAGCCTAGTCTAGGAGATCCAAACCGTTTGTGTTGGACTAGTAGTGTGACACTGCAGGATAAGCACTGGACTGGTAACCACAAGGTTGGTGGGTCAAAGCCACCAACCACTCCTAGAAGTTTTAAACAGGGTTGCTGAGTTGTAACCAACTAGATGGCACTTATCCAGAGCAGCTAATTTAAGATTGATAGATTGAACCCACCTAGAGGCACTGCAAATTTCTTCTGTAAATATTAAGCACAGAACACCTTGCAGAGCAGTGCAACTCCTTAACACTGGAGGCACTATGAATTGAGATGAACTCGAAGGCAAAGGTTTTGTTTCCATCCTAGGCAGAGTGGCTATAGCAATCGTATTTGTCATCATTTGCTTAGTTTTCACTTCCTGTTTTACTCTATTTTGGAACAGCATAACTTTTATAAGGTTCTTTTTCCATGAAGTAACAACTTTGTAACAATTGTGAGGAAGGATGGTGCAGAACTGGACAATGTTTTGCTTTGCTGTACAGAAGGTCACTCAGTATCAGTCAGAACCAACTTGACAGGACTTAACAACAACACGATGCAAATAATTCAAGAAAAGTAGATTAGATTTTTCCAACTTGGTTTATATAAGAACGTAACACTCAAAAAAAATTATAACTATGATCTTATATTTTGCCTTCAACTTAATTAATTAATGGTATTAAATTGGAAGGAGAGAAAGTCAAGTATGACTTTAAATTATGTAAATTTAGTTTAAAATGTACAATTTTTAACAAAACTGTTATTGTTAAGTGCCTATTAAATGGTTCTGACTCATAGGGACCCTGTATAAGGTTGTCAAGGAGCATCTGGTAAGTTTGAACCACTGACCTTGCAGTTCAAACCAACCAGGCAGTCCAGTACTTATCCTACAGCACACACCAGGATTCCAAGTTGATTATATCATATAAAATACATTAATAATATTTCCATTGTTATATATTTTCAATAACTTAATTTTTTTGTTTGTTTGTTTCATATATCAGTTTTAAACTTGCTTTCAGGAATTTCCAACAACAGTATGAAGTATATATCTTTGAAAGCAGGGATTACATATGTGCTCTTGTTAGTAATATATTAATTTTTCCACATATTTTCTATTCAAATGAAAACAAGTTACTGAATTTGTGCTTTTTACATGCAGCAAGATTATAATAAAGACCTTGCTGCTGTTAAGTGCCATCGAGTCAGTTTCAACTAATAGCAGCCCTGTATTATTGGGTTTCTAAGGAGCAGCTGGTGAACTTGAATCACCAGCTTTGCAGTTCAGTGTATTAACCCACAGCACCACACCAGGACTCCATAATAGAGACTAGCAATGTTGATATATGATTCAGAATAACTTCTATGTTATTCCAAACATGCAATTTTTAAATTTATTGAAAGACATACATACAAACATGGTCAGAGATCTTTATGTTATTAATATGCTGACATGAAAGAGTCATTACTTAGAAGGAGAAGTAAAAATACATAAATAACTATATTCAGTGTTCTTCATTCAGGTGTGTTCATACAGTAAACCATCTATACTATCACAATATTTGCATAATAATTACTCATCGATAATTACTCTTTTAAATAATCTATATACTGCTGCTGCTGCTAGTGTTGTTGTTAAGTGCCATTAAGTTGATTTTACTCATAATTACCTGAATAGGGTTTCTGAGGAATGAGTGAGTTTGAACTGCCAACCTTGTGGTTCAAACCAACATTATGGTCAAGTGTTTATTCAACAGTGCCACACCAAGCCTACAAAAAATCTATATAAGTACACTTTAATTATGGCAAAATGTTTTATGTTGGCCAAGTTCTTGAAGTAAATTGCTACAAAATAACTTAAATTAGTTATATCATACTAGGAATTTTTCAATGATGAAGCTCCTCTTTGTAAAACATAATTTTATATGCAGGTATATATGCTATAATATAACCAAGGACGAACCCAGCAAGCACCTATATGATGAAAGAAATTTATTGTTTTGGAATACAATTATCTCCACTAATTTATATCATTATATCTAAAACAAACAAGCAATAAACAAAACCCACTTTCAAGTATGCTATTTTAAAAATAAAGTTGATTTGGTAGAAGACAAAGAACAACACAACATTAACTTAACTGAATACATTGAATCAACATGAAAGCCTCCTTCTGCCTTTGTTTGATGACTACCTTATAAACAATACTGGCTTCAGAAAAAGAAATTATTTTCTATATTACTTTCTAACTTATAAATCTGTTATAGTAGTCAATAGTGTGCTTAACAAATGTTTTCTCTGCTAAACACATGACAAGTTTATGTTCCAAACTCCCTTGCCAATAGAAAGAAACACAATGATTTAACCTGGTTGACTGCAATGTCAATGGTTCAAGCCCACTAAACATTCTGTATGAGAAAAGATGAGGATTGGGTGCTCCTGTGTACATGTACTGTCTTGGAAACCTTGTGTAGGATTGCTATGAATAAGAGCAGAGTTGATGGCAGTGGGTTCTTTTGTTGTTGTTGTTAATAGTTGAATGATACTTTAACACCTTTCAATGAAAACAATTTCAATTCCAATAATATGGAAAAACAAAAAGTCTGGAAAAGAAAGCACTTGAAACAAAATTTCTTAAAATCTAAGTTCATAAGAGAGCAATGGAACCTCCTTCTCCATGGAACAGGAGGATTATAAAGAAGTCAGAAGATAAGTTGAATCTTTAAGCTTTAAAAAACAGTTTATTTTTCAACCATTAAATAAAGAAAATTCTGCTAACTAAACATTGTTAAGTAAATCAGATACAATAATTCAAACTATGTATTTAGAAGCTTAATAGTTGTACTCAAAATATTCTAGATGATTATTCTTAGAATTCCAGATATTAGAAAAATCTGTAATTGTTTTTCTTCTTTGAAGAGACTTAAAACATATTATTTACCACTACACCATGCATATAATTATCTATTATTTTCTTACCACCAGCAGTTATCATAAAGGAACAGTACTAGTAAAGATTGATTATATTATGCTGTTGCTTTGAACAGTTAATCCATTACTAATGTTAAATGGCCTAAGCCACTCCAATAATAGAGCTACAAGTTCATTTATGCTTAGCAGACAGGCTCTCCTCATGTAGTGACTTAAATTCGTAGGCAACCATCTTGATTGTTGCCAGTAACCTTGCCAGACAGAAATGAGATATCAGAAGCATCTTTCAATTGCAATTAGCTCCGTCTCTCATACTTTGGACATATTGTCAGGAGGGAACAGTCACTGGAGTAGGATGTCGTGTTGGGTAAGATGGAGGGTAGGAGAAAAAGAGGAAGACCTCCAACGAGATGGATCAGCCAGGTGGCATAATTGATGGAATCAAGTGTGGCAGC
>NW_006408529.1:8210325-8220571 GCF_000296735.1 Chrysochloris asiatica
ATGGAATCAAGTGTGGCAGCTGTAGTGAGGCTGGCCCAGGATCGGACATTGTTTCGTTCTGCTGTGCATGGGGTCGCTATGAGTCAGTTCCTACTCGATGGCACCTGACAACAACAACAACAACAATACTGTAACTCAAAAGTATCAATTCTTCTATGGTCTTCCTTATTCACTGTCCAGCTTTCAGAACAAGAATTCATCTTTAATATTTGTTTTCTTTATATTGTGGATTGAGTGAAGGTTTACAGAAGAGACCATCAGTTTTACACTAAACCAGCCATATACCTTATTTTATCTCAGTGACTGCAATGCCATCCATGTAACAACACTTATCCATCTCCTCCTGGTTACTTTTCCTCTTTCTTTCCCAACCCTACTGAAATTTGTTCTGAAATTCTTGTAAACAAATCTACCTTTGTTTAATCTAAAATTGTCAATTCTAGAGTGTCAGTACCTCACTAGGGTTATGGCCCCCTTTATACCTGTCATGTGACTGAAAACCGAGCTATGAAGTGAGTTCTGTTACTGACCTGGAAGGTGACCAAGGAGCTACACCATTCTCTTTCTGACCAATAATTCTGGTGTTGGTTTTATTATGATGATGATGATGAGTTTTGCTTCACATTTCACTCACTCTATCCAGGACCTTCTAAAATGATCCCATTCAGGGTAGTTGATAGTTGTAGCTAGGCACCATTTAATTCTTCTTGTCTCAGAGTTACGAAAATTGATGTTCGCGGGATTAATTGGAACTGATGTTTCCTGGGATTAATTGCTTTCAACCAACTTCAATTTTCATCACGCTTCCTTCCTCTGGACAGAGAGAGCTCAATATCTACACCTTAGATGGATGCTCAGGAGCTTTCAAGATCCCATTTGCTACTCACCAAAGTAAGATGTGGAACATTGTCTTAGTGGACTATGTTATGTTGTTTGATCATGGTGTCCCCTGAAACTATGGTCCTGAGACCTCAGATCCAATGACTCATTCCATCAAGGTGTTTGGTCTAATAAATGTTCATAACGTTGCTACCTGTGTGCTCCAGCACATTCATGAGTATATTTGCAGCAAAGGGATAATACCAATGCACAAATAACTGGTAAAACCTATATATATTTGTAGGTATACATCCATGCTCCCTCCTATACTCATTCAACCTAAGTGTCTTTGCATGCATTTACCCATAGATCACAACTGCTGCAGAAGTGTGCATCTAATAATATTTACTTCTGTTGCTTTTCACCCTTTCACTCATCCTCATGTCTTTCCTTGCCTCCATCATTCAATCTGTTTAATATCAATATAGAAGGTTTTTGTTTTATAAATGATCACTGTTGCTAGTTACCATTGAGTTGGCTTCAACTATGGTAAGATGATGTAAAATAGAACAACACATTGCCGAGTGTGTGAAATCTTTCATAATCATTGGTACAAATTATCATTAATATCTAACTTTAAAAATGTGGTCAGTCTTAATTGATGAATATGACATATTAGTCTCCTTTCAGATCTATTATTCTGATAATTGTTAAGAATATTCCCCTTTCATGAGCTCACTGACAATTTGTATTCCTGGTTTGTGTCTATTTCCATTATGTTTTGGGGTGATAATTTTGCCATATTGGTGATCTGTTGTTGCTATTGTTATTAGGTGCTGTAGAGTTGTTTCTGACACAATGACTCCATGAACAACAGAATGAAACACTGCCGGTCCTGTTCCATCCTCACAATTGTTGTTATGCTTGAGTCTGTGGCTGCTGCCACTGTGCCAATCCGTCCCTTTGAGGGTCTTCCTCTTTTATCCTGACTCTCTACTTAAACAATAATGATGTCCTTTCCTTTCTGATACTACATCTAACCTTTCCTTTGTGATACTACATCTAATCTTTCCTTTCTGATACTACATCTAAAGTATAAGGATGAAGTCTGGTCATCTTGCTTTTAAGGAACATTCTGCCTATACTCCTTCCAATACAGATTTGTTTGTTCTTCTGACAGTCCATGGTACTTTCAATATTCTTCTCCAATATAACTCAAATGCATGAATTCTTCTAAGGTCTTCTGTATTAATTCTCCAACATTCACAAGCATATAAAGTCACTGAAAACACCATTGCTTGGATCAGGCACACCTTGGTCCTCAAATTGACATCTTTCCTCTTAAACACACTTTAAAGAAGTCTTGTGCAGCAGATTTGCCTAATGCAATGCATCATTTGATTTCTTGGTTGATACTTCCATGAATGCTGATGGTGGATTCAAGCAAAATGAAGTCTTTTATAATTTCAGTCTTTTCTAAATTTAACATGATGTCATTTATTGGTCCAGTGGTAATGATTTTTTGGGTTTTTCACATTGAGGTGCAACCCATAATGAAGGCTGTGGTCTTTGCTCTTCCTCAGTGGGTATTTTAAGTCTTTACTTTCAGTAAGCAAGGTTTCATCATCTGCATATCAAAAGTTGTTAATGAACCTTCCTCCAATTCTGATGTCATGTTCATCACCATGTAATACAGCTTCTCAGATAACTTGCCCAGCATAAAGGTTTTGTGGGGTTTTTTTGAAGTTTTTATTGTGATTTGAGTGAAAGTTTACAGGGCAGATTATCAGTTTTACATTCAACAAATCATACTTTTTTTTCATTACAATGATTATAATCCCCTCCATGTACCATCAAATAACAGCATTTCTCTCTATTCATTTTAGTTCTTTTTAAAAAAAAAAAAACTCTCAGGCGTATATAATAATACATATTAAATACACCACTAAAAGGGCACATTCTGCAAGTCTGCCTCCTGGCCGCTAGCACCCAACCGCTCTCTTTCCATGAATCTAGAGTCCTCAGATGCTCCCTCTCTCCATGTGCATCTCTGCCTCCATCTCTGGTGTCATTGCTTCTCTGGATAGGGTCCTGCATTTCACTTGTGCTCTTATCCCTTGATGGTCCTAGGGTTGCAGTTTCTGGACTTGAAGATGAACTACTCCCCAGTTTTTGTTACAAAACTTCTACTTTTACAAAAGTGACAGTCACAACTAGTCATGATAACAATTACTCATTATTGAATCATAAGAATCTTATTCCCATCTCTTTTTTTATTATGAACTACTATCTCCATGAACATAGGTCAAGTTCATCAAATTGTAGCAATTTACCCTTGTTTCCTTTATCAAAAATCATTTTCTTTTTTATATTCCTCTAGTAGAGTTCTGATTATCAAGCCATTGAGGCTAGGTCTAATGGGTACTATGTGCAAGTTTGGATTTTCTTGTGTATCTCCTCTCACTTCATTTCAGCTGGATGCTTCACTCTCATCTCCAGCCCTCTGTGTCTATGTCCTTGTCCATGAGTTCAAGTGTCCTCAGGTCTCACCACACTTTGGACCAACCAGCCCTTCCTCTTCCCTCTTTCATCTCCAGGTCAATGGGAGTCTATAGATCATGGTTGAACGCAGCCCATTTCTTCATTGCTGCCTTCCCCACCTTCCACTCATGAGTAGACCCATATGGTGACCAGCAAGCTTGAATGCCTACTCGTATGTTCCCTTTGAGTTTGGAGATTTGCCCTGAAGGGACTTGGTTGTTTGTCTTGATGGCTTCCTGACGAACAACTTACTTACTCTTGTAGAAGCCAATCATACTGCCATTTTTGTTTTGGGTTTTTCCTGATGATCTTTCTTTGAAGATGTATCTTCTGACATTCTAGCTGTTTCAGGTTGATCTGCTTGTCTTTTCTTGTGGGAATGTCCCACCTCAGAAGGTTCTGGATGGGGCTCAGGATTCTACCTAAGGTCCTATACACTGCAAAGGCTCTGCAAGAGGTCTATTTCACTGCACAAGTTCTAGAACCTGTTTTAGGTATCCCAGTCATTTATAGGCTGAAGACAGGCTTACAAGCTTTCTGTAATCATGTTTCCTGACATTCTTTCTATCCTACTCAATTGTCTATTTTATAATAGAAGGAAAGGGAAACCAATATTCATAAGACAGTCAGGCATTTTAGTGTTATTTAACCTCTTCAGACTATGCTTCATTCTCTGTATCACAGAGCCCTGCTGTTTCAAGGTTGAGCATACATCACTATTTATCTCTGTCGCATTTAGCCTATGCAGACCTATCTCAGTGTTCCCCTATCTACCTTGTTCTTCCACCCCCTCCCCTTCTTGTGTATTGCCCTCCCCAACACACTATGATGTATCTGCCCCCAATCCGGTGCTCTACTGTCACCTCCCTCCACCTTCCCCCAAACCTGCCCCACCAGTACCCAACAAAGATTCCCCCTGCCCCCTCTTTTAGTATGGGTGTGTTTTCTTAAGCTTTTACAATAATGGTCTCATGCAATATTTGTCCTTTTGTGATTGACTAATTTCAGTCAGCATAATATCCTCAAGTTTCATCCATGTTATGTGGTGGCTTACAGCTTCCTTGTTATTCTTCCAGGTATTCCATTGTTTGAATGTACCAAAGTTTGTTTAGCCATTCTTCCATTGATGGGCACTTAGGCTGTCTCCATCTTTTTGCTATTGTGAATAGTGCTGTTATGAACATTGTTGTGCATATATCTAATCTTGTTATGGCTTGTATAACTTATGGATATATACCAAGTAGAATTGCTGGATCATATAGTATTTCTATTTCCAATTTCTGAGGAAGTGCCATACTGTTTTCCAGTGTGATTGGCCCATTTTGCATCCCCACCAGCAATGTAGGAGGGTCCCAGTCTCTCCACATCCTCGCCAGCATTTAATATCCTCTGCAGTTTTGAACTTTGCTGTTATTGCTGGTATGAGATGATATCTCATTGTTGTTTTGATTTGCATCGTTCTAATGGCTAACGATCATGAACATTTCTTCATATGTTTGTTGGCTGCCCAAATCTCTTCCTTGGTGAAGTGTCTGTTCATGTCCTGTGCCAATTTTTTAATTGGGTTACTTGTCTTTTTCTTGTAGATTTGTTGTAGTCAGCATAAAGCTTTTAATAAGTATGATGAAACAATACAACTCTGGCACAAGTTTTTTGATTTTATATAATTTAGTGTCCCCTTGTTCTGTTCAAACTACTATCTCTTGATTATTAGTGATAATATATCCATTTTAAATTATTCTTATTTTAACCTGTATCAAGTTGTATAAATTACAGCCATGTTTTGCCAATATGTAACTTAAACATTAACTCTGATTATGAAATTTCACTGACAGAAGTTTATGTACTGACATGTGCCTACTTTTTCTTTTCTAACCATTGGCATTAATCATTATGTAAAACTCTTAACCATAGAGCCTGACATTATGTCAACAATAAACAATCATGATCATTTATTATTCTCTTCTCTTTCAGTATTGTTGTTGTTGTTAAGTGCCATTGAGTCAGTTCCAACTCATAGGGATCCTGTATAGGGTTTCTGAAGAGCATCTGGTGAGTTTAAACTGCTGACCTTGCTGTTCAAATGGACACTGAGGACTAGTGCATGTTCTACGGCACCACACCAAAACTCACTCTTTCAGGGTAGCTGTCCAGAATCTATAGCTGAAGGTTTCATTCTGGAGGAATATCTTTTTGTAGATTTTATTAACTTTCTGATAGTTCCTAAAAGGAGAAATCTTCTGAACAGAGGTATTTTATAATTAATAATGTAATGATTTTTTACATTACTCCTGCTCTTTTTAGTATTTTTGTGTCTTGGCTGCAGTGTATCTGTCTCTAGTATGAAAAGTATTCTATTCCTTAAATGACTTTAAGTATATAAAGTTTGAGCAGAAAATTCCGTGCTTCATATAATTTTTCAATTGAATCTAAGCTCAATTTCCTTCTGCTTTTCAGCTCTATCAATGCCATATTTCAGGATGCTCTGATAATATATGGATTTAGAATTTTTTTCTATTATATAGGGTAACATTCTCTTTGGTAAACATGCTCACTCTGAAATCTTGACCTGGAAGTTTAATTTCCTGTACTGATTAATACAATTTTTACATAAAATCTATTAAATAATGAGTAAAAGAAAAAAGATCCTATTATGTGTTGATGTAAAAAACAAATTTTGATATTCATAATTTGCCTGCTAAAATAGATCACAGACTATTTTAAAGGACACTAACAATATGCAAATAAAAATGAAGGATTGACAATATATCCAATATTAATATTAATGTAAACTATGAATAATAAACATAAGAACTCATAAAGGGAAGTTCATTTTTAGTTCCTGTTATGTAATTGTCACACAAAAAAATAATAAAAAATCTTGTTTTATAGTGCACAATGCTATAATACAAAAAAAAAATCTAAGAAATTACATAAAAACTGTTAAAAATTATAGAAGTGAAAAACATGTTAGCACACAGCATTTATTAATATTTTCTCTTAACCAATGATAATTTAATGAGCTCTGGTAGCGTAGTGGTTAAGAGACGGGCTTCTAACCTCAAAGTCAGCAATTGTAAACCACCTGCCCTTCATGAGAGAAAGATGAGGTTTTCTGCTCCAATAAAGATTTACCACCTTAGAATAGGGTCGCTGTGAATTGGAACCAGATCACCACCACCACCAGCATTCCTGAACCACCAACCTAGTGATTCAAACCAACCTTGTAGTCCAGTTCTTATCCTATAGTGCCACACCAAGACTCTAATATAATTATAGGGGATTAAAATATTACAGTTGGTATATATCATACTTCCTTTCTTAGAAAACATATTTTTTAATGATTTGATGCAAGATTAATTATATATTAGGTTATTACATATTTCTTGTATTTCCCTTGTAAAAATGTTACAGATACTGTTCAGTGACCATGCAATAAAAATAACACAAAGTCTGCAATTTAAGAAAAAAACAATATGCCATCAACATAACTAAAATTACTAGTAACAAAAGAAATATTAAAACACGTATGCTAGAAGATGTGAAAATGGAAATAGATTAAATTCTATTAGCAAATTTGTAGAGAAAAAAGGCAACATAGAAATATGCAATTTAATAAAAAACTAAGAATATCAAGCTCACCAGCTGCTCCTTGGAAACCCTATACAGGGTCGCTATGGGTTGCAATCGACTCGACGGCACTTAACAACAACAACAAGAATATCGTTTTGCTATAGGACAAGGCTTTTAAAAGTTCAAATGGAATTTAGAAGTAATTAAGTTATTCCACATGCATTTTGAGGTCCCCTCATATGTACCGAATATATGACTTAAAAAATTTTGGGGGTGGAATGTATGGTGTGGCGTTGTGAGTTAATGCGCCAGACTGTAAAGCCATTTGAACTGCAAGGTTGGCTGTTCAAGCTCACCATCTTCTCCTCGGAAACCCTATACAGGGTCGCTATGGGTCGGAATCAACTCCACGGCATTTAACAACAACAACAACAGGAATATATGCTAGTCTTATGATATCAATATATCAGAGAAAGAATGAAAATCAACAAAGAATCCAACTAGAACTTTTCAAATTGGAATAGTTGAAAATTTTAAAAATATTGTTGTTGTGAAGTGCCACCGAATTGGTTCCGACTGATAGCGACCCTGTATAGGGTTTACGAGGAGCAGCTGGTGAGCTTGAACCACCGATCTTGCAGTACAAACGGCTTTGCAGTCTGGCGCATTGCCCCACAGTGGCACAACAGGACATGTTTAATATGAATTTTAGCTGAAATCAATATAATATGAAGAATACAGTAAGAAACGTTGATACATGTCTCAAACCTGCTACTTTAAATGTTTATATAAATAGTCAAATGTTAGACCTATACAGGAAACAGAAGGAAAGAGAAATGCATAAAATTGGAATAAAAATGTTGATATTAATCAGATAGAGCAGATATTCTCTAAAAGATAATGATACCATCAGTTCATTTCACATAATTTAAAATTTTTTACATAATAATCTGTGTTCAAGGAGGAAAAAAAGGAAGTTACTTATTGGATAAACATAATAACAGCAATCTATTAATAAGAAAGTTATAATACTAGAATAAACAGAAAGTTTGTCGTATTTCAGAATTCAGATCATTTTAATTGCAAATAAAACTTTATATATAGGTCATAAGAACAATAGGATGTTTCCAGGAGCATCTATGTAGCAAACATGCATATATATATATATATATATATATATATATATATATATTTTAATCTGGAGGCCTCTCATACTTCAGCAATTTAAAACAGCAATTTAAAATTTAAGTGACATCAAGGAATGAATAATGATCCTCAAAAATTTCCCAAAAAACATCTGCTAAAATCCCCAAATCCTTTTCTGATTAGATGGATAGATAGACGAATGCTGTTGTTTGCTGTCCTGATCTCTTCTATTATTATTTCTATTTGATTTTTTTTTTATTTTTTTTGCTGAATTTTTTAGTGATTGCAAAGTAGCAAGACAATGGAATTAAAGACTTAACTGTTTGACTAGAGAAGACAAACACTTTCAGTTGGTATAATAATCAGCATGCTAGTACTCTATGGTCACAACTCTCAACAACCGGACACTAAATGGGTCGGATGGAGGGGTGAGAAAAGAGTGTTCAAAGAATTACAAGAGTTGAGACAGCATTAATCTAAATTACAACTTAAAATCTCTCTCTTTCTCTGTTTGTCTCTCAGTAGCTTACAATTAATAATTCATTGTTGTTGTTGTTAAGCGCCATAGATTTGATTTTGACTCCGGACAAACCTGTTTCAGAGGTTTCAGAAGTTTCAGAGGAGGGGCTAGTAAATTTAACTGCACACCCTGCAGTTAAAATTGACCTTGCGGTCCAGTGTATGATCCCACCATGCCACTCCAGGACTCCGACAAAACACAGATGTATTTGTTGGTAAAGTGACATCAATTCAGCACAAGAGTGACTCCATGCACAAAAGATAAAACCTTGCTTGATATTGTGCCACCTTCACAATCCAGATATGCCTGAGCCCATTGCTGCTGTCACTTTGCCAATTCATCTAGTTGGGGATCTTCTTTTTCTCTGACCCTCCACTTTACCAAAAATGACTGGTCTCCAAGGATTAGTCCCCCAGAGGTATTATGTCTGAGAGAAGAAGTATGAGAGAAGTCTGAACATCCTGGCTACCAAGGAACATTCTGGCTGTATTTCTTCCAACAGACATTTGTTCTTTTGGCGGCCCATGGTACTTTTCATATTCTCTTCCGACAGCCTAATTCAAATGCATCATTTCTCCTATTATCTTCCTTATTCATGATCTAACTTTTGCATGTATATAAGGTTACTGAAAATACAATAGCTTGGGTCAGGCACACCTTGGTACTCAATGAGATATCTGTGTTCTTCAACACTTTAAAGACGTCTTGTGCAGCAGATTTGCCTAATGCCATATGTCATTTGATTTCTTGATTGCTGCTTGCATGAGTGTTGATGGTTGATCAGAGCAAAATTAAGTCTTTGAAAATTTCAATCATTTCTCCATTTATATGAGGTTATTTATTGGTTGAGTGGTGAGGATTTCTGTTTTCTTTACATTGAGGTGCAACCCATATTGAAGACAGTGGTCTTTGATCTTTATCAGTAAGAATGTTAAGTCCTCTTTGCTCTCAGTAAGCAAGATTGTATTATCTTAATATCACAGGTTGTTAGTAAGTCTTCCTCTAATCTTGATGCCATGTTTTTCTTCATATAATACAGCTTCACAGATTATTTGTTCAGCATACTGACTGAACGAGTATGATGAAAGAATACAACCTTGGCTCAAACCTTTCCTAATATTACACCATTCGGTGTGCCTTTGTTCTGTTCAAACAACTGCCTCTTGTTCTATGTACAGGTTCCTCAAAAAGCACAATTAAGTGCTCCTAAAGACTCAGTCTCTGCAGTGCTGTCCATAGCTTATCACGATCCACAGAATTGAAAACCTTTGTGTAGTCAATAAAACACATGTTAACATCTTCCTGGTGTTCACTGCTTTTAGGCAAAATCTACCTCATGACATCAATGATGTCCCTCATTTCATGTCCTTCTCTGAATTCAATTTGAACCTCTGAAAGTTCTCTGTCAATGTATGGAATCAGCCATTTTTGTATAATTCTAAGTAAAATTTTATTCCCATGCAATATTAATGATAATTGTCTGATGATTTCTGCATTCTGTTCAGTCACTTCTCTTAGGAAAGGGCAAAAATATGAATCTCTTCCAGTCAATTGGCTAGGTAGTTGTATTCTAAAATTCTTAGCATAGATGAGTAAATGCCTCCAGTGCCTCATTAGTTTGTTCAAAGATTTCAATTTGCATTCCAT
>NW_006408529.1:8221477-8223490 GCF_000296735.1 Chrysochloris asiatica
TTTGCATTCCAATTGCAGTAATTATCAATACATCTTGATTGCATGTTTGATAAACTTCAGACTGAAGAACTTGGTAGAATTCTTCAATTTCATCATTACTGGCTTTAGGATTTGGTGCATGAATTTGAATAATAGTGGTATCAACTGGTCTTCCTTGTAGGTGTATGGATATTATGCTATCACACACAGTGTTGTACCTCAAGGCAGATCCTGATATGTTCTTTTTGATGATGAATATGATGCCACTCCTCTTCAAATTTGTCATTCCCAGCATAGTAAACCATGTGGTTGTCATATTCAGAATGGTCAAAACCAGTCCATTTCAGCTCACTAATGCCTAGAATATCAATATTTAAGCTTTCCATTTCATTTTTATCAATTTACAATTTTCCTAGATTCATACTTTGTACATTACATGTTCTGATTACTAATGAACATTTACAGCTGTTTAGCTTCATTGTGAGTTTTGTCCCACCAGCAAATGAATGCCCCAAAGGCTTTACTCTATTCACGTCATTACAGTCAACTGTACTTTGAGGAGGCAGCTCTTCCTCAATTGTATTTGGAGTGCCTTCCAAACCAAGGTGCTCACCTTCTAGTACTATATCTAACAATATTCTGGTGCTCTTCATAATGTTTCAATAGTCAATATTCTGGTGCTGACAGTGTTCCACTGCTATTCATTATGTTTTCAGAGACTAAATATTCAGAAGTAGTCCATCTCTCCTTCTTCTAGTCTTCATCTGGCAGTCTACAGTGTGCACAGTGGCTGACCCTGCTGGTATTTAAAATACACGTGTTATAGTTTTCAGTATCACAGTTTAGCAGACTTACAGATGAGTGGTCATTAGATATGTAGATAGATATTGTATTGTGACAGTTAATTTTATGTTAACTAGTTTATACTATGGTGACTAGTTATTTGTCAAAGCATGAATCAAGCTGACATTATAAAGTGATTGCTCTTTTGTTTGTTGTTAAGTGTCCTTGAGTCAATTCTGAATCATAGTGATCCTGCACAGGGTTTCCAAGGACTAGCTAGTGTGTTTGAACTACAGGCCTTGTGGTCCCCAGTCCAATGCTTATCCTACAGTGCCACATTACATGTAATTAAATCCATTGATTCAATTAAAGAAGACATTCTTCATAATGTGGGTGGGCCTTAATCAATCACTTATGACCTTGAATGTGACAGGGTGACTTAGGAAAAGTTTAAGCATGTCCCAGATAGAAACTGACTGCTGATTGAACTGTTCAACTGAAAAACTAGTATTTCCTAGTAGTAGAGTCTATAAAAGAAAACAATCCATCGCTACTACAGGTCATTTTTTCCACCACTCCAGTGAACTCCATATATATTAGTGTACTATTTTCTCTTTGATTTTAGTGGACCTCTTTACCTAAGGGACAATCTAATAGAGCAAATTTAGCTTGACTCAGTCTTATTATCATAATATGTACTCTACTTTCTTTCTTCATTATTCTTTCTGTATTTCTTTTAAAATTAGCTCTCACCACTCAATGGATTATCAGATGTTAGTTTATCCTAATTTGTGTCTGAGTTTATAGTCATATATTAAAAAGGGAATTGCTTTACCTGTTCATCCATGATCATGATTGAACCAGTCACTACTAAGAGGCAATTTGGTAAATTATCCTATTTCCCATTGTTTTCTTCCTCACCCTTATTTATAACTTTCTGCTAACTAGAGTTTGAAGTTTATAAGTGGTTTTGTTGTTGTTGCTGTTAGGTGTCATAGAAGCGATACCAACTCATAGCAACCCTATGCACAACAGAATGAAGCATTGCCCAATCCTGGGCTAACCTCACAATTGTTGCCACACTCGAGTCCATTGATGCTGCCACTTTGCCAATCCATCTTGCAGGAGGTCTTCCTCTTTTTCTCTGACCCACCACCTTACCAAACAGGATATCCTTCTCCAGTGACTGGTCCCTCCTGACAATATGTCCGAAGTATGAGAGATGAAGTTTGGCACTCATGGTCTCCAAGG
>NW_006408529.1:8224410-8236162 GCF_000296735.1 Chrysochloris asiatica
ATTTCTGTATTACCTTTAGAAGAACTTTACTTGCATGGGATATCAAAGAGATTGCCCAATGAGTTCCACATTCCATTGGTTCACCTCTCTTTGGAATGGGCACAAATACAGATCTCTTCCAATCAGCCAGACAAATAGTTGTCTTCCAAATTTCATGGCATAGATGAGTGCCTCCTGTGCCACCTCACTTTCTTGAAAGATTTCAATTTTCATTCCATTAATTCCTGGTGCCTTGTTCTTTGACAATTCCTTCAACGTACATTGGACGTCTTCCTTCAGTATCATTGACTCTTGATCATATGCTAACTCTTGAAACAGTTGAACACCAACCATTTCTTTTTGGTACAGTGACTCTGTGTATTCCTTCTATCTTCTCTTGATGCTTTCTGCCTCATTCAATAATTTTCCCTGAGAATCCTTCAATAATGAATGGTAGCTAAAGTTTTAAATTCAGTGGAATTTTTGTGGTATCATGTGGAAAATGTGTGGATCTTTGGAGGAACAAGATCTCAAATATGGAAAAGTACAGTGTTGTAGAAGAGAACAGAAGCACAAATTCTCCTGGATGGTCCAGTGGAGTGATAGAAAATGGGACCCCTGTTGCCTCCACAGCTTGATTCCTGTACATCTTTATATATTTTCTATCAGAAACACAACAACAAATAAAATATTTGATTCAGTGGCTATATTGCATCCTGAAGGAGTCATTCCCTATTAATAACGTTTTACCTATGGGCTGGCGTTTCAACTGTATTTTAAGTAAGCAGTAACAATGCTGCCTCTGAGTTCACAGCTTTTGGAAAGTATGATTTATAAAGCGAACAGTGCATTCCTTGGACATGAACCCACTATAATACCTCCTTCTCTCACATGGAATCCTCCTTGATTGGATAAAATGTCATATAGTCTTTGAATAGTGCTACTGACTGATGGTCATAGAAAATGGGTTTCAGCAAGGGAAGAAATGGAACTAGGATGCAAACCTGACAAAGTCTTGTCTAGTAAGGAGTGGAGGTGGGGAGTTATAGATTGGAATTTGTCCTTTGGAGCATCCAAAATCATGTCAAAATGACCAAGGTTTTCTAATCCCACCTCATTAAATGACACATGGTGGTTCGACCAAGGTGTGTCCCCAGAAAAGTTGACTCTGCAGCAGATGACTTCTTTAAGGAAATGACTGCTGGATGAAGTCTGCTAAGTGCACATCATACAAAACATAAAAAAAATGTTGATTTGAAATGAATTTTGACTCCTGGAGATTCCCATCGATTGCAGAGTAAAATTGCCCCGATATGATTTCTTAGCTATAATCCTTAACGAAGAAAATCACTAGTGTTTGGTGCCTAAGAGCTGCTGAGTGATTTTGAATTGTGAATTATCTTAGTTATATAGTGCTGCTATAACACAAGCAATGGATATTCCAGGACACTTCATTGTATTCATGAAGAAACTGTACATAGACCAAGAGGCTATCATTAGACCAGACAGAGTTGATACTGAATAGTTTAAAATCAGGAAAGAGGTGCACCTGGATTGTATCCTTTCACACTTATTCAATTAGTATGCTAAGATGAATTATGTGAAGATGAACATGGTATCAGGTTTGAAGGAAGATTCATTAACAACCTGTGATAGTCAAATGATACAGTCTTACTTACTGAAAGTGAGCACTTGATATTCTTACTGATGAATACCAAAGACTACAGCCTTCAGCATAGATTGCACCTCAAGGTAAACAAAATAAAAATTCTCACAACTGGAACAATAAATCACATCAAAACAAATGGAGATTGAAGTTGTCAAAGATTTCACTTGTCTTGGATCTACAAGCAATGCTCTTGGAAGCAGCATTGCCATAATACATACTCCATTCTCCCTTTGACATATTGCGTTAGGCTAATCTGCTGCACATGACCTCTTTAAAGTGATGAAGGGCAAAATATCATTTGGAGCACTAATGTGTGTCTAACTAAAGCCATGGCATTTCCAATTCCATCATATGCATGTGAAAGACAATGATTAAGGAAAACTGTAGAATGATTGATGCGTTTGAGTTATGGTATTGAGAAGAATATTAAAAGTACCATGGACTTCCCAAAGAACAAAAAAAAATCTGTCTTAGAAACTAGTCAGGATGGTGAGACATTCTCTCTCCTATTATGGACATACTGTTGTTGTTAAGTGCCATTGAGTTGGTTCCAACCTATAGGGACCCTGTATAGGGTTTCCAAGGAGCATCTTGTGAGCTTGAACCACTGACCTTGCAATTCAAACCCACTCTACAGTCCAGCACATTACTCCACAGCACCACATATCAGGACCTATTAGCATGCAGTAACAGTCCCTGGAGAAGAAAATAATGCTTAGAAAATTAGAGGATCAGCGATAAAGAGGACAATCCCTAACAAGATGGATTGACATGGTAGCAGTTACAATAGGCTGAAACACACGAACTCTTGTGAGGATGGTTTAGGATGGGGCAGTGTTTCAGTCTTTTGTGCATAGGTTTGCTATAAGGTGAAAACAACTTGATGGCACCCAACAGCGACACACTGTTCTTGTTGTTGTTAAGTACACTCGAGTAGGTTCCCACTCATAGCACCACTGTAAACTGTTTCTGAGGAGCAGCTAGTGAGTTTGAACCACAAACCTTGCAGTTGAAACTAACATTTCAGTCCAGTGCATTACCCTGCAATGCCACATAAGTATCCACCAACAGCACATAAATATCAGTTCATACATGTATAGGCTTCCCCCCACCAAAAAAAAAAATGTGTTTAAACATGTGTCTGTGATCAGTGGATGGATGCAGACAAGTTCTCTTATTAATACACTTATATTAAGGTGTCTTTAAAAAAAAAGAAAGAAAGAATAAGAACCAACAAAATGGTTTCAAGGGGAGAGAGGTCATTTTAGAAGGTTATAAAGCTCTTTTTTTCTGGAACTTCCAAGGGATAATATTCATAGATTTTCTTAAAGGACCAAAGATGATCATGGGAGGTCATTAGAGAAAAGTTTTAATAGAATGGCAACCTGCGTTACTACGAAAAAGGCCAGGAAAGCTACACAAAAGAATGTTACCCATCATGACAGAGCAACTACCCATTCTCCATGGGTAGCAATGTCTGTCCTATAAGAATTTTGTTGGGAAATCAGATCCCATATACACTACATCCCTGATCTTTTTGTGCAAAGCTCAGACTGTTTAAACAAACAAACAACTTTGGGTCTCTCAAGGATACACTGTTGACAGTGTATCTTGAGGAGTGCAGAAATTTTCAGGGACAGGTTAGAAAGATGGAAATACCACCTCCAGAAGTGAATAGACCTGTTGTTGTTTTTAAGTGCCATCAAGTCAGTTCCAACACATAGCAACCCTGTATATGGTTTCCAAGGAGATGCTGATGGATTTGAACTGCTAAACTTGTGGTTTGCTGTCTGGTGCTGACAGACCTAGATGAAGGATATTTGGAAAAACTATAGATTCATATTTTGATGTTTTTCTTTATTGTAAGTTTCCTTTATTTTTTTTAGCAATGGTTCTTTACTTAATCTGGGAAATCTAATCCTGTAGAATGTATCCTTTCTCATTAACCATCTCTAATCATTCCTCATTAATATCATAGAAGTTACAATCTACAATACATTGTTTCGTTGTTAAGGACCATCAGGTCAGTTCCCTCTCAACAACCTTGTAGAGGGTTTCAGAGGAGGGGCTGCTGAGTTTGAACTTCTCACCTTGCAGTTCAAACCCACCACGTGGTCCAGTGACATACCAGCGTGAGATCCCTGTGAGTGTATTGTGCCAGATGTTTTAAAATTAAGTTTAGCAAAATTTTACAAGCATTTTATATTAATGATACTGTCTGTTGATTTCTGCATTCCATTGCATTACCTGTCTTTGGAATGGGAACAAAGATGGAGCTCTTCCAATCATCTGGAAAGGTAGCAGTCTTTCAAATTTCTTGCCATAGTTGAGTGAGTGACTTCAGTACTATATCAGTTAGTTGAAATTTTTCAATTAATATTCCATCAATTCTCAGAGCCTTGTCCTTTGCCAATGCCTTCAGTGTACTTTGGATTTCCTCCTTCAGTACCATTGGTTTTTGATCATATGCTACCTCTTGCAATGTTTGAACATCAACCATTTCTTTTTAGTACAGTGTCTCTGTGTATTCCATCTTATTTTGATGCTTTCTACATCATTCAATATTTTACCCAAAATTGAGGGTTGCATTTTTTCCTCAACTCATTCATCTTGAGAAATGCTGAGTGTGTTCTTCCCTTTTGATTTTCTAACTCCAGATCTTTGCCCTTTCATTACAATATTTGACTTTGTCTCCTCAAAATACCCTTTGAAATTCGTTTACCTCTTTTCCATTTGCTTTAGCAACTCTATACTGGAAAGCAAGTTTCAGAGTCTCATTTGACATTCATTTTTGTCTTTTATTTCTTACTTGTATTCTTATTGACCTTTTGCTTTCTTCCTGTATGATATTTTTGATGACATCTTCTGGTGTATATTCACTAGTGTCTAATGCACCAAATCTGGTGTTCAGATGACCTTTAAATTAAGGTGAATTATATTCAAGGTCATAGTTTGTCTTCTAATAATTCATTTTACTTTTCTTCAATGTCAGCCTGAACTTGAAAATGAGCAATTGATGGTCTGTTCCACAGACTGCCCCTGGCTTATGATATGGAACATTTCCACCATCTCTTTCCACAGATATAGCCAGTTTGATTTCTGTGGATTGTATCAGATGAGTTCCATGTGTATAACCATCTTTTATGTTGTTTAAAAAAGGTATTTTGCAATGAAAAATTCATTTGTCTTGTTAAATTCTATCATGTGATCTTCAGCATGGTTTCTATCACCACAGCCACATTTTCCAACCACTGATCTTTCTTCTTTGTTTCTAACCTTTGCATTCCAATCACCAGTAATTATCAATACATCTTAATTATATGTTTGATTAATTTCAGAAGCTGGTTGAATTCTTCAATTTCACCACCACTGACTTTAGTTTTTGGTGCATAAATTGGAATAATTGTGGTATTAACTGGTCTGCCTTTTAATCATATGGGTATTATTCTATAACAGACAGCATTGTACTTCAAGATAGATCTTGATGTGTTCTTTTTGATGATGAATGCAATGCCATTCCTCTTCAATTTTTCATTCCCGGCATAGTAAGTCATGTGATTGTCAGATTCAAAATGGCCAATACCAGTCCATTTCAGCTCACTAATGTCTAGGATGTCAATGTTTATGTGTTCTATTTCATTTTTGAAAACTTGCAATTTTTCTAGATTCTTCCTTTGTACATTACATGTTCAATTTATTATTGGATATTTGCAGCTGTTTCTCCTTATTTTGAGTTGTGCCCTATTATAAAATGAAGGTCCCAACAGTTTCCTCTCTTCAAGTCACCACTATCCACTCTACTTTGAGGAAGCAACACTTCCCTGGTCATATTTTGAGTGCCTTCCCTTTAGCTCTTCTAAGCAGCTCACCTTCTGGCACTATATCTGACAACATTCTTGTGCGATACATGCTGTTTCAACCATCAATATCCTTGTGCTACCTGACAATGTTTTAACGCTATTTATAAGGTTTTCAGTGGCTAAGCATTTGGAAGTAGTCTGCCTCTCCTTCTTCTGAGTGCTCATATGATCTACATGTTCATGAGTTCAAATTCATATGTTTTTGTTCAAATTTTTATATAACTGTTCCTAGTTGTAAGAACATAACTACCCCATAAAGCAATAAGCCAGAGAAGATGAAATGAGGATGTTGTTGTTGTGAAGTGCTGTTGAGTCGATTCTGACCCATAGTGACCCTGTATAGGGTTTCCAAGGAGAAACTGGTGAGTTCGAACCACCGACCTTACAGGTCAAATGATTTTGCTGTCTGACGCACTAGCCCATAGTGCCACACCAGGACTCCTGAAATGAGAATAACTATGATTAAACTCTCCCATTTAGACAACTACCACACCTCTAGGTGATTGCATAGTCATATCCTATTGATTATAAAGTCAAAATTTGCTTCAAGACTGGTAAACTGGCAGCTTGATGTGGCAGTATCTGTCTACTATGGTTCTTCAGTCAGAGATATACCTTTATTCTTTGTTTTCCACTGACATGCTCAAGAAAGTCATCACTCTACTACGTGCATGCTAGGCCTAAACAAGAGGTCCTGGGAATTACTTTCAGATGTGAGAATCACTGTTTCTATTTACCAGGTTTAAATGCTTCCTAGGGAAAACAATCTCTTAAATCTTTGCTACCCTTCCTATTAATTTTCCGAGGGCTTAAAATTTGCTATTTAATACATTTGTCATAATGGTTTCTGTTCTCAAAATTTATTCTCTATTCTCAAAATTATTCTTTTCTGCCTTGAGAATGAAACAATATATGAAACAATAAACTGAGTAAAGCAAAACTACTACGTCCTTTATCCCCAGTCTCCATCTCAGAGGAAGGACGTTTACTACTGTCTACCAGAAGATAGGTTATGACAGGATAGCAGGCTTCTCCAAGCAGTAAAGTTCTTCCCAGGACCCAATGCTGTTTCTTGGCTTTATTCCTCACTTCACTGATTTAGTGCTATAATGCTAGCATGACACAGGGAATTTGGATTTTACTACTGGTTTGGAGGTTTATTTTATAGACCTATGTCAATTGGATCAAGTTAAACTTACCAAATTTCCTACCTTAAGGAGGGAGATCTCCACCAAAGTTTGTCTGTTTTTATCAGAGATTAACTTAAAGTCAAAATAGACAAAAAATAAATGTCAAGATTCTGAATCTCTGTTTTTCAAGTAAGTCCCTTAATACTGAATCACTCTTAGTCATTTAATCTGATTAAACAAAACTGTCAACAGCTGTAAGTTTTTCCAAGTGCTTTTCTTCTTAACAAGAAATGAAAAGATTCTTGTAACTTACTATATTGCTTCAATCCAACTAAGTTCATATTTTAGATTCCATTTCATTAACTTCCAACTCTCCACCCAGTTTTTCTTATTACTAATAAAAAGTAAAAGAATCAAACCAAAACTAAACTCACTGCCATTGAGTCCATTTGGACTCATAGCAATCCTACAGGTCTTACCAGAACTATTCCATGGCATTTCCAAAGTTGTACATTTTTGTGGACGCAGGCTGCCATATCTTTCTCCAATAGCATGATGGCAGGTTTGAACTACCGATCATTCACTTAGCAGTGAGCATGTTAATCATTACCACCAGGCTTCTTTAAGTAAAATAAGTTCAACTGAAATTAATTTAAACAAAAAGGAAACACATCAGATCTTATAAATTGGAAGCCTAGAAGAAAATGAAACAAGTCTAATAGGACTCTGAACCTGATTCTCTGTTTCTCTTTATCTCTCCTTCTTTCTCTTTTCCTCTGCCTCTGCTTTCATACTCTCTCCTTCTGCTTCCCATCTTTTCACCATTCAAATGATCAACTCTAGCTCCTTGCTCTTTGTCTTTCTATGTATAGAACTTTGTGTCCATAAGGACTTTATGTTTCCTTCAAATAAGGGCTAAGGATTTGAGAATGCCTGCATATAGCTCCACCATGCAGCACAGTGATGGCAAAGAAAATGAGAGTGTCTCCTGAAACCCATATAAATTGAAAACAATAGCTTTATGCCTTCTTTGGACTAAATATCTATTACAAGGAGGATGAGTCTATGAGCCCAACCCTCTAGTCAGGTTATGGGGGAACTGTGATGTGCCATCCTAAGATTCATAAAAGAAAGAAAACTTTAGAAAAAGAAAGAGGAAAAAAATGTTGGAGAGTTGAAACAATAGTTACCCATTATACCAGAAGACAAAAGAAAATCAACTGAAAACAAAATAAGCAAAAATTTTAGAATTTATATGATATTTTAGTAGAATTTTCAGAAAGTCATTTAATACATCTTTTTACTCTTAATTATCAGCCAATTTTGCTTTTAGATGTTGACAAGCGAACCGCAGATTTATACCATAAACAACGAAACAAAATACTTCCTAGTCCTCGCTATGTTGAGTTAACTATGTTAACTATGTTAATAGAGATTCTACTGACTGATTTTTAGAAGTAGATTCCCAGGCCTTTCTTTCTAGTCTGCTAATTATCTGGAAGCTCATCTGAAACTGTTCGGTATCATAGTTATACGCTACGTGCCACTGACAGGTAGGTACATTGGGCAAAATGGAGTCTAGGTCTCCTGGATGTAAGGCAGGAATTCTATCACAGAACAACCAATGCCTCCAAAATACCAGATAAAACATAATAATATTCACAGACATATGAAAAATGTAAACTGCACTGCTACAAACTTATAAGGAAATGATGAATAGACTTTAGCTGTCATTGAGTCAATACCGACTCATAGAGACTCTATGTACAACATAACAAAACACTGCCTGGTCCTGTGCCAAACTCACAATCACTGCTAGGATCAAGTCCATTGCTGTTGCTATTGGGCCCGTTCATCTCGTTGGGAATCTTCCTCTTTTGCTATCACCCTTCACTTTACCAAAAATAAAGCATGACATCTTTCTCCTGATAATATACCCAAAGTATGACAGACAAAGTCTGGTCATCCTGGCTTCTAAGGAACATTCTGGCCATACTTCTTCCCAGATAGAAGTACAGCTAGAATGCTCTTTGAAAGCCAGAATTAGATATGATGAATATTATAAAACTATTGAAAGAATATGAAACCAAATAAATGAAGAAACATGATAAGACAAATGATTGATATTTTCTATCAAAAAAGAACATGCCAATTTTATTCTGTTTGCCCCCTTAGGGCCACCTTCTGCTTTATCACTTGTTCTTTACCTCTGGAAGCTGACAGTGTAATTAATACCCTAGAGCACTCCTTTAGCCATTATTTTCTGGTTGGGTTTAGCCAGTGAGGAGCATAAGCAAGAGAATATTGAGGGGAATGAGAATTAGGTTGTATTTTTGCCTTCCTACTATTTTTGTTGTTGTTGTTAAATGCTGTCAAGTCGGGTCTGACCCATAGTGATCCTGTATAGGGTTTCTGAGGAGCATCTGGTAAGCTTGAACCACTGGCCTTCAGTTCAAATGGCTTTGCAATATCGCACATTAACCCACAGAGCCACACCAGGACTTTCTTTTACTATAGCTATCTGTAATTGGCTGAGAACCTAAATGAATGTAAACATGTCTCTCAATGAGGCCAAATCAGCATTCTACCCTTCTAACATGGAGGATTTCATGCCTTTTCTATAGCCTACCAGTGGTAAAGCTATGCTACTATTACATCCAAGGCATTAGCCCTTGGGGTTTCCCATAGCCCATACCTTTATGAGCAATTCTTTATATTTAAAAATACTTCTAATCATCCTATATGAAATGTAGCATCTGCTCTCTATTGTGACCTTGATTGATTCAAAGGCAAATTCTCTGCAACTGAATTTATAACTTTATGGAAATTGATACCATTTAAAGCTTATTCAAATAAATCTCTACGTGAAAATATGTTTTTTAATGAGAACTATAGAAATAGATTTGTACTCCTACATATTAAACATATAAAAATGTATGACTGAAATAATAGCAATAGTTTAAAAATTAGAGAGTTAAATGGCACAGAGAAAAAAAATCCAGATATGTGTGTACATGTGTAGAGAGACACATTAAAAGAAAGTGAGAGTAATATCGTAACTATTTACGAACTTTCTCCATAATCAATATCCTAAGGAAAACCTTTGATCTGAACTGCTTTTGCTCAGTTAGTGGTGAAATATAAAAAGCAGAGGAGGAGAAGGAAGAGACATTCTTATTATGATGTATTTTTTTATTGGTATCTTTCTTAATATGATTTTTATTTGTTCTTTAAGGGTTCAAGTCTTTATTTTAAAATTACAGATACATAATGCATACATAAGGAGCTCTGGTAATGTAGTGTCTATAAATCGAGCTGCGAATCTTAAGGCCGGCAGCTTGAAACTACCAGCTGTTTCATGGGAGAAAGATGGTGCTTTCTGCTCCCGTAAAGACTTACAGCCTTGGAAACCCTGTACAAGGTCACTATGGGTTGGAACCAACTCAATAGCACTTAACAACATAAAAATACGAAATAATGAAAGCATAAAAAATTACCATGAAAATGAAATTAGCAACTGATGCTTCTGATACCATGAAATGCTGACTAAAGATCAAGCTATAGGCCGGGTCTACAATGAAGTTGACAGCAATACAAAACCAGTGTAGTACCACCAGTAATGACTGTCAGGTGCGTGCACAGTCATACATCCTTAAAATTTAATATTGTCCAACTTTCTATCTGCTACAGCTCTCAGTACTGACACCTACTTCAGAGCAGGCCAGACCATAGGCTGATATACAGCCATATTTTGAACAGTAAATCATGACTTTGAATATTTGTGAGTGAGCAACTAAAAATGAAAGCATAAACAAATCATGCACTGTAACATTGTATGTAGTACATATTATTAATAGTAAGATGTACAGAAAAAAAAACAAAAACAAAATACGAAAGAACAGACTGACCAAAGTATGGTTTATTGTATCTAGAATACAAATAAGTCAGGACTATCTGATCAGCACATGTATATACATCTTTGTGCTAGTGTTTATTCATATATATTGACAATAGATAATATATACAGATGTTACAGGGCCAGTTTTTTTGTTTTTTCCTTTCAACAAAAAGTCACAATGAGCCAGAACTAACAACTAACAACAACATATATAAAGTTCCATGAGTGGTTACAAATCTGGCTGCAAACCTTAAAGTCAGCAGTTCGAAACTACCAGCTGTTCCATGGGAGAAAAAAAAGGCTTTCTGCTCCTGTAAAGATTTACAGCCTCTGAAACCTTATACAGGGTCACTATGGGTCGGAACTGACTCCACGGCACATAACCACCAACCAGTATGTATATGTATGTTTGCAATCATTTCTATCTTTTTATCTATCTAGTCTACTATGCATCTTTTGTTTTGTTGTCCTGTAATGACTTGTGTGTTGCTAAAATGCTGGAAGCTATATCATGTTGTTGTTTGATGCCATAGAGTTGGTCCCACTCATAGTGACTCTATATGAAACAGAACAAAACACTGGCCTGGCCTGTGTAATTCTCACAATTGTTATGTTTGTTGTTGCCACTGTGTTAGTCCATCTTGTTGGGAGTCTTCATTGATCCTGCACTTTGCCAACCATGATGTCCATCTCTAGGGACTGATCCCTCCTTAACAATTTATCCAAAATACAAGAGATAAAGTCTCTCAATTCTGGCTTCTAAGGAGCATTTTGTCTTCCTCCAAGACACATCTGCTTGTTCTTATAGCAATCCATGGTATTTTCATTGTTATTCACCAAGACCGTAATTCAAATGCATCCAGATGTTTCTATAGTCTTCCTTATTCATTTTTCAACTTTCACAGGGCTATAAGGGAATTAAAAATACCATGACTTGGATCAGGTGCCCTTAGTCCTCAAAGACATTTTTGCATTTCAATACTTAAAAAATATGTCTTTCCAGCAGATTTTCCCAATGGAATACATCTTTTGAATTCTTGACTACTTCTTGTTTTTAAGCACCTTTAAATCGGTTCTGACTCGTAGCGACCCTATAAAGGGTTTCTGAGGAACTGTTGGCAGGTTTGAACTGCTCACTTTGTGGTTTGCTGATCCTACAGAGCCACTTAGATGAGTGTTTATTGTAGATCCAAACAAAATAAAGTCTGTGACAGCT
>NW_006408529.1:8237567-8249645 GCF_000296735.1 Chrysochloris asiatica
ATTTTGGCTGTACTTCCAACACAGATTTGTGTGTTTTTTGGCAATCCAAGGTACTTATAATATTCTCCCCCAACATTATAACTCTAATATATCAATTCTTCTATAGTCTTCTTTATTCGTTTTCCAATTTTTACATGCCTATGAGGTTATTGAATATATCATGGCTTGGATGAAACACAAACTGGTCCTCAAACTTACTTCTTATCTACTGAACACTTAAAAACAGGTCTTGTGCCGAGTATTATTCAACTTTTACATGCATAAGAGTTGACCAAAAATACCATGCCTTTGGGTGTGGGGCATCTTAGTTCTCAAACCCATATCTTTGTCCTTTAATATTTTAATGAGGTTTTATGCAGCAAATTTGCCTAATGCAATACATTGTTTGATTTCTTGATTGCTGCTTCCAGCAATCTGTATGCTGATCAAATAATCCAATAAGCTCAATGTTATGAAGAAAAATGAAGGAAGAATCATTTATAACTTGTGATATGCAGATGACAAAACTTTGCTTTTTGAAAATTGAGGGCTCACTGAAAAAGATCAAAGACTATAACTTTTAGTATGGATGATACTTCAATGTAAAGAAAATAAAAGTCCTCACAAATAACTAATAAATAACATCACGATAAATGGAGAAAAGATAGAAATTGTCAAAGACTTTGATTTGTTTGGATCCACAATCAATACAACTGGAATCAGTAATCAAGAAATCAAACAATGCATTAGGCAAATTTGCTGCGTAAAACCTCATTAAAATATTAAAAGACAAAGATACCAGTTTGAGAACTAAGATGCACCACACCCAAAGCCATGGTATTTTCAGTCGACCCCTATGCTTGTGAAAGTTGCATACTGAATAAGGATGACTGTAAAAGAATCAATGCATTTAAACTGTGATGTTAAGTAAGAGTTTTGAAAGTACCATGGACTGCCAGTGAATCAAACCTGTCTAGGAAGAAGCTCAGACAGAATGTTCCTTAGAAACAAGAATGGCGATATTTCATCTCACATACTTCAGACCTATTATCACGAGGAACCAGTCCTGGAGAAGGACATCATGACTAGTAAAATTGGAGGGTTAGTGAAAAAAAGAAAGACCCCCAACAAGATGAATTGATACAGTTGCAGCAACAATAGTTCAAACAAAGTGATTATGAAGATGGTGTCCTGTTTTGGGGCTGTAGGATAAGCACAGGACTGCCGTTGGTTCAATATAACCAGCCACTCAGAAACACTACACAGGGTTGCTATGAACTGGAATCAACTCCATGACACTTAACAACAACACTAAGGACGGCACAGGGCTATACAGTGTTTCCTTCTGTTGTGCATAGGGTCTCTATGCATCAGAAAAGACTCGATGGCACTTAACAACAGCAACAACAAATGGTAAAGATCATTTCTATCATTACATTGTTTGACTTTGAGGACTAGTGTACTCAGAGAATTCAAGAAAAGCATTAATTATTCAGGCAATACAATAGAACAAGAATAAATGTTAAAATTAACTAATTGTTGAAGCTAAGTAACAATGCATTTTCAAGCTAAAAATTTGGAAACCATGTTCTATTGTAAATATATTGTTAAAAATTGGAGAATTAAGCAAGCTACTATAATATTTTTATAACATTACTACCATATAGAATACAGAGGAAAAATAAAATAAATTCACTTAAAACCTTTGGACAAGATTATGAGATAGAAAAAGACAATGATATTTATTCCTAGACAACTTAACCTTGAATTATCACTAACTACACAAAATAATATAAGGAACAGTTATTGTTCAGAATTTATTTTGGGGAATGCAGTTATATTTCTAGTAGTAAGACAATAGCTTATATTGCTGTAACAATATAATTAGAGCACAGATCAATGTAAAATAATTTTTGACATTGTAATTATTTGAATTTTAGATCACAGTGATATGCTTCTTGAATTTGTATACAAATAAGTCTCAGAAATGATACAAATATAACAAGTTCAAAATAAATGTCAGCACTTTACACTTCAGTGCTTAATTGCTTTTTATTGTCAGACTTCTGATATGGTGCTGTCAGATCAACACTGGACTTTGAACCACATCATAGTTCAAACCCACCAGCTGCTCCATTGAAGCCTTATGCAGGGTCACTATGAATTGCAAACAACTGGACGTCATTTAGCAACAACAACAACTAGCTTATTTCAGTTTTATTATTTTTCTTTGATCAGAAAACGTATTTAAAATTCATCTTGAATTCTACCTAATGTTTAAATCTCTCTTACATGAGTCATATTTTTAAGCAAATTGTTTGCACTCTTAAAAATGCTTTTAGTTTTAATAAAATGTATGTAAGAAATTAGTTACATAGTTTTCAAGTTCTATGGAAAGTCTATGACACATTATCTCTAACTCCTTATCATAAACTGTCCATATAACAGATACTTACTGAATGTAGTATGTATCCCAAACAATGATCTAGTTTTGGGAATTCAACAATAAACAAAATAAAGAAAATTTGTGTTGTACTGAAGCTGATATACTCATGGAGAGAAGATACTAATAATGTTAAGTACACAAATAAGAATATCAAATATTTAGATGTCAAGGAAAAACAACAAAATAGATAAATATGAGAAAAAATTTAAAGAAGTTATGAAACAAGAGAAAAATTATGTTGAAATTCATAAAAGTCAGTATGAAAAAGAACAAAAATAAGAAAATTAAAAGGGAAAACTTGGTAGTTAGAAAAAGAGAGTATATATATAATACAACTATTAGCTTAGTTGATTTAATGTATTGCAAGATAGAACTGATAAAAATTTTTTGGAATGTAATGTTGTTGATAAGTTCCATGGTGTTGGTTCTGACTCATAGCAACTATGCTTAGGTTTTTTGAGAAGAGGCTGGTGGGTTTGAACTGCTAACCTTGTGGTTCACAATCCAGTACTTATTCTAAACTGCTATACAAGGATATGGATAATTAAAAACATGAAAAATATGATCTGTTTATGGAAGATACATTAAAAGCCATAAAAATATTTCAAAAGGAATTTCAGAAGCAAAAATATAAGGGGATATCATAGTAGAGTATGAAAGAATTTATTTTCCCAAATAAAAGCATACCAAAAATTGGGATTAGTATAAATGTCATAAAATACCTGGGTATTTCAGACTGTTCTTGTAAATAAGAGGTTAGAAAATGTAAATGCTTATTCTGATTGCAGGTAATTTTCTTAAACATAACAGAGAATTTTCTTAAAAGTTCATTTGGCTAGCTTTATAGAATTTAGTTTTTAAATTATATATTTATTCTTCTTGCTTGCCAAAATCTGTATGCACAAATCATTCTACCTTAATGTGATGCATTGAGGAATTCTGTTAAGAGACTATGTCACATAACAAAGCTTACAGTAGCTTTCATACAATTGTGTATCATCAACTCACTTTAGAAATTTCTTACTCTTTGTTATAAGGAGTTTTACTCATACATTTTGTAATAATGAAGATACTGCTTCCATACTAATTCCTGGGAAGGTTGCTCCTTATTCTCAATAATTAATGGCACTGTGAAACAGAAGAGGTATCCCTGACCTATATATTAAGACTGCCCAAAAAGAAAAAAAATAAAGACAATCTTTATTCAGTATCTGTATTTCTGCCTTTTGTTTGTCTCATTAGTCAGGTAATCCAAATGAGTCTCTAAGGAACAAAGACCATTTCATTAAAAAAGTAAGGCAACAATAAAATTGGACTTCCTTAGATAAGGAAAGAAGGGTTGCTTGATTTAGTGTGTCAACAGTGACCTATGCTCACATTAAATAAAATAATAAATAAATAAATAAAAATAAAAGTGAAGGCATTAACAAATTGCCAGGGCCTTTAATTTATCCTACATAATACGTTATGATAGGGAGCTCTGGTAGCGTAGTGGCATAGTGGTTAAGAATTGGGCTGCAAACCGCAAGGTCAGCATTTGGAAACTACCAACTGTTCCCGTGGTGGATAGATGAGGCTTTCTGCTCCAGTAAAGATTTACAGCCTCGGAAACCCTGTACAGGGTCGCTATGAGTCGGAACCGACTCCACGGCACCTAATAATAACAGCAACAACAATAAAGTTATGATTGGCCTCAACTGGCAAGAATATTTAACCTAGACACTTAAAAGTAAAATCTCTTTGAAGAATGGGATTTAATAGTCTTCATATTTTTAATTTAAAAAAATCACAATTACTGAAATATGTTTTATTAATACTTTGCGTTGTATATAATTAACACAAAAAAGCATTCTTTTTTTATTTCTTACCTGTTTTGTTCTACTTTTGGTAAACAAAGACCTCTCATAATATTTGTGCATGATATTAAATGTGGAGCTCATCTAATTATTTCTAACATCCTTTCTTCTATAAGGAAAAACTGGAAACATTTGTGCAATTCTAGAAAGTCAGAAGATCATTTAGTTATAAAAGATATCAAAATAGTTTTTATTATTCTAAATTTGAGTCTGAATTTGAGAAGGCACAATCAAGAGTCTTCAGAGACTATAAGATACGAACTTAAGTTATAAATAGAAAAAAATAAAATTAGTTTCGGTCAGTAGTTTAAACATGTAGCATTAGCAAGCAATAATTATAAGTAATTTTAAATTAAAAAATTAGTATTTATTGTTAAAATTAGTCAAGGCATGCCAAAAAAATAGAAATAGTATTATATTATGTTTTAATATGTTTGAACTCCTGATGTGGAGTTGGAGGGTATGCATTGGACTGCTAACCTCAAGGTCAATGGTTCAAATCCACCAGCTGCTCCTACAGGGTTGCTATCATTCAATGTCAGAAATGATTTGACAGCACTTACCAAGAACAGCATATTTATGATTAACATTTAAATAAACTTCACAAATTGAATGAACATTCTCTCAAAGAAAAGACAAATCATTTTCTTGTACACATATTCATAATATTTCTCTAATGATTGTACCTTACAACCCTTCATAAAAGTTTTGACCTTTAATTAAGGTAATTAACATTGTTTTCTTCAAATATAAAATAAGACTAAAGGAACATAAGAGCTGTTTAAATTTTCTCATATGAGCAAACATTTCATATCACTTAAATTATAAAATAACAAAAATAAACATAATTATAATAACGTTTGAAGATATTTATACACGTTGTTATAGCCTTCCTACTAAGTAAGAATAAACTATAACTAGGTTCACTAATCGTTGCTTTATATCTTTTTATTATCTTATAAATCAAAATATTTAAATATATTTTATTTAAATCATTTCTGACATTTGTCTCAGGTTTTAAAGTAAATTAGAAGCCTGTATATACATTTGAGGTAGCCATGGTGTCCGTTCCAACTCATAGCAATCCTGTGTAGGGTATCTGAGAAGTGAATGGTGGGTTTGAACTTTAATTTCTTATTATTTGTATTATTACAAAAAATTTCAAATGCTTAAACTCTTAAGATAATTTTTTATTACAAGTCTATGGCAAACATAATTTTAAATCCTTTTAAAAGTCTGAAACTTGTTGAAAGTTAATTAAAATCTATGAATCATAAAATTAATATAGTTAATTTAGAAGACATTTAATTTAAAATAATGTAACTCTGTTCTTATCATACTCAAATATACTGATGATGCTCTTTTTATATAGCAAAACCCGATGTAAAGTTGCCTTCATATCAATGTTTTTAACTTAATTTCATTTGTCTTTTTATATCTCTATTATGTTTTAATATGACATGAAATATTCCTCTTTATACCATTTAAAATTCTATGTAATAATAACAAATTTCAAACTCATTTTGAATCCTTCCAAAATTTTAGTGACCTGTTCTTTTTTAAAATCTAGTAACAAAGTCCATATTTTTTTTAATGTCCTAGTTTAGATTCCATTTCTCATCTAAACAAAAGTTTCAGCAAGAAACCATTGTAAGAGAAGGAAACATACAAGGAATATTTTACATATTTTTCTCTTTAATTTTTGTGAAAATGGGACAAATAATTTTCACTAAGTCTCAAAAAAATGACTCACACAGTTGTAGAGGTTAGCAAGTTGCAAGTCTCTGGGTCAAACAGGGGTTAATGAACTCAAGATTGTTCAAGATTGGCAGGCAGGTCATACAGCAGGCTATTATTAACATTTAAAGAATTGTCACAACTTCAATGTAACTCCCTTTTTATTAATTAACTGCTCATAACAGATCTCATCATGGAAGTGACTACATTATATTAGATTTCATCATTGGAGGATGACTACATTCTTGCATAAATACCAAACAGCTGAGAATCGTGCCCAGTCAAGCTGACACACAGCTTAACTACCACAAGTATCTTTTTCAAAAAGAGGTTTTTTGTTTTCTCTGACATTAACTTGAAAATTATTTTCATAATCATGCCAACTAGCAATTTTTAACTCAAATATTTGTATTCCTGGGTCCACCAAAAAAAATAGACAAAGTGGAGAGCTAAGGAAGAAGTGATTTGTAAGTACAAAGATAAGTCTGAGTTTTTCAAGACATTTTTCCTTTCCATCGTGAAGTTTTGAAAATTCCTAACAATGACACAGAGATGTGACTTAAACTTAAATTTAATATCCACATTCCAGTCAGGATTGCCTTCAAATGGATGTTGTGTTCTTAAAGTATGTGTATGTAGTACAGAAAGGAAAGAACACAGATAAATAGAAGGCAGGGGATCAAATGGATTACAACAGATGCAGCTTTAAGATTTCACAATTTTTCACTGTTGTTAGATACAGCATCTTTTTAGCGAGGCAATGCCAACTTCAAAAATGTGTTTAAAAGGTGTTTTATATCAATTTTTAAAAATAGGCAAATATGCTTTTCAAATGTAAATGTTCCTTCTGAGTAACACTGCTTTTCCTAATGGTCTAGGTAAAATTATACTACTTAGACAAACATGTACGTAAATACAAATTATATCTTGAGAACATGAGGGAAGCAAGTATCTGGCTTTGAGAAGGACTAGCTTAAGATTGAAAAGAATATAATAGAAATGTAATATTTTATAAAATGGTGTTTTAAAGCACTTAGTCTAATGAATCTAGTCAAAGATTAATTACTACCTACAGATAATCATCTCTGTGTAGATGGAACCAAATGAAGCACTTCTTATGAATACGAAGATAACGAATGCTGAGGATTAGGACATGGATATGGACATCAAATAATGACTCTAGACAGATTGTGTCTAAAGCAAATCAGTCTGAAATGGCATATTTTTACCCATAGGAGTTCTTTAGACTTATATTAATTAGATCTACAAACTTTCTCTTATACAGTGAGTATAGATGGTGACAAAGAGGTAGACAGAATAGTTAATATATTAGGAAGACATTCACCAAGGAAAGACAAACAAAATATCCTTGGGAGACTTTAGTCTTAGGGCTAAAAATATAAAACCACATCTGGCAGTATCAGGGAAATAATGAGAGCTCAGATCCAAACACAACTTACCTTGAAGTGATGGGAAGTGTGGTCTTCCTTTGCACTAATAGAGACACAAGGAATCTCAGATGTCATCACTGCAACTCATGGACTCTAACAAATGGCAGCAATGGCTTCAGAAAATTTTTGAATCCCACTAGATGTTCTACAGATCATATGCCTTCCAATATTCTATGGGATATTAAGATAAGAATTCCTAGGAATTCTCTAGAAATACACAAATTTTGAAAGCAAAAAACAAAACTAAAGAGGACCAAAGTTGACTTTATTTTAATTAAGTAGATATTGACACAAAGTACATACGTTCTACCTTAAATAATGTGCCTAGAATAATTTCCTGATGTCTGCTCTTTTTAAAAAGTTTACTACTTGTCTTGGAGTCCTGGTGTGGCACTGAGGGTTAATATACTGTTTGAACCTCAAGGTCAGTGGTTTGAGCTCACCAGCTGCTCCTCAGAAACCCTACATAGGGCCTAATCGGTCGTTGTTGATAAGTGCCTTCATATCAGTCCTGACTCATATCGACCCTGTATAGTGATTCTGAGTAGTGGCTGGTAAATTTGAACCACCAATGTTGCAGTTCAAACTGACCCTTCAGTCCAGTGCTTATCCTTTGTTGTTGTTAGGTGCCATTGAGTCAGTACCGACTCTTAGTGACCTTATGCACAGTAGAACAGAACACTGCCTCACTATTGTTGCCACACCTGAGCCCATTGATGATGCCACTCTGCCAATTCATCTCACTGGGACTCTTCCTCTTTTTCGCTGACCCTCCACCCTACCAAACAGGATATCCTTCTCCAGTAACTGGACCCTCCTGGCAACATGCCCAAGGAGCACTCTGGTTGCACTTCTTCCAGCACAGATCTGTTTGTTCTTTTGGCAGCCCATGGCACTTTCAATATTCTCCTCCAACACCATAACTCAAAATCATCAATTCTTCCACGGTCTTCCTTATTCACTGTTCAGCTTTCACATGCATATGAGGTTACTGAAAATACGATGGCATGGGTCAGGCACACCTTAGTCTTTTAGCTGACATCTTTGTTCTTCAACACTTTAAAGAGGTCTTGTGCAACAGATTTGCCTAATGCAATAAATACGTCATTTGATTTCTTGACTGCTGCTTCCATGAATCTTGATATTTGATCCATGAAGAATGAAGTCCTTGACAACTTCAATCTTTTCTCCATTGATAAGAATGTTGTTTATCTGTCCAGTGGTGAGGATTTCTGTTTTCTTTACATTGAGATGCAATGTATACCAAAGGTTGTGCTCTTTGATCTTCATCAGTAAATGTTTTAAGTCCTCTTCACTTTCACCAAGCAAGGTTGTAGCATCTGCATATCACAGGTTATTAATGTGTCTTCCTCCAATCCTGATGTCACATTTTTCTTCACATAATCCAGATTCTCAGATTATTTGCTCAGCATACAGTTTGAATAAGTATGGTGAAAGAATACAACCCTGTTACACAACTTTTTTAATTTTAAACCATTCAGTGTTGCCATGTTCTCTTTGAACAACTGCCTCTTGGTCCATGTACAGATTCCTCATGAGCACAACAAGTGTTCCAGAATACTCATACTTTGTAATGTTGTCCATAGCTTGTCATGATCCACACAATCGAAAGTCTTTGCGCAGTCAATAAAGCATAGGTAAACATCTTTCTGATCTTCTTTACTTTCAGCCAAGATCCATCAGACACCAACAATGATATACCTTGTTCCATGGCCTCTTCTGAATCCATCTTGAACCTCTGAAGTTCTCTGTCAATGTATACTTTCTGTGTTACAGAAAAGACTGTGCTTATCCTACAGCTCCCTATTAGATTCCTTGTGCCAATATTTAGCCCAGATAAAAACTTTATAAGATTAATGTCATACCATAGGCTCCATCTAAAATCTTTTTTTTCCAGTTTATAATGATATCTGTAGCGCTATAATGTTTTCTCCAGTTAATAAAATGTATTAAGACAACTAGTCACAGAATTGTCCCCTTTTTCTGTCAGCACCTAATTCTTTACCTTACATACCCTTCAAAGAATTTTAGAAAAGCCCAAACTATAGTGTAAGCCATTTCTCACTCACACTTACTGAGTTTCTCTACCATTCCTCTTATGTATTCTCCTTTTCTTCAGGTAGTCAATAAGTTCTATGTGTGTTTATATGTATTCATGGTAAAATTCATCAAGGAGACTTCAATAATACCCACATCACTAATACCACCATAATTACAACTCTTGGTTAAATTTATTTTTAGTATTTTAGAAAGTTGAACATTTTTAGTATTTATCTTGCTGTGTATATCCCCTTACAGATACCATGACACTTTACTGGGTTATTTAAGTCATCCAAAATCGTTCCTTGGGATTATGCCACCAATTTCATATATAATTGGGTAATTTGGCTTCATTTTGTTTTTAAATTGTAGGGAATGCATTTTTTTAAATATATATTTATATGTATGTTCATGTGTCACTCTTATTTTCTGTTTATTTTTACAATTATTTTCAGAATATATTTCTATATTCAGGACAGTAGTCTTTTTTGGCTTATATTCACAATATGCTGGTATTCTATAGCTTCGGTAAAAATTCATCTTATTTTAATACATCTTAGGTGTGTTTTATTAATGTCACCATTGTACATCTCTATAATAAAATGTGTGCATAAAAGTTTTTAAATTGTATTAATTTATATGAATCACTTGAGAAGCTTTCATGTACAGCCACATTACACATATCCCATTCCCCCTGATCTGATAGGTCAATTTATAAGAGATGACTTATCTGAAAGAATCTAAATGTTGTAAGTCCCATGACATTAGTGAACAGTGCCTGAAAAGAGATAGGACAATGAGAAGAGAGGACATGGGAGTCACACTTTTTGAAGTGTCCTCATGGATCTCAGTTTTGCTCTACATATTACCAGTCAGATGTGCTACATTTGTTAGGATCATTTCTTGTGATTTTTAACAAAGGTAAGTCCCAGGTTATTCATGGAGACATTTTCCAATCTTAGTAAAGAATCAGGTAGAAAATAAAAGGGTCCCAACTGTATTGTAAAAATAAATAAAGGCTTAAAAAATTTACGGAAAGTAAATTTAAAAATACATTAAAAATCTAGCAATGTATTGCATTTGGCAAATCTGCTGCACAAAACTTCTTTGAAGTGTTCAAGAGTAAAGATGTTAGTTTGAGGATTAACTTGTGCCTGATGCCAGTCATTATTTTCAATAGCCTAATATGCACGTGAAAGTTGACTAGTGATTTAGGAAGACAGTAGAAGAATTAATGCATCTGAAATTGTGATGTTGGAAAACAATGTAAATGTGTCACGAACTGCCAGAAGAATAAACAAATTTGTGATTGAAGAAGTACAAGTAGAACACTCCTTAAAAGCCAAGATGGCCAGATTTCATCTCTCATACTTTGGACAAATTATCTGGAGGGACCAGTCCCTGGAGAAGAATATCATGGTTGGTAAAGTGAAATGTCAGCAAAAAAGAGGGGGACACTGTAGCATCAATGGGTTCAAGCATAGCAAAAAGTGTGAAGATGTCATAGGACCCGGAAGTGTTTTGTTCTGTTTTACATAAAAATGCCATGGGGCAGAACCAACTCAACAACAACTAACAAAAACACAACTTAAGTCCAATATTTGGTATTAGTAAAGAATAAAATCCTTAAGGATGGTTGGGGTTTTCTTGTTGTTGTTGTTGTTTTTAGCACACACATACCAACTTCTGAGAAGTCGTAGTTATACTGATAACTTTAATCTCTGGCAGCTGGTGTCCTGTTAATTGACCTTTTTGACAAATTAAGGGGCATTCTGACTGCACTTTTTCCAAGACAAATTTCTTTGTTTTGCTCAGTCTATTTCAATGTTCTTTAACAATACCATAATTCAAATTCATTAATTCTTCTCATGTCTTACTTATTCACTTTCCAGGTTTCACATGCATATGAAGCAGTTGAAAATACCATGGTTGAAGTCAGGAGCATTTTGTCCTGGAAGTAACATCTTTGCTCTTTAATATGTTAAATATGTCTTGTGCAGCACAGTTTCCTGATTCAATATTTAATTTGAATTTTTGACTGTTCCTTCTGTTAACACTGATTATAGACCCAAGTGAAATGAAATCCTGACAACTTAAATCTTTTCTCTGTTTATCATGATATATTATTTAGTTCTGATCTAGTTGTGAGGGTTTTTGTTTTGTTTTTTTTTTCAGATTGAGCTGTAATTTACACAGAAGGTTCTATTTTTTTTATCTTCATCAGTAAGTTCTCTTCCATTTCAACAAGCAAGCTTGTTCCATCTGTAAATTTCAGGTTGTTAATGACTTTTCCTCCAATCCTATGTTGTATTCTTCTTCATATGATCCACCTTCATAAATTATTGGTTCAGGATACAGATTGAAAAAGAATGGCAAAAGGATACAACCCTGACACCCGTATTTCCTATTTAAAACCATTTAGTATCCCCTTGTTCTTTCTTTCTTTTTTTTTTTTTTATTAAATGTTTTTATTTTGGATTGAGTGAAAGTTTACAGGGCACATCATCAGCTTCACATTCAACCATTCTATAGCTTGTTTCATTACATT
>NW_006408529.1:8249745-8250233 GCF_000296735.1 Chrysochloris asiatica
GCATAGAGATTGAATGTGTATGATGAAAAGATACAACCATGACACACAACTTTCCTGATTTTAAATCCTTCATTATCCCATTGTTCTGTTCAAACGACTGACTCTTGGTCTATATATGTGTTTACTATTTCCATTCGTCCTTCTTTCCTATCCCTTCTTGTCTTCTGAGAGTCATTCTTGGGTCAATGGTGCCATTTCAATCTGTTTGGCTGGTTGTTAAAAGAAGTATTTATCTCCCTTGTGTTATTGTACACTTTACAGATCTGTCTGTCCTTTGAATAAAAGTTGAGGCAGAGGGTTGAGTTCAGTTCCAGGTTTGAAGGATACATAAGGATTAAAGACATGTGAGTTCCACCAGACTTCTCTACTAGACCAAGAGACCTAGTCTTTTAAATTGTCCTTATTTTTTAATTTTATTTCACATATTCATCTACTCTAGATTTTCTACTACAATTCCTTTCAGAGAGGTTAACAGTGATAGATGGCAT
>NW_006408529.1:8257172-8264552 GCF_000296735.1 Chrysochloris asiatica
TTACAGTCTCTGCTTTTAGGGAAGGTTTTTACATTTGTCTGTGGATATCCAGGGCTCATGTATGAGATTACTGACAAGCATTACTGAATAATAAGATGAGGGACAGTTTGCTATGTCTACTAGGTGGCTAAAGTCTGATCCTCAGAGCCTATGGTTTGGACGGTCAACAATGCTTGGGTCCACAGGGTCTTGTCCCCTTGTTCTTTTTAAATGACTATATGTTGATCTGTATAGATTATACATGAATACAAAAAGCTCTGAAATTCCCATACTTCACAATGTTTTCCATTTGTTATGATTTACACAGTTGAATGTACATGCATAGTCAATAAAACACAAAAAACATCTTTCTGATACTCTTGGCTTTCAGTCAACATACACCTGATGTCAGCAAAGGTATCCCTTGATGCATAGCCTCTTCTGAATCCAGCTTGAATTTCTGGAAGATCCCTGTCAATGTCCTTCTGCAACCATTTTTAAAATTACTTTCAACAAAATTTTACTTGTATGTGATATTAATTACATTGTTAAATAATTTCAGCATTCTGTAGTGTCATCTTTCTTTCTAAAGGATGTAAGTATAAATATGGCCAGATGTAGCTGTCTTTGCAAAACAAGTGAGAGCTTCTAGAACTTTTGTTGAAATATTTCAGCTTGTATTCTATCAGGGGTTTTTTTGTTTTTGTTTTTTGGGTTATTGGGTTTTTTTGTTTTTTTTTGTTTTGGCCTGGCGCATTCATTGCAGCTTTGAAATCTTCCTTCAATATCGTTGATTCTTAATCATACCCCTGAAATGGCTGAACATCGAACAAAGCTTTTTGGTACAGTGACTGTATATTCCTTCCATCTTTATTTGATGCTTTGTTCATCATTTAATATTTTGCTCAAAGAATCATTCAATATTGCAACTTGAGGTTTGAATTTATTTTCAGTTTGGTAAATGCGGTTTTCTTCCCTTTTGGATTTCTAGCTCCAGGTCTTAACACATTTTATTATAATACTTTACTTTGTCTTCTCAAGCTGCCTGTAGATCACCATTATTGCAGGGTTGTATATATATAATATTTACCTTTGTTGCCTTTAACTCTTACACTCTTCCTAATGACTTACCCAGTAACCATCTTTTTTTTTTTTTTTTTTTTTTTTTTGACTTCCCTATTACTGTATATTGCCTTACCCTTTATTCAATTAACTCATGAGCACAGGACTGTTAGGTCAGTTTGAACCACAAGGTCAGTGGTTCAAACTCACCATTTGCTCCTCAGAAACCCTATACTGGGTCGCTATGAATTAGAACTGACTGAAGGGCACTTAACAACAACCTGTTGCCCTGGTGTGGTGCTATAGGATAAGCACTGAAATGCTAACCCCAAGGTCAGCATTTCAAAACTACCAATCACTCTCAGAAATCCTATATATGGTTTTTATGATTCAGGAACTCTAGCCAGTAATTTAGCCTTCTCCCCCTTCCACCAGTGGTATCTATCAATAGAAACATCACACAATCCAGCAATCCCTGTACTTGTTACATATGCCAGAGAAATACCAGCCATGGAACAAATAAACATATGCACACCCATGTTCATTGCAGCATTATTAACAATAACAAAAAGATGGAAGGAAGTTGTTATTGCTGCTCTTGATAAGTACCATCAAGTCCGTTTTGGCTCATAGGAACCTTGTAGAGTACCTGAGGAGTAGCTGAGGGGTTTTAACCACTGATCTTGTGGTTAGCAGTCCAGTGCTTATCCTACACTGTGATAACTTATATGCCGATAAATAGAAAAATGGATAAACAAAGTATGATATATACACACAGTGGAATACAACATGTTGAAGAATTATGATGAATCCTTAAACGTCTTTTAACAGGGATGACTATAAAGGACATTATGCTAAGTGAAATAAGTCAATCGAAAATGACAAATATTGTATGAGATCACTATTGTAAAATGTCAAGAAAAAGTTTTCACATTAAAAGCAACCCATCTTTTAAAAGTTAATAAGCAGGCTCTTTGCTCCTCCACATTCAACAGCTTCTCTTGCAGTTCCAGCTGCATCACTGAGACAGGATGGTGAAGGTAGGAGTCAATGCATTTGGCCATATTGGGCACCTGGTCAGCAGTACTGATGTTAACTCTAGCAAAGTGGAAGTTGTTGCCATGATCTCAAATATATGGTCTAAATGTTCCAGTATGATTCCACCCAAGGCAAGTTCAACGGTACTATCAAGGCTGAGAATGGGAAGCTTGTCATCTTAATGGGAATCTCATATCTATTATCCAGGAGCAAGATCCCACCAACATCAAGTGGGGTGATGCTGGCAATGAATATGCTGTGAGTCCACCTGTTTCTTCACAACCTTGAGGAAGGCTGGGGCTCACTTGAAGGGTGGTGCCAAAAAAGTAATCATCTCTGCCCCTTCTGCTGATGACCCCATGTTAGTGATGGGTGTGAACCACAAGAAGTATGACAACTCACTCAAGATTGTCAGCAAAACCTCCTGTACCACCAGCTGTGTGGCCCCCTTGGCTAAGGTCATCCATGACAACTTTGACATCGTGGAGGGACTCATGACCACAGTCCATGCCATCACTACCCCTCTGGGAAACTATGGCACAATGCCCATGGGGTTGCCCAGAACATTATCTATGCATCTACTGGTGCTGCCAAGCCTGTGGGCAAGGTCATCCCTGAACTAATGGGAAACTCACTGGAATGGCCTTCTGTGTCCCCTCTAGTAATGTCATGGATCATATTTGTGGTCTGGAGAAAGCTACCAAAAATGATGACATCAAGCAGGAGGTGAAGCAGGCATCAGATGGGCTCCTAAAAGGCATCTTTGGTTACACTGAAGACCAGATCATTTCCTGTGACTTTAACAGTAACAATCACTCTTCCATCTTTGATGATGGGGCAGGCATTGCCCTCAATGACCACTTTGACAAGCTCAGTTCCTGGAAAGACAATGATTTTGGTTATAGCAACAGAGTTTTTGGCCTTATGGGTCACATGACCCCCAAGGAATAAGAACCCCTGGACCAACAGCCCCTGCAACAACACTAGAGGAAAAGAGAGGCCCTTAGCTGCTGGGGTATCCTTACCTCAACTCGATCCCCCAACACACTGACAAGCTCCCATCCTAGACACAGTTTCCATCCAGACCTCCTAGAGAAGGGAGGGGCTTAGAGAGCCCAGACTTATCATGTACCATCAATCAAGCACACTGTACCCCAAAACAAAAAAGCTAACAAACAGACCAGAAGAAAACAACAGAAGAAAATAAAAGAAAGAAAGTAATGTTGAATTAAATTCAAGAATACAGGGAGGTATAAAAATTCATAGTTTTTTGGAATTTTTTTTTAAAAATAAAGAAAAATTCTACTGTTTATCAAAATAAATGGATAAATCACAAATAATTTAAAAATAATATAGAAGATTTGACCATAAATCATAATGACCCAAATATTAAAAAATTTATTTTAAGATAATAAACTTTAAAACTTAAATGCATAGAATACAATCTGTAAAACTAACAAACAAGTTGAATCATATATTTATTAAGGAAATGGAAACTTTCTCCAAAATAGTTTCATGGAAAAAGTTTACCAGATATAAGTAAAAGACAATTCTAATTCTATTTACTCTATTTCCTTGGATAAAGAAGGGACACTCTATAATTAATGGTATAAGGTTATCTTAGCCTCAAAACATATAAGGACATTATAATATAGGAAAATTACAGGCTAATTTTATACACAAATGTAGATGCAAAAATCATAAAGCTAGCAGTAGAAAAATATAAAACACATTATTTTCTGATCTGATTAAATGCAAATTTGGGTTAATATTTCAAAATAAAAATAAAATAAAATGATGCACTAGATAAATTAATAGATTAAAGTGGAAAATATAATTCTTAATTGATACCAAAAGATAGTTAATAAAATTCAACACTCAATCTTGGTGAAATCACTCAGGAATAGAAGGTTATTCAACAAGGAAAGGCTGTCTCACAACAATTCCTACAAACATTTGTTGTTGTTGTTTAGTGCCATCGAGTCGTTTCTGACCCATAGCGACCCTGTACAGGGTTTCTGAGGCTGTAAATCTTTACGGGAGCAGTACGCCTCATCTTTCTTCCACTGAGCAGCTGGTAGTTTCGAACTGCTAGCCTTAAGGTTTGCAGCCCGATTCGTAACCACTACATTACCAGAGCTCCATACTACATACATACTCAGTAGTTAAATTTCATGACATGTCTATAACATCAATAGGTAGGTACAAAATGTTTATACTACACTTTATTGTTTTTTTAAGATCATTGGCATCTGTTTGTACTATTATTTGCATGTCATTATAATTTTGTTTCATACCTTTGCATATTTTCTTAGTAAACTACCTTTGTTTCTGCTGTTCAGTGCCTTTGTTCCAACTCAAAGTGAATCTGTATAGGGTTTCTGAGGTGTGGCTTCTGGGTTTGAATCACCAAGCTTCCAGTTACCAGCCCAGTGCATATCCTATAGTGCCACACAAGGAATACTTGTAAAGGATTCACGGTAGCACTATGGATAAGTACTGGATTGCAAACCAAAATATCAGTGGTTTGAATCCATCAGATGTGTTGATCTACTCCATAAATATTATTACCTAGGAGACTCTATGAAAAGTATTATGACTCTATAAACTAAACATTGGACTGTGAACCACAAGGTTGGTGGATTGAGTCCATCCACCTCTCCATGGGAGAAAGATGAGGCTTTCTGTTCCCGCAAAGATTTATAGCCTTCAGTGCACCTTGCACTTCTTCCTTCTGTACTATTGACCCTAGATCACATGCTAATTTTGAAGTGACTGACATTGTCCATTTCTTTTTGGTATAGTGACTCTGTGTGTTCTGTTCATCCTTTTTTGATATTTTCTGCATCATTCAATATTTCACCCATTGTTGTTGTTAAGTTGTTAAGTGTCATCAAGTTGGTTCTGACTCACAACAGGATTTGTAAGGAATGGCTGGCGAGTTTAGAACACCAACCTTGCAACCTAGTGGTTTTCCTATAGTGCCACACCAGGACTCCTGTTGTCTATAGAAATCCTTCAATGTTTCAAGTCAAGGCTTGAATTTTTTTCTTCAGTTCTTTCAGCTTGAGAAATTCTGAGCATGTCCATCCCATTCGGCTTTCTAACTACAGTTCCTTGCACATTTCATTGTAATACTTGACTTGGTTTTCTTGAATTGTCCTTTTAAATTATTTTGTTCAACTCTTTTGCTTCCTCATTTCTTGTATTTGTTTTAGCATCTCTACCCTGGACAGCAAGTTTCAGAGTCTTTTCTGAAATCCATTTTGGTCTTGTCCTTCTTTCTCATCTTCTTAATGACCTTTTGTTTTCTTCCTGTGTGATTTTCTTAATGTCATCCTACAACTCATCTGATCTTCAGTCATTAGTATCTAATGCCTCAAATTGATTCTTGAGATGATCTCTAAATTCAGGTGGGAAATTATCATATTTAAATTTTGGATCTCATGATCTTGTTTTAATTTTCTTAAACTTCAGCCTGAACTTGCACATGAGCAATTGATGGTCTGTTCCAAAGTTTGTCCCTGGCCTTGTTTTGGCTGATGCTTTTCCACTGTCTCTTCCCAGAGATGTAGTCTACTTGAATTATGTATATGCTATCAGGTGAAGTCATTTTTACATTGTTCAGAAAAGGTATTTATAATGAACAAGTCATTGGTCTTGTAAAATTCTATCTTGTGATCTCTAGCATCCTTTCTATCACCAAGACCACAATCTGCAGCTACTGATCCTTCCTCTTTGTTTCCAACCTTTGCATTCCAATTGCCAGTAATTATCAAAACATCTCGACTGCATGTTTGATAAATTTCAGACTGATTAAATTGACAGAATTCTTCAACTTTATCATACTGGTTTTAGTGATTGTTGTGTACATTTAAATAGTAGTGGCGTTAACTGTTCTTCCTTGTAGGCGTATGAATATTATCCTATCACAGACTGTATTATACTTCAATATAGGTCTTGAAATGTTCTTTTTGATGATAAAGGCAGCACTATTCCTCTGAAATATGTCATTCCAGGCATAGTAAACCATATTATTTTCTAATTCAAAATGGCCAATACCATTCCTTTTCAGTTCACTTGCTGTTGTTAAGTGCCATCGAGTCAGTTCCAACTTGTAGCAACCCTGTATAAGGTTTTGGAGGAGTGCCTGGTGAGCTTGAGCTACCAACCTCGAAGCTGAAACAACCTTTTTCTCCAGTGCTTCTCCTACAGCTCACTACTGCCTAAAATATCTGTCTTTATGCAAACTATTTCATTTTTTATTTCCAATTTTCCTAGATTCACACTTTGTGTGTTCTCTTTTCTGATTATTAATGGATGTCTATAGCTGAGTCCTGGTGTGGCACTGTGGGTTAATGCACCAGACTGCAAAGCCATTTGAACTGCAAGGTCGGCAGTTCAAGCTCAACAGCTGCTCATAGGAAACCCTATACAGGGTCACTATGGGTTGGAACCGACTCGACAGCACTTCACAACAACAACAAAATAGCTGTTTCTTCTTATTTTAAAAAATGTCTTTGTCAATAAATGAAGGTTCCAAAGGTTTTACTCTTTTAATGCAATCACAGTTAACTTTAATTTAAGTAGTTAGATTTTCCCCAGTCTTACTGTGAGTTCCTTCCAACCCAAGAGATTCATATTCTAGCACTATATCTGACAATATTCTAGTGTTATTCATAATTTTCAATATTCAGTATTCTTGTGCTATCTAAAAGTGTTCCACTCCTATTCATAATGTTTTTGGAGGCTTACCATTCACACATAATCTATCTAAGTCTGGAATCTCAGCTGAAAACTGTCCATTATGGGTGTACCCTGTTGATGTTTCAAATACTAGTAACATATCTTCCAGCATTACAGCAACATGCAAGCCATTACATTACAATAGACTGACAGATGTTGATCAATTCCATTAATTAATGCTTTGAAATTTTGTGTCTTATAGATTCCTTTTTTTTTTTTTTTTTTCTTTTAAAACTCTTTTTGTCAGTATGGTCAATATAAAGAGATCATAGTCTTCTGATGTGGTCACCTAAAAACTAAGATTTAGAAGATAGATAGAAGGCATGGTCATGAGCTAAATGAAAATTTCAAAATATAAAATATTTGAAAAGCAATCAATTCATGCAAGATTAAATCAAATACAATTTATAGATATCTATAAGGAGCTCTGGTAGCGTAGTGGTTACGAATTGGGCTGCGAACCGCAAGGTCGGCAGTTCGAAACTACCAGCTGCTCCACAGGAGAAAGATGAGGCTTTCTGCTCCCGTAAAGATTAACAACCTCGGAAACCCTGT
>NW_006408529.1:8270619-8277266 GCF_000296735.1 Chrysochloris asiatica
GGATAGAGAGAAATACTGTTAACTGATGGTGCAAGGAGGGGATTATAATCAATGTAATGAAACAAGGTATATGATTTGTTGAATGTAAAACTGATAATATGCCCTGTGAATTTTCACTCAATCCACAATAAAAATCTTTGAACAAAAACAAAAAACAGATTTGATGCATTGAACATTAATAACCGAAAATCAGAGGAGTTGTAGGATGACATAAATAACATCATACACGAAGAAAGCAAAATACCATTAAAAAGACAGTAAAGAAAATACCAAAGTGCATGTGAAAGTGGGAGAAAAACATGCAACAAAATTCAAAATCATAAAATAAATTAGGTTTATTTGTCTGATAGAAACTGGTGGACCTCTGGAAATATAGCCATAGTCACTCTTCAAGTCTGGTATTGAATACTTCCCAGTGTATAAATGTTCAGCCAAACAATAGATTGTTTACAAGGGGAGCAGTAACACTAGTGAGCTATGCACGCTGTAGAATAATCAACCATTTGAGATGAAAAGGGAAGCTTTTATCGGAGGATAAAGTTAAGAAGAGTGAGGAAAGAGGGAAGAATGGAAACAGGAAATACAGGGAGAATGTGGAAAGTGATGTACATAAAGGTTATTGCAATCTATGAGATGAAACAAAATGTGTGTGAATAATAATCTGTTTGGTAAGTCTTCATCCAATTCACAGTAAGAACTTAAAAGTGTTTGTGTGATTTACATTTAATTAGCATTATTCCTGAATGTTATTATCAATACGTTTTCATTTAAATACATCATCATGTTATTTGCTTTCTCTTTCTCTTCAGTTCTATCTTCCATTTTTCCATTTTGGGAAAGTTGGTTAGTATGTTTTATTATACTATTTTATTTCCTATATTAATTTAATGCCTATAACTCTGTTGTATTATTTCAGAGGCTTCTATAATGTTTATAGTGCACATCTTGACTTGTCACAGTTTGTTTTAAATGTAGTATCTCACTTTAGCTATAGTATAAAGTTCTTTCAAAATTTACTACCATTTCTCCATTCTCAAGTCTTGATGCTACATATGTTGCAGTTTCCAGAATGCATTGGTTTAAAAAAAGATTTTTGTGGTCTCTTATGTTGTAATTTCTAAATAACAATATTAAACTTTATGTTTACCTTCATTACAATTTTGGTGCTCTTTGTTTTCTTATACAGATTCAGGTTTTCATGTGATAAAATCTTCTTGAAGGACTTCCTTTATCCAGTTCTTAGAATAAAAGTGTGTTGGTAATTAATTTATTTTCACATGTGTATGTCTAAATAAACTTTCTATTTTATCTTCATTTTCTTCAGTTGTATGATTATCTCAAAATTTCATTTTTAAAAGAATGTTTATCTTTATAAAGAGTAATGAGGTGACTCTTTATAGATACTTTATAGATCTTCTTTATTTGGAACACTTCTTACATTTTACTTATAAATTGTCTTCCCCATTATCCCTTATATGGAACTCCAGTAACCTACTTATTTGGCCGCCTGAAGCTGTTTGTTGATGCTTTGTTCATTATATTATTCATTGTTTTACTTTTTCTTTGTTTTATTTCTGAAAAAATTTTAACTATGCCTGCAAGTTTGCTAATTGTTTCTTACAAATTGTCTTTCATTTACCACCTCCAGTGTATTTTTAATCTCAGACATATATAAGTTTCAATTTATTCCTTTTCTTACAAAACATTTTTTATAATTCTAGTTAATCTAGGCAGTCTTTAAGTTAACTTCTTGATGGAATAAGTGATATGATTGTAATTTTTTTTAACCCTCTTGTGTTAATTCTATCATTTGTGTCATTTGTGGGTCAATTTAATTTACTGAGGTTTGCCTTTCATTGTGGGGTATAATTTTCTGTTCCTTTGCATGCCTGGTAGGGTTCTTTGCTTATTTGTTTGTTTTATAGGACACTCATTGTTTTGAATTTTACATTGTCTGTACATGTTATTATCGTATCACTATAAAGATTCTGGTGTAGCACTGTGGGTTAATGCTCCAGATGCAAAGCCATTTGAACTGCAAGGTCAGCAGTTCAAACTCACCAGCTCCTCCTCAGAAACCCTATACAGGTCGTTATGAATTGGAACTGACTCGATGGCGCTTAACAACAACAACATAATGATTCTTGAATTTCATTTACAAATATACTTAGAAACAATTTCATTCTTTTGGCTCTCATCTATGAACATTCTTTAGTAAGATTAAAGTACAAACATTAATGTAGGGCTTTTCCCCCCACTAGTGAGGCATGATCTTAGTACTATATACAGTGTCTTGCTAATTAGAGTTCTTTCAACACTGTCTTTGATGAGGTACTATTTTCAACTTTATTTTAATTGTTCAGCATGAAGCTGTGGGTTAATGTGCTGTCAGCCACTTTTAGAAAACATGTACAGGGTTGCTATGAGCTGGAACCAACTCGATGACACTTAATAACAACAACAACAATCATTTCAGGTTGTTCCTATGACAATCTATGTTTTTTTCTTCATATGAACTGCTTATTAACAATTGTATACCACATGAGGACTGCTACAGATTTCTTAAATTCTCTTTTTATGAGGTTCTGATTTTGGCACTCAATCTGGTACACTCTACAAACCTTGAGTCACCGGCATGCTCAGATCTGAGTTCTCAAGTCAGGGAGTCCACTGGTCTGGCTGGGTTCTGTCTCCCTACCCCATGTCCTGCAATAGCTCCAGGCAGTAGTCAGGCTAACTGTACAGCTTAACTCATTTGTTTATTTTATATCATTCATAGATCTTTTAAGATCTAGTGTACAATTTCTTGAGAGTTCGGGTTTTTAGTTACTCAAGTTTGGGGAGAGGGAGAGTTTGGTCCCAGTTATGCATTCATTTGTGGAAAGAAGTAGAATTTGATGTAGTTCTCCAATGATAGTTTATTTGTGGGGTAATCCTTCTGTATTAACATCTATTTACTCATTAATGTCATATCTTATCTTCAAGCATTGGTTGTTCTAGCACTGTTCTAAGTCTAATGATCATAACACTATTTATCATAATTATTTTCTCTGGTTTTGTTTTAAATTGTTTCTTTTTCCCTGGTATTCAGTTTCTCCACATGGGTCAGCCTGAGTGATTTTTTTTTCCTACTAAGTATACAAGCTTTCTGGGACAAATAGTTATGATAGAAACACTGTTTTAATTTTTTGAATAACACTTCTCTGCTGTTTCCTTCCACTTTCTGTCTTTAACCTTCTTTTAGAAACAGAGTAGCTTCTAAATTAATATCTCTTCCCATTTCCTGATTTTTTACATGATTTCTTTTTTAATCTTTAGATATTTAAATTCATGGGATTCTTTCTCAATTTTATATTCCAATTTATTATTTTTTATATTGCCTAGCATGTCTACTCCTTCTGTTCACTTTATATATCAAAGGCTTGATATTTCATTTGGAATAAATTTAATTAGTCCATTTCCATAGTCTCATTAAGTTACTTTATTTGATCATACCTTTATTTTATTACTTCTTATTTCTTTTTAATGTCATTTTTAAAATGTATTTCTTTAAAGATATGTTAGAAATTTAATTTTCTGTACAATTCATGAGTAATAATATGTTAGTGTTTTTTTATGATTTTCATCTTTAATTTTTTCTTAATTTAATGTAATTCTAGTTCAATTTTTTATTTGTGTTTGATTTTGTACACACATTTTTAATGAAAATATTTTGTTTGCTTATTTTCTTGTTTGTTTTGGTTCACTTTTATTTTTTCTTTCTTTCTGTTTTTCTGTGTTGGTCCTTCCATATATAGTGATTATATAGTCGCTTTGTCCAGGGTAAACTATCCTCCTGGCACACAACACTTTTATACCTTAGTGGTGACAATACCATGCTACAGATACAATATCTATGACATCTGGTAACTGTTGGCTGTCTTTGTACTGTCTTTCCATTCTAGGCCCAGTGGTTATAGGATTTGGGTGCAAACACGTCCCAGCTTCGTTCCCTTAGACTAGTCCAGGTACCAAATCTAGCAATGGAACCATTCTATTCTACTTAGGTCTCGAGTTAAACCAGCATTTCTCTTAAGTAGCATAGCAGATTTCATGCTCCGTCCTAATCACCATTTTTATAAATGTGTAAAAATATTGTTTCTTAATCTATTTTAAAATTTTTTTCTTACCTACTATTGCTAAATTAAGGAGCTCTGGTAGCATAGTGGTTACAAATTGGGCTGCTGACGTCAAGGTCGGCAGTTAGAAACTACCAGCTGTTCCTCAGAACAAAGATGAGGGTTTCTGCTCCCGTAAAGATTTAAAGCTTTGTAAACTCCACGCAGGGTCACTATGAGTCAGAACTGACTCCACGGTACTTAACAACAACAATTGCTAAATTATTAAGTTTGAATTGAATTAAATTTATTCCAATTAACAGAGAATGTATCAAATCTGCTTTTATTATGCCATTATTTCTATAAAATCTTAAAATAGATTCTTTTGCATACTAAAAACCAATGTATAGTTCCATAAGTAACACTTTTATTCATTGTAATAATTCTTTAATAGAAATCATGAACAAAAATTCTTCAGAGACATAAATAGCAAAGCTGATTTTTTTTGTCTGCCTTTGCCTTATTATTATAAGTATTCATTGTGTTAACTGAAAGATAAACATTAATGTTTTCATAATTAGAATGACATTATTTTCAAATATCAGTATTCTAAAAGAGAAAACTACACAGAAGGTCAGCTATTTATAATGCTAAGCTCAGAAATTAGACTAAAGTGGCTTAGTTATATAAAGATGTCTACTTTCAAAAAATTAGTTATGAAAGTACTTGCTCAAACTTCTCACTTAGAATGTGTGTATCCAATTAACCATTGCCTTCAAGGCTTTTCTTCTTGCATCTCCTGAGGTAGAGGTCAAACAAAAGAGTTAATTGGAGATTTCAAAGTGGAATTTTAGCACAAATTAAGTATAACTTTCAGAAATCTGATTTGCTATTGATACAAAGTAATATGACAACATTAAATTCCACCAATGACATTGTGTAAAGTATTTTTATAATGACCAAAAACACACTGTGCTAAAAGATATATTAGCTAAATTACTTCACTGAATGTATCGTTTGGTAGGGTTGTTTAATCATGGATTAAAAATGGAAAATGAAACCATATGCTGTGAAGAGAATGGATACTTGTTATTTAATTTACCAACGGATTAGTCCAACCCCAAGCAAAGCATTAACCATATTCTGATTTACAGCTCCACTAGCGGTTACGAATTGTGCTGGGAACCACAAGGTCAGCAGTTCGAAACTACCAGATGTAGATGAGGCTTTCTGCACCCGTAAAGATTTACAACCTCGGAAACCTGTACAGGGTCGCTATGAGTCAGAACCAACTCCACGGCACATAACAACAACAACAACAACAGGGGCTATATATTTTAAAGACAACTTTTTAATGTCCTAAGACTAATGCTATGTTGAATGATTTATCATCAACCACTTCTATTCCATCAAATTTCACTATAAAAAACACTTTTTTCAAAAAGGGCTATTGCATTAACATGCTTTCTATCATTAAGTCACTTCTAGAGAGTTCCAAGAATCACCATGAAAGTAAACAAACAAACAACAACAACAACAAAAAAGAAATTAAATTAATCTGTTAAGTATGCACATAGGTGTGAAAACCATGTGGGGACCATGTCTGACTTCCTCTGTCTTCACAAGAAAGAAGAATCAAACTCAAAACCAGCTCAAGGCAGATTTCTATGAAACTGAGGTCAGACATGCCTCCACCCTACAACCTTCTTTGCACTCTTCTCATACCAACCATCCCTGCCACAGCACTCTCTACTTCACATCTGGGCCCATAATTCATTACAATGGCCACATACAACTCATAACAATACTCACGATTAGGGAAGTGAATAAGATATAATTCATCGTCAGAAACAACTTAGGGTGCAGCAGATTTCCAATCAGGAACAGCTCTTCTCTGCCATACTGCAGGCGTGCTTCATTCTCGTCTTCAGCTGGCTCCTTGACCTCTGCAGTCCTTGGGCAAGTGTTACATAGTTCTTTTATTCAGTCTGTAAATACCGAAAGAGAACATTCTACAAGTCAGTCTCTTGTCCGTGGGCATTCAACTTCACTAGATCCATGGTCCTAGAAGTCCACAACCACTCTGTCACTCCATGCCACTGCTTCTGCCATCACATCATCTGTAGCAACTTTTCTAGGTAGGATCGCATGCTCTACTCATGCTCTTCTTTTTTGATTGTCTAGGGATAATCTGCTCCTGCTTCTTACAGAGCTCCCTTTAAATCTGTTGTTTTGAAGTGCCATCAAGTTGGTTCTGACTCATAGTGAACCCTGAATAGGGTTTTCAATGACCTGCTGGTGAATTTGAACTGCTGACCTTGCAGTTCAAAGTGACCTTTCAGTCCAGTGCATTATCTCACAGCACCATGCCAGTACTTCCCTTTTTAAGTCTGTTGTTGTTGTTAAGTGCCGTCAAGTCGGTTCCGACCCATAGCGACCCTGTACAGGGTTTCCAAGGGTGTAAATCCTTACGGGAGTAGAAAGCCTCATCTTTCTCCCGCGGAGCAGCTGGTAGTTTCGAACCGCTGACCTTAAGGTTCGCAGCCCAAT
>NW_006408529.1:8277366-8280019 GCF_000296735.1 Chrysochloris asiatica
TGTGAAAAGTAATGTTTAAGTTTAAAAGTTCTATAAGACACAATGCATGTGTTTATAAATAATGTAAGTTAAATTAAAAATACATTTTACATCATGCCTCAATAGACAAAACTATAATTTATCATGCTATACACAACACTTATTATTTCATATAGGTTCTCTTGTCTTAAACAAACGAAGAATTATTTATGATAATTCTCTCTGTTTTTTTATTTTTAAGTGCCTTTGAGTTGGTTCTAACTCAATGTTTTTGTTGTTGCTGTTGTTAGGTATTTTAGAGTCAATTCAAACTCACAGAGACCTCATACACAACAGAACAAAGCACTAACTGATCCTGCACCATCTTCACAAGTGCTGCTACCTTTGATCCTATTGCTGCTGCCACTGTTTCAACCCATGTGATTGGTGGTCTTCTGTTTTGCTGACCCTCCACTTTACCAAGCCATCTTGCATAGGGTTTCTGAGGAGCAACTGCTGGGTTTAAACTGCATCCTTACTATTAGCAGTCCATGGTGCTTATCCTACAGTGCCACACCAGGACTCTCTCTAAAGCAAAAATAATCTTCATTTAGAGAAAAATAAGCAATGAGGTGAATTCACTGACATGCAAAAAAGTCACAAAACTATTAAATTGTTTGACTTGGTTTGCAATACAAGTCAAATTTCAGTCATATCAATAATTATATAAATCAAGTAATATTAACCATGGACAGAGTTGCTGAGGTTCCAGTTATCACCTCCATACATGCAGATGCATTTGATAAAAATCTATTTGATTCCGGTTCCTGTGTACAACCCTTAAGGAATCCAACAGAGTATTCACAATCATAAATTGTACTCTTTGTAAAACTCAAATCTGATTATATCATCACTGGTGGAAGGATCGAGACTCTTTCACTTCACTTTTAGGGATCCACTATATTAGAATTGGTTTTGTCTTTCTGGTCTTCTGAAACTCAGAAGTTTTTGTTTGTTTTAATAAGTATAATCTCTGTAACTTCCAATATCACTGGAATGACATAAATTTAACACTTTCATTGATGGTTAAGTTAGATTATCTCTTTAGTTCTACTACTTTATTTCTATTTCTTTTAAGCCACATTCCAAAATACAAACAGAACCAGAGAACCTTTGTTGTTATTGTTAAATTCCAAACATTTTGACTTTTGTTTTTCTTTTAAATTAGTATATTACTGTTGTTGCTAAGTGCCATCAAGTAGGTTCCAACTCATAGTGACTTAGTATAAGGCTTCCAAGGAGTGGCCAGTAGTTTTGAACTGACAAACTTACAGCTAGCAGTCTAGTGCTTATCCTACAATGTCACACCAGGACTCCTTTAAATTAATATAACAGTACTGACTATATATTTTATGTTATGTTATAAATGACAGGGAAATCAGTGTCAGCTCATAGTGAGCCTGAATAGAGTTTCCCAAAGAGCTGCTGTGGGTTTGAACCACCAACCTTGCAGTTAGCAGTCAGTGCTTATCCTACATAGCCACACCAGAGCCCTGAATATATACTCATTAATAAATCAAAATTTTCAATATTTACCAGAATCTTGCAGAAAATATTACATTGATTTCTTAGCTTATTATTACAATTTTGAACATTATAAAATATGTTCTTAACTTTCTCTTTTCTATTAGGAAATAATTTGTAAAATTAAGCTCACAATTATAGATTGAGACAGAGGGAAATCAGGAGTGCAGACTGAATATTCTAATTCTTGGGGAAAAAAATCTAAGTAGTTAAAGCAGACAGGCAACATTAAGCTAATATCAACACAAAAAGTAAGTTTTAAAATACAAAAGATCCCACGTCAAATGTTTTCAGTAATCTATGAATGTCATTCTGATTATTTAACGAAAGAGCATTAGAGTTTAGAATTTTTAACAAAGAATTCTGTGTAATAGATACTTCACCTTTGATAACATTTATTAACATTTCCTTAATGAGAAACTGTGTGCACAACTTTTAGGGGAATAAAAAGATGTATTGCTTAAATAATAAATATTTCTATTAAACTAAAAATAAATGATTTCTGAATCTCTAAAACATTAACTAAAAGCAAAGATAACCTCAAGAAATAAACACAGGATTGAAAAATGGAATTCCAAAATTTTTGACTGCTAAGTCTTAGTGTACAACAATTAAGCACTCAGAGCTCATTCAGCTGCACTGTGGGAGAAAGAACTGGCAATCTTCTCCCTATAGATTGGATTGTTGTTGTTATTAAGTGCCATCCAGTGGCTTCTGATTCACAGAAACCTTGTATAGGGTTTCTGAGCAACGGTTGATGAGCTTAATGATAGAATTACTTGTATTTTAAATATTCACAATCAATGGTGGTGGTGGTGTTTGGTTATGTGCCATGGAGTTGGTTCCAATTCATAGTGACCCTGTGCAGGGTTTCTGAGGCTGTAAATCTTTACGGAAGCAAAAAGCCTCATCTTTCTCCCGTGGAACAACTGGTAGTTTCGAACTGCTGACCCTGAGGTTCACAGCCTGATTCTTAACCACTACATGTGTTTATATATATTGTTGTTGTTAAGTGCTGTCTAGTCGATTCAGACCCATAGTGACCCTACATACGGTTTCCAAGGAGCAGCTGGTGAGCTTGAACCACCAACCTTGCAGTTCAAATGACTTT
>NW_006408529.1:8287544-8290086 GCF_000296735.1 Chrysochloris asiatica
AAAAGATTGAAGTTGTCAAGGACTTCATTCTTCTTGGATCAACTATCAACACTCATGGAAGCAGCAGTCAAGAGACCAAACGATTAGGCAAATCTGCTGCATGAGACTTTTGTAAAGTGTCGAAGAGCAAAGATGTCAGCTTGAGGACTAAGGTGCACCTGACCCAAGCCATGGTATTTTCAATAACCACAGATACATGTGAAAGCTGGACAGTCAATAAGGAAGATGGTAGAAGAATTGATGCTTTTGAGTTATGGTAATGGAGGAGAATATTGAAAGTGCCGTGGGCTGCCAAAAGAACCAATAGATCCGTTTTGGAGAAAATGCAGCCAGAGTGCTCGTTGGATGCCAGGATGGCCAAACCTCATCTCTCATACTTTGGACATATTGTCAGGAGGGACCAGTCACTGGAGAAGAATATCATGTTTGTTAAAGTGGAGGGTCAGAAAAAAGAGGAAGACCCCCAGCGAGATGGATTGGCCAAGTGGCAGCATCAATGGACTCAAGCTTGGCAACAATAGTGAGGTTGGCCCAGGATGGGCAGCGTTTCGTTCTGCTGTGCATAAGATCACTATGAGTCGGTACTGACTCAATGGCACCTAAGAACAACAACCCAATCATTTGGTAGGAATTAAGAATACTTTGGATAGGAAATCCTTATAAAGTCAAGGTGTAAAATAGGTCACCATGTGGGTCAAGGATGAAACAAGATCCTGACTGTGATTTTTTCTTATTTTTTGCTATTTGGTATATACTATCTATTTATCTAAAGAAATTGAAAAAAAAAAAAAAAAGCCTGAAGACCTTCATCATATTATTTGATTATACAATAGCCTTTATAGGTTCTGTTGTTGTTGTTAAGTGCTGTCAAGTGTTTTTATTTTTGTTGTTATATGCTGTCAAGTTGGTTTGACTCATGTTCACCCTGTACAGTGTTTCTGAGGAGTGGCTGATTGGTTTGAACCTTAGACCTTGTGGTCTTCAAACTGACCTTATAGTTCAGTGCATTATCCTGAAGCACCACACCAGGACTTCTTATAGTGTCTAGCAATCCAAATTTGTGGAGACTCATTCACACAGTCCCATTATTTTTAATGAGCCCTGGTAAAAATGGGTTAGGTATTGGGTTGCTAACCTAAATGATTAGCAATTAGCTAGAGAAAGATGAAGTGGTCTGCTTCCACAAATTTTTGCAGGGTAGAAAATCCCATAGGGCACGTATACTCCATCCTGCAAGGTTGCTGTAAGTAGCAATCATCTGAATAGCACTGGGGAGGTGGGTTATTGCCTTCAAACTTAGGTAATTATTGCTTTCAAACCAAAGTAGGAGAATCCCAAATATCTGACTCTCAAACACACACACACACACACACACACACACAAATATGTTTTTAAAAGGAGATAAACTTCTCTGCCAATGAGGGTCTGGTGCTCAGTGTTTATTCAGCACAGCATGCAAATCTGAAGGCACTAGGAATTTCTTCTCACCATCTTCTCTTGCCCTTTGTCCTCATAACAAAAGTTCCTGATATCCATATGCCTTGGTATTATATGATCCATGTCTTTGCCTTTGTTGAAGATGGTTTAGAGTATATGGAAGAATAATGGCAGTTAAAGAAGTTAGGTAAAATAATTTCATTATTTGCATTAATAAATGAGATTTTTTTTCATAACTAAGTATTGTTTCCTAGAAGTATTTAACTTCCATTTTCTTACTGTCTTTGTGCTCCAATTTTGGGCCTGAGGACATCCACGAATTAATAAACTACTCCGTACAGTTGAAGGAGCTCTGGTATCGTAGTGGTTACGAATTGGGCTGTGAACCTTAAGGTCAGCAGTTCGAAACTACCAGCTGCTCCGCGGGAGAAAGAGGAGGCGTTCTGCTAATAATAGCATCATGATAAACAGAAAAGACTGAAGTTGTCAAAAACTTCATTTTGCTTAGATTCACAATGAACACTCATGGAAGCAGCAGTCAAGACATCAAAAGACATATTACATTAGGCAGACCTGCTGTAACATATTTTTTAAAGTGTTAAAGAGCAAAGATATCAGTCTGAGGAATAGGGTGCCCCTGACCCACACCATGGTCATGCTATTTTCATTTGCCTTATATGCAAGTGAAATTTGGAAAATAGATTAGGAAGAATGTAGTAGAATCAATGCATCTGACTTACGAGATTGACAAAGAGAGATCAATGCATCTCTCAATTTATGAGGTTGAGAGAACAATAGACTGCCAGAAGAACAAATAAGATTGCCTTGAAAGATGTACAAACAGAATGTTCCTTAAAAGCATGAATGGTGAAACTTTTTCTCCTCATTCTTTAGATATATTCTTAAGAGTGTCAGACCCAGGAGAAAGACACCATGCTTGGTAAAGTGGAGAGTCAGTGTAAAAGAGGAAGATGCCCAATAAATGGCTCGACCAATCTTAGGTCAGGTTTTCTGTTGTTGTTGTTGTTGTTGTCAGGTGCCATCGAGTCGGAACTGACTCATAGCGACCCTATGTACAGCAGAACGAAACAATGTTCTATCCTGG
>NW_006408529.1:8291066-8317307 GCF_000296735.1 Chrysochloris asiatica
AGTACTAATTTTATGATTCCACTAAAGCCAAAAAAAGAAAAGCTTGCACACGCTCTTAAACAGCTCAGTGAAGCATCATAGAATAAGAGAAAGTAGAGGAGAGGGGAGGGGAGGAGAGGAGAGGAGAGGAGAGGAGAGGAGAGGAGAGGAGAAAGAGAAGCTTCATATCTAAGAAATGGCTTAAAATTGTAGATTCCCAGGTCCCCAGCATTAGAGAGAGTCTTTCTCATGTGTGCATTATATTGGGAGCAGACAATACCGCCAAGAAAGCATCCCTTTAGCTGATTGGTTGCTCATAGCCATTCATCACTGAGTTAACTATGCCTTTGTTAGATTTCATCACTACAGGAATAAGCATATCTCAACTGCTAAACCTCTGAAAATCCTGGCCTAGTCAAGTTGACACAGAATCCTAAGCATTCTACACAATGACAACAACAATGGGCTAAAACATAACAACTGTGAAGATAGTGCTTCACCATGCAGTGTTTTGTTCTGCTGTGTATGGGTCATTAAGAATCAGAACCCATCAGATCAGATCACACCTAACAATAATGACTGTTGTCTAAGACATATTGATAAGGACATGGGTTTAATCATCTTTTGCTCATTCACTGTTTTTCCTTTTCCACATTTAATCACTTTGTGATTTAATTAAACTAAATATCTGAGGATCATTTTGTATCTTACTTTTTAATATCATCTTAATCCTATCATAGGCTCTTACTGTCACATATCTGATTAATGCAATAGACCACTAAATCATGGTTTTGCCTCCAATCTTTTCATCTTTCCACTTCAAACCAAATGATAATAACAGATGAATCGTCCTAATTTCTTTATGTAAATGCTCATTCAAAAACATTCAAGTTTCCCTAGTTACCCTACTAAAATTAAAGGTCTTAGTCTTTCTCAATGCTATTAAATTTCTGTTCTAATCTCAAACATCTTCCATACCACAAACAACTTCAGAAACACTATTTCTCATACAGTTAAGTACTGTCATTACTGTCCATACACTGTGTACCTAGGAGAATGGAGATTCAAATGATATATCATTACTCGGTTGTATATAGAACTTTCCTCAGACATCATTCACAACGGTATAGAAGGGTAAGAAAGTCTGATTGCCCTGAACTTGTACCATCAAACCCTTTTGAAATCTGAAAAGAAAAATAATTGCAAATGGTTAGAGTGTTTCTGATAGTTACCATAATTTTGGTTCTAGTTGCTTTTTTCCTACTTTTATGAATAAAATAAATCCCTGGTCACTGAGTTAATTTTGAGTCATGGTGTTCACATGTGTTGCAGAGTGGACTTGTTCCATAGGGGTTTTGTAGCTACAATCTTTATGGAAGCAAGTTGCCCAGGCCTTTCTCTGATAGGAGTCGTAGGTATATTCAAACTGTGAATCTGTTAGTTTATCAAATAGGCTTGCATTGCTTAGAAGTGGCACAAATGGCTTGTGCCACTGAGAGACATTCTTTTTAAAAATACTAGCAGAAAATTTCTTAATGAATGATTCTAGAAATTTCTTACACATTAAAGACATTATCTGAATGAATAATCTGAAAGTAAATCTAAGAAAATAACTTAATCTTCTCACCTGTCATGTGAGTCTTTGGAAAAGAAAAACATATATAATATCCTAGATATTATTGAAATAATACAAAAAGGAAGCTGTCTGTATAATATATAGAAGTTTATCATTGTGAAAACAAGTAAATAAAGAGAAAGTTCTTCATCAACCATTAAAGCAGAATTCAATCTATGAAAGTATTTTACTAAAAGTCCATCTTAGCCACAAAATAACTGGCTATGACTATGACCTATGGGACATAAGGGTTAATACAGAATTGTTATCTGAAAAGTGACAGAAGATGTCATTGTTCATGTGAGTAGTGAACATTGAACTGGGGGAAAAAAATGGGTCTAATCTTCAAGGCATCTGAATTTATTATTGTAGTATAAAAAACTCTCTGTTCTGCTTCTGAATCTAGATGAGATATTTCTCCAAGGCCTGAGGAGAAAAGTTTTTCCTAGACTCTGATATTTCTCCTAAAGTAGATTTTTTTTTTTTTTTTTTTCCTGCAGAGGTCATTAGAAAAGTTTTTGTCCTTGTAAGGTTAGCTAAGTCAATAGATTTTTATTTGAAGTTGCAAGTACTCTCCAGCATTTCAGCTGTAGGTGCTTATTTCTGCAGTAGCAGGAGACAATGTTCTTGTAGAAATTTTAATCTATAGTTTAGAAAATCACGAACAAGTATTTCAGAGTGTATTTCTTTCTGGCAAAGGTTATTTGGGTACCATAGAATGTTGAGGTTACTTCTTACAATCCCATCTCACAACAAGTTAATGTCATTCTCAAGATTCTATTTGAATATAAATAACAATTGCAATACCTAAACTTTAAAAATCAGTTCAAGTATCTGAAAGACGTGATTCTGGGTAAGTACTAATTTTATGATTCCACTAAAGCCAAAAAAAGAAAAGCTTGCACACGCTCTTAAACAGCTCAGTGAAGCATCATAGAATAAGAGAAAGTATCCTTGTTTTTTGAAAAAAAAAATTTTTTTTTTTTTTTTGGTTAAAATGTTAAGACTTAAGACTTTGTTAAAAATGTATTTCTTACTTCAGGAGACAGGATGAAAGACAAGATGATACTTACAAGTAAACAAAATTTACAAGAAAAAAACAACAACTTGACAAAAATTTTCAATTAAAGTATTGTAGCATTCAAACTTGATTTCAAATATAACAAAAGAAACAAGATTGCAAACAAAAATGTTTATGGATTTTTCAAACATAAATAAATGAAATAGTGTTTAGGCAATAGGGCTCATGCTGATGGCTTGCAGGATATAACTGAGTGTAGTCTACTTGGAAAAATCTTCAATGTACAAACTAAAGCCTAAATTATTGACTGTAGCAATTCAATCATCACTGACATTTTTTCTTCCGAAATAAAGCTTTGATAGCCTATATTAATCAGACATTTACTTCAGAGCTTTGAGGAACTATACACAACAAATAAAGTTATTTTCACCATGGTGGTGGTGGTGTGCCAAGTAGTCGGTTCCGACTCATAGCGACCCTGCATAGGGTTTCCGAGGCTGTAAATGGTTACCAGAGCAGAAAGCCTTATCTTTCCCCCGCGGAATAGCTGGTGGTTTCAGACTACTGACCGTGAGATTAGCGGCCTGTTCTGTAATCACTACGCTACCAGAGCTCCTTATTTTCACCATAGGGATAACATACTGTATACAGTATCTCTGCCAATGTTACTTCAGAGTTATTTCAGAACCTTCTACGTCAGAACAATTTGACAGCAGATATAAACAATTCAATAGATACGCAATGATTTTTCATTGGTGGTAGTGATGGTTATGTGCCGTGGAGTCGGTAGAGTCGGTTCCGACTCATAGCGACCCTGTACAGGGTTTCCGAGGCTGTAAATCTTTACGGGAGCAGAACGCCTCATCTTTCCTCCGGGGAACAGCTGGGAGTTTTGAACTGCTGACCTTAAGGTTTGCGGCCCGAGTCGTAATCATTATGCTACTAGAATCCCTTTAAGGCGCGTGGTAATTCATTGCTGCTAACCATGGGACCACAATCTATAGGATCTAAATATAAATTTAAATAGTTGGGGTGACATTCAAGGTAATGTTGATCCCTGACTTTATTTATAATTCCATTATAACCAAGAAATTAAATTCATAAGCCCTTATCATGCATTAATCATTTTGGGGCAGGAGTAATTGAAAACTTTTCCTCGTACAACGTCCATTTCCAGCAATGAACGTTCCCCAAACCGCCAAGGAAGTCATAGTTATTGCACAAATGTGAGGACCTGTAACTTTTCCAAAAGCTTAAGAAAATAAAAATTTTTAAATGGAAGTATGTTTGACATTTCCTGACAACTGCATTAATACTGTATGACTAATAAAAGCACGTCAGTTGCTTGGATTGGACCAGCGATCAACATGCGCCTAGAATGCACACGAGGAAAAATGCAGTAGAAGGAAAAGGTTCAAGTTCAAACACTGAATGATCAAAATGCTCATTTTCTCAGTAGGACTATCTTCTGCTAGTAGAATGATAATAGTGACATCAACAAGAATCATCATGACACCATCACTTTGTTTTCTTTGGACTCTTGTTACATGTTTGAACTTAAAAGGAATTGTGGGGCGGTCCTCTTTTTTCTTTGCAGCCGGAAAGCATGCTAATAATGCTAAGACGAACTGATTGGACTGAGAGAGCTGGAGACTAGTCTTCTGATAGAATGGTTAAACAAATATGACCATTGCTATAAATATTAGGATGAACAGTAATATTTTCACCAGTAAATATGACCTGAGGAGAGTCCAAAGGATATCAACTATTAAACTTTAATTGCAGTTAAAAATGTTTCCCTTCATATGTTACCTGCTACCTACAATCCACTGTGTAATTAAATTTTGAACACTCTTTTCATTTAAAAAGTCATCCCAGGGGAGTGGGTCATTTTGCACAGCCAACAGTTCTTTTTGTAATTGTTTCTGCATTGACACCGTCATGGAACCAATCCCCTGTTGAAAATCTTGAGCCTATACCAGGAAATTTATCCCCTGATGAGAAATTTCTTGAGCCTATAAGAGGAAAGTTAGAAAATTCCAATAAATAGCAAATTCTTCCTTCTTATACGTTGCTTAAATTTTCTAACTATATTTCATTTCTCTGACCTACATGTGGTAAGGAGCACTGGTAGCATAGTGGTTACCAATCGCGCTGCGAACCACAAGGTCAGCAGTTCGAAACTATCAGCTGTTCCGCGGGAGAAAGATGAGGCTTTCTGCTCCCGTAAAGATTTACAGCCTTGGAAACCCTGTGCAGGGTCGCTATGGGTCGGAACCGACTCCATGGCATATAACCACCACCGCCACCACATGTTGTTGTCCAACCCACTCTCTGTTCTTTCTCAGCTAGGGTACTTGTGAGGTCTAGAGGAACAATTAATAGAATGTCATCACCTACAATGATGAAGACAGAAGGTGGGATAAAAATAAAGAACTTTAGCCTTCTTCTAACTACTCTGTTGGAGTTGAAAAAAGAACAATGGTAAATGTTCGTCTTAACCGAACAGTATGGAGCTGCTCAGACTCTGGTGTTTTTCTTTTTCTGGTTTCAGTGAGATTCCAGAACCTCCTTCCCACAGCCTCTGAATTGATTCTTTGAGCTATGTCATATATTTCTAAATGAATCATCCGTGTATTTTCTATAATGTAGCCACAGTCTGTTTCTAACTCTTGCAACTTGGAACTAATAGAGCTGACTTATGCAAATGTTAAGAAGTTGTTCTTAGTTGTTGATACATTTCTTTCTAGCATGCTGATGATGATAGTTTTTAGTTTTTTAAATGAAAAATGTTAGTTATATAATTTATGCAAAATTTTCTCTAAAGAATTTAATCTGAATTTGTGGCTATATAATATGGGTGAGACTAGATTGTATTAAGTGATACTGTGTTATTTTGCAACTTAATACATTTTAGGTTGCTCATTTTAAATTGCTTTCTCTCAGCTAGCAAAGAGCTCTTGATACTTTGTTAATGATAGCAAACAATTTAACTTCTATAACTTGAAAATGTTTATTTAAATTTTTCTCATTCGAATACTGGACATAACCTGTTCTATATTTTGAAATAAATTTATTTTTTAAAAAAGATAAAGACAAGAACAATTTTGTAAGAAAAAAAAAAAAACTAACATTCCCATCTTCTTTCTCTTCTATGACTTTTAAACTCTTTAAATGGAATCAAGTACCCACAAACACTAGGGAGACCTGACCTTTCTGTGACAGGTATTGAACAAGTGGATGAACCTCAGGGGGCAGATTTAGTAAAGATAATTAAGTACATTTTTCAAACCAGGGTAAAATGCCTTTGTGTGGCTTATTTTTATTTGAAACACATTTTTTCACCTAGAAGTACAGGAGAAACATTGTTGTTGCAGGATTTCAACAGAAATTACCTTGAGAATTTTTCTTTTTGAAACATTTCCCCAAGTTGTATAGAAAATTTTCAATAACAAAGTAATTATTATCACTGCATTCATTTTTATATTTAACAGGCTCTATAAGTGAATCTAACTCAAACTAAGTTCCATTCCCCTTAGCTAAACTTGTACTTTCACCTTTGCTTAAACCACAATGAAGAATTTAAATTAATGAAATGGTAAAATCTGTATGGATAAAAGGGAAAGGTTGAAAACTAGGGCATCCTGGATTCTTAGTTCAAATCCCATCTGATCTTTTCTTTTTCAGTGTTATAAAAGTTTGTCTTCATATGACCAAGTATAAAACTGGCCCAAATCTGAGCAGAATCTCATTGTAATAATGAATACTAAACTAAAGCTCTACAGCATATGAATTATAAAGCTGTCCTTATGAACACAAATTTCATGGACGGGAACATGAAAATTCTTTGGAGCACATGTAGCTACATGTGATATGCTTTGTTGATTTCAAGCACACTTTGCTGGTAACAGTCAGTATTAATATGCTCTTTACAGAATGTTATAAGTACAGTTGTAAATATGTACTATATCTTTATTATCTTTATTTATATTACCATTATAACATAGTACAAGGAGCTCTGGTAGCGTAGTGGTTACGAATCGGGTTGTGAACCTCAGGGTCAGCAGTTAGAAACTACCAGCAGTTCCGTGGGAGAAAGATGAGTCTTTCTGCTCCTGTAAAGATTTACAGCCTCCGAAACCCTGTACAGGGTCGCTATGAGTCGGAACCGACTCCATGGCACATAACAACAACAATACATAGTACAGTTGTCAGAATTTCACAAGGGATCTATGTCATATTTTTTAAATGCCCTTGAAAAAATCTCAGTGGAGAATGAAGATTTCTAAGTCCTAGGTATTGAGATACTTTGCCAAAATCAAGATTAAATAGAAAAGTAGATTATAGCATAGATAATGAGTCAGAATTTTGGTAAGAGATGGCTGTTGTTGTTGTTCCTAAGTACTATCAAGTCGATTGCACATCATTGGGACCCTGTCTGTACAGGGTTTCCAAGGAACAGCTGGTTGATTTAAATGACTGTCCTCTGGGTTAGCAGTCCAGTACTTGTCCTACAGTGGTACATTAGAACTAATACTAAAGAATATTAGTTAACAATAAATACTCATATTGTTGTAATAAAAATTAAAATAGCTACTTTTAATATCTATTATACTGACTAAATAAGAATTTGCTTTCTTTGTGTGGGGGGCAGGGATGAACCTAGATAAATAAAGCTACCTAAGTCTTTGCATTTCCTATTGTTGTTGTTGTTCTTGTGAACTGTAATCAAGTCAGTTAGGATTCATAAGGGACCATGTATAGAGTTTCTGAAGAGGAGCTAGTGAGTGAGTTTGAACTGCCAACCCTGTGGTTTGCAGTTCAGGGCTGATCCACAGGACCATACCAAAAGTCCTATTATCTTCCATATATTTGTCTATTCAACTGATATGTGCTGAGTTTCTATTATGTACAATTCATTATGAATATACAAAATTAAGTGAAAAATAAATATTGATTCAAGGTGACATTTTCTTTTGAGTAATAAGCTGATGCAATATTGTAAGATAGAAGCAATTAATGTTTATCTATTTTCTCTAAAATTGAGATAGCAGTCAACCCAAATATTGTGACATTAAGTTAATATACAATAATTTCAGTATTTATATATTTAAAGTCAATCAATTATGAATACAAAGTAAAATATACCTTTGAGCAAGCAAAAATAAAACCTGAAGTGTATTTCACTATGTAATAATTGCCACAGAAATTTAAAATGAGCAAATACATAAAATATATGTTTTGTTTGCTTTATACTACACAAAGGTCAAAAAAGTTGAATTAACATAAAATCACTGAAAATTAGGATAGTGCTGTAGTGTATCTAGGGACTTACCTCATAACAAATATCTCAAGGTTCCTTTGTAGTTTTTGTATTATTTTAACAATCTAAAACCTCTAATGTGGAATAGGCAAAATTGATAACTATGAATTTTTCTTCATTTTATAACCAGAAATTAAATTTGTCACTCCCCTGTGAAGCAAGTATGTATTATTATCTTTACAACTCAGATGACAAATACAGAAGCACAGAGGTTATGGCTAAGGCTACGAATATAATCAGTGGCAGATTCACAATAAGGATGAGTATTCATGAGCGACTTTGCTATAGGGCAAAAGGATGTGACCCTGTATTTTTTTTCCTACTCATGAATTTCCCAAAGTTTTAAAGGAAAGTTGTACTATTATATTTGAAAGTAGTTCTTGAAATTATCAGCATAAAAATAAATACCATTTTAAAAATTAAAATTGGCACAATATATGTGAAATGGCTGTAGCATGTTAATTGTTTTGGGTCAATGTAAGTATTTATTTTCCAGCACTGGAATATAATTTTAGCTGGGATCTTAGATAAATTATGATTAAAACATAAATTTCAGAAATTTTTAATATTTCATTAAAATTTGCCACCAAGAATAAAACAACATTGCTAGTTTGTTTTATCTAGGATACTAAAACTGACATATAAATGCTCTTATATTTATAAGCTTTTGAAGAACACAGTGATGTATTGAGAAAATTCTGAAATTCCTGCTGTAATTGAAGTTATGCAATATTTTCTGATGATTATATATCTAATTTCTCTAAATGGCCTAAGAACTTGAGAAATGATCATTTTCTTTTAGACAAATAATAAATCAAATCACATCATTTTTCTATTTGATGGAATCCAAATGTTGGAAATAAAGAGGAAGGATCAATAGTTAGAAAATAAGGCCTTGGTGATAGAAGCAATGCTGAAGATCACATAATAGAATTTTGCAAGACCAATGACTTCTTCATTGCAAATGCCTTTTTAAACAACAATAAAAGATGACTATACACATGGACTTCACCAGATGTAGTAAACAGAAATCAAACTGACTACATCTGTAGAAAAAGATGGTGGAAAAGCTCCATATCATCAACCAAAATTAGGCCAGGGGTAGAGTGTAGAAAATATCATCAGTTGCTTATATGCAAGTTCAGGCTGAAGCTGAAGAAAAAAGAAAAATTTTAAGAGCCAAAATATGATCTTGGACACATTCCACCTGAATTTACAGATCATCTGAAGAACAGAATTGATGCATTAGACATTAAAGGTGAAGACCAGAAGAGTTGTGGGATGACATCAAGAACATCATACAGGAAGAAAGAGAAAGGTCATTAAGAAGAAAAGAACAAAATGAATGTAAGAAGAGACTCTGAAACTCGCTCTCCAACACAGAGATGCTTAAGCAAATGGAAGAAATGATAAAATAAAAGAGTTAAAGAGAAAGTTTCACAGATCCTCTCAAGAAGACAAAGTCAAACATTATAATGAAATGTGCAAAGACCTGGAGTTAGAAAACCCAAAGGTTTAGAAACACTCAGCATTTCTAAGGTTAGGAAACTGAAGAAAAATTCAAGCCTCAATAGCAATACTGAAGGATTCAATGGGAAAAAATAATGAATGATGAAGTAAGCATCAAAAGAAGATCGAAGGAATGAACAAAATGAAACGGTCGATGTTGAACCATTTCAAGAGATAACATATGATTAAGAGCCAATGATAGTGAAGAAAGAAGCCCAAGGTGCATCAAAGGCATTATCAAAGAACAAGGCATTGGGAATTGATGCGGATCTGGAGGCACTCAATCATCTATGCCAAGAGAGTTGGAAGACAATTATCTGGCTAATTGATTGGAAGAAATTCATGTTAGTGCCCATTTCAAAGAGAAGTGACCCAATGGCATGCAAAAACCATCAGACACTATCAGTAATATCTTGTGCAAGTAAATTCTTGCTAAAGATAATACAAAAATGACTGCAGCCATGCTTCAACAGAAAAATTTCAGAGGTTCAAGTTGGATGTAGAAGAGGCCATGAAATGAGGAATATCATTGCTCGTGTCAGATGGATCTTGCTGAAAGAAAAGAATACAGAAATATGTTTACCATTGCTTTATTGACTACACAAAGACTTTCAATGGTGTGATTCAAGAAAAGCTATGGAAACATTGTAGAGAATGAGTGTTCTGGACACTTAACTCATGAGGTCCTCATGAGGAACCTGTACATAGATCAAGAGTCAGTTTTTCAAACAGAATGAAAGAACACCAAATGGTTTAAAATTAGGAATGGTGTTCACCACGGTTGTATTCCTTAACTGTACTTATTAAATCTGTATGCTGAGCAAATAATCTGAGAAGTTGAATTATATGAAGAAAATTGTGGCCTCAGGATTGGAGGAAGATGCATTAACAATCTGAAATATGCAGATGATACAAAGTTGCTTGCTAAAATTGAAGAGGACTTAAACTACTTACTGATGATGATCAAAGACCACAGCCTTCAGTATGAGTTGCACCTCAAAGAAAACAAAACAAAAATATTTACCATTGGACCAATAAACAACAGGCATTATAAATCGAGAAAAAAAATTGAAGTTGTCAAAGGCTTCTGGATCAACTATCAACACTCATGGAAGTAGCAGTCAGGAAATAAATGATATTTTGCATTAGGCAAATTTGTTACACAAGCTCTTCTTAAAGTGTTGAAGAGCAAAGATGTCAGTTTGAGGACTACAATGCAACTTACCGAAGCCATTGTATTTTCAGTAACCTCATATGCAGTGAAAGCTGGACAGTAAATAAGAAAGACTGTAGAAGAATTGATGCATTTGAGTTATAGTGCAGGGAAGAATACTAAAGTACCATGGACTGCCAAAAGAACAAACCAATCTGTTGGCAGAAGTACAGCCAGAATGAGCCTTAAAAGCCAGATGGTAAAACTTGGTCTCTCGCACTTCAGACATACTAGCAGGAAGGATTAGTTCCTGCAGAAAGATATCATGTTTGGTAAAATTTAGGGTCATAGAAAAAGAGAAAGACCACAAAAGAGATGGATTGGCAAAGGCCATTAAGTGTAACAATGATTCTGAGGTTGGCTCAGTACTTGGCAGTGTTTTGCTCTATTCTATATAGGGTTGCTATGAGTTAGTACTGACGTCATGTCACCTAAAAACACCAAGCATTCATAGTCTCAGAAATGTAATGTGCAAAAAAATATCTGGAAGAAGCAAACTTTATTTTACGAGTAAAGACTTTAAAAATAAACATGAGGCATGATTGGGAAAAACATAAATGATATAATAAGACTGTAAATTTATGTGGAGAATAAACATAGAAATTGACATGTTTAAACACTGAACAGAAAAAAAAAAAGGTAGAAACTATGCCCACAATATATAGGCAGAGGTATTAGAAGGCAAATATAACATGACTAAAGTTAATTTTCTAAATTATAAAAATGCTAATATTAATGTATTTGTCATGTTATTAAAAGAACATATACTGTCACGAATACACTAGCATGCACAAACATGAAAGCACAAATGCACAGTTCAAACAATACTACAAAAATGAGCACCCATATTCTTCATCCACAGATTATTAGCTTGAAGCTCTGATTTTCATTTATTTATCCTCGAAAGGAGCTCTGGTAGCATAGTAGCTATGAATCGGGCTGTGAATCTTAAGGTCAGCATTTCAAAACTACCAGCTGTTCCACGGGAGAAAGATGTGGCTTTTTGCTCCCATAAAGATTTACAGTCTCGGAAGCCCTGTGCAGGGCCGCTATGAGTCGGAACTCACTTCACAGCACATAACCACCACCACCACCACCAGAAATCATTACCTAGGATTCTGAATTAATGTTCTTTGGTTGTTTATGCACTTTTAACTTGTATGTCTTTTTCTCTACATCAAGATTGTTGTTTTTTCCCTCTTTACACTTTAAATAAATGAAGTCATTATTTTTACGAGGCTTGATTTTTAAACTTATTATCACAGTTTGAGAATCAATCATGTTTATCCAAATAACTTTAGTGTTTTCATTTTGCTGCCATATAATATTTTGTTATATGAATATATGATAATTTAGTCATTAATTCTGCTATTCTTCTATTAGTGCAAATTTAGGAAACTGCTTTTCTTTCCTATTATAATCAATGAGACTATGAATATTTTATACTTGTCTTTTGTTGCCCAAGTACAAGGTTTTTCTTAGGGTTTTTACTATAGGGTGTGCACAGTTTCAAGTTTACTAGAGATTTTTAAACTGTTTTACAATATGATTATGCAAGACTACGCTCCAAAACCAATAGTATATAATGAGAGTGTCTGTTAAACTATATCCTAAGCCTCTTTATATGATGGACTTTTGTTTTTGTTTTTAGGAAAAGCAGTTCGTAAATTTTGATGCATACAAGGTAATCAATATTTTCCATTATGGTTTGTGCCTTTTACATTTGATTTAAGAAATCTTTAATACTAAAGGAGTAACAAATATTGTCTATTACATCTTCTAAACATATTTTATCTGTTTGCTCTTGGCACAATACCACATAATCTTAATACAGCTAGCAATTTTCCTTCCTTCTTTCTTTTTATTAATCTTAAGACATTACTGCCCTTTCCAATAAGTTTTAGAATCAGCCTACTGATTTCTTGGAAAAAAATTCCATTTAGGTTTTGATTATGATCACATTGCATCTATACATCAATCTGAGAACTGACAATGTCACAATATTGAGCTATTTTGTATAATTGAAATTAGGGTAAATGTCTCCCTTAATCTCTACCTGCTTTTATGCCTTTAAGTAAAGTTTATCCTCTATAGTCCTGGTGTGGCACTGTGGACTTCAAGGTCGATTTGAACCACAAGGTCGGTGGTTCAAGCTCACCAGTCGCTCCTCAGAAACCCTATATAGGGTCGCTATGGGTTGAAACTGACTTGATGGCACTTAACAAAAACAATAACCCTCTATAAATATATCCTTTTATTAAGAATATACATATTTTGGGCAATGTGTAATATAGCCATTATGAATGTTATTGTTGTTGTTGTTGTTGTTAAGTGCCGTCGAGTCGATTCCAACCTACAGCGACCCTGTACAGGGTTTCCAAGGAGCAGCTGGGGAGCTTGAACCACCAACCTTGCAGTTCAAATGACTTCGTAGTCTGACTCATTTGTCCCCAGTACCACACCAGGACATGTTGTTGTTGTTGTTGTTGTTGTCATGTGCCATCGAGTTGGAACCGACTCATAGCGACCACATGCACAGCAGAATGAAACAATGTCCGATCCTAGGCCAACCTCACTACTGCTGCCACACTTGAATCCATCAATGATGCAACCTGGCCAATCCATCTCATTATGGGTCTTCCTCTTATCCAGCATGACATCCTTCTCCAGCGACTGTTCCCTCCGGACAATATGTCCAAAGTATGAGAGACGAAGCTTAGCCATCTTGGCCTCCAAGGAACACTCTGGCGGAACTTCTTCCAAAACAGATCTATTGGTTCTTTTGGCAGTCCATGGCACTTTCAGTATTCTCCTCCAACACCACAACTCAAAGGCATCAATTCTTCTATGATCTTCTACGAATAAGGAACATTGTAGATGTTGTTGTTAGGTACCATCAAATTGGTTTGTCTCATGCACAACAGAACAAAACAATGCCCTGTTCTACACCATCCTCACAATCATTGTTAAGCTTGTGCCCATTGCTATTGCCACTGTGCCAATCTATTCCATTAGGTGTCTTCCTCTTTTCTGCTGACCCTCCGACTTTACTTAGTATGATGTAGTTCTCCAGGTATTGGTCTCTCCTGATAATATGTCCAAAGTATAAGAGAAAAGAGTCTTGCTAGCCTGCCTTCTAAAGAGCATTCTTGTATTTCCTCCAACACAGATTTGTTTGTTTTTCTACCAGTTCGTAATATTTTAATATTCTTCTTTAACATCATAAATCAAATGCATCAATTCTTCTAAGGTTTTCCTTATTTATTGTCCAACATCCACATGCATATGAAGTAGCTGAATATACCATAGCTCTTCAACACTTTAAAGAGGTCTTGTGCAGCAGATTTGCCTTACACAGTATGTCAATTTGATTTCTTGACTGTTGATAGTAGATCCAAGCAAATGAAGTCTTAATATTTCTCCATTTATAATATTGTCCAAAGATATTTACATTCCACTGAGTCACCTCTCTTTCAAATAGACACAAATATGTACCCCTTCCTATCAGTTGCCCAGGTTACTGCCTGCCAAATTTCTTGGCATAGATGAGTGAGAACTTCGAGTGCTGCTTCAGTTTGCTGAAATATTTCAGTTTGTATTCAGTCAATTTCCAAAGTATTGTTCTTTGTCAATGCTTTCATTGCACTTGGATTTTTTCCTCCAGTACTTTTGATCTTATGCTACTTCTTGAAATATATGAATAACATCCATTTCTTTTTGGTCCAGTGACTGTATATTCCTTCCACCTTCTTTTGATGTTTTCAGCATCATTCAAAATGTTGCCCATAGAAACTTTAAACATTGCCAGATGAGGCTTGAAAGTTTTCTACAGTTGTTTCAGCTTGTAAAATGCTGAGTGTGTTCTTCCCTTCACATTTTCTAACTCCAGGTCTTTGCACAGTTCAGTTAAATAATTGCATTTGTTTTCTCGTGATACCCTGTGAAATACACTGTTCAATTATTTCACTTCATCTTTTACATTTTCTTTAGCATTGGTAAACTGGAGAGCGTTTCTGAGTCTCTTGTGACATCCATTTTGATTTTTACCTTCTTTCTTGTCTTCTTAATTACTTTTTTCTTTCTCCTTGTATGATGTTCTTGATGTCATCTGACAGCTCTTCTGTTGTTGTTGTTGTTGTTGAGTGCCATCGAGTCGGGTCCGACCCATAGTGACCCTGTACAGGGTTTCCGAGGGTGTAAATCTTTATGGGAGTAGAAAGCCTCATCTTTCTCCCGTGGAGCGGCTGGTAGTTTCGAACCACTGACCTTAAGGTTCGCAGCCCGATTCGTAACCACTACGCTACCAGAGCTCCTTTCTGGTCCTCATTAAATCGGTTTTTGAGATGATCTCTAAATTCAGGTGGAATATGTACAAGGCCACAATTTGGCTATGAGGTACATGTTTTAATTTTCTTCAGCTTCAGCCTAAACTTGCATATGACCAATTCATGGTCTATCCCACACTCTACCCCTGGCCTTGTTTAGGCGGATGATATGGAACTATCTCTTCCCCCAGATGTAGTCAATTTGACTTCTATGTATGCCATGTGGTGATCTTCATGTGTATAGTCATCTTTTATACTGCTTTTTAAAGGCATTTGAAATGCACAAGTCATTAGCATTGCAAAATTCTATTATGCTATCTCTAGCATTGTTTCTATCACTAAGGCTGTATATTCCAACTACTGATCCTTCCTTTAGGATCCTTCCTATATGTTTCTATCTTTTGCATTCCAACCACTAGTAATTATTAATACATCTTGATTACATGCTTGATCAATTTGAAACTGAAGAAACTGGTAGAATTTTCAATGATATCATCTCTGATTTTATTGATTGCTGTGAAAATTTGAATAATAGTGGTATTAACTGATCTTCCTTGTAGGCATATGGATAGACGATCACAGACAGCTTCAAGACAGGTCTTGAAATGTCCTCTTTGGTGATGAATATGATGCCATTCCTATTCAATTTTTTTGTTCCGACCTAGAAATCCATATGATTGTCAATTTCAAAATGGCTAATGCCTGTCTGTTTCATCTCACGAACCCCTAGGTTATTGATCTTTATTGTGTTCCATTTCATTTTAGACAAGTTTTAATTTTCCTAGATTCAACTGCTTTTGTGATTAGTATTTTAAAATCACATTTGAAAGGACTGTTATTTGTATATAAAACTAAAATTGACTTGACATTTATTGTTTATCTAAATAATAATAATAACTTATTGTAGCGTAGTGGTTACGAATCGGGCTGCGAACCTTAAGGTCAGCGGTTCAAAACTACCAGCGGCTCCGCGGGAGAAAGATGAGGCTTTCTACTCCCGTAAAGATTTATACCCTCGGAAACCCTGTACAGGGTCGCTATGGGCCGGACCCGACTCGATGGCACTTAACAACAACAACAACAACATATGTTGTTGTTAAGTTTTGTCAAGTAGGTTCTGATTTGTAAATTACTGAGGCTTTAAATCTTCCTGGGAGCAGAGAGCAACATCCTTCTCCTGGGAAATGGCCAGTGGGTCTAAACTGCATACCTTGTGATTTGCATTCCAGTGCTTATCACATGGAGCCATCATGCTCACTGTGATTTCTGTTGCTTTTCCTTACATGTTGTTCCTGTGACATGCCATTGAATTAGTGCAGTTCAAATGGCTTTGCAGTTAGAAGTGCATTAACCCACAGCACCACACCAGGACTCCTTCCCTTACATAGATAATCACAATATCTAAAAAAAAATACTGCTTTCAATTAGTCATTTTTGATCAATGGTTTTTCTTTTCCCTTAGTGGCTAGACCATTTGCTACAACACTGAATAGAAGTGATGACAGTATATGTGATCTAAAAGTGACTGCTTTAAATATTTTGCCATTAAGTATTATATTTGCTTCATTATTTGTGACACCTATTATTAGGCCTTACTATTGTAATTTTCTAATAATTTACTTTTAGTGCAAAAGGATGTAAATTTTCAGTGAAAACCTTTGTAAATAATAACATATTTTATGTATTTTTCTCTGTTTATCTGTTCATGAAGATATTCCAAGTATGCCTGTTATTTTTAATTCATTATGAGACTCACTTTAGTAATATTGTATTTTGTCTTCACATCTAGGATAATAATTAACTCTTTGTTCCTTCAATTACTGTCCTTGTACAACTTTGCTGTTAGTTTTAGTAGATTTATAAAATAAGATAACAAATACTCCTTCCTTTTTCTATTCTCTATTCTCTATAAAAACTTAAGTAAAATGTGAAGTATTTACCCTTTGAATGTTTGCCAAATAGTATAAGAATTAAATTAACTGTTGTCTAGATAATCCTGTACAACTAACAATCCCAGACTGTCAGTGGTTAACAACAAGCATCTGTTTTTCTTACCGACAGACACAAGTCAAGTGTGGCTTTATTGAACTCAACTAGGATCAGCTGAGCTTAGCCTCACACCATAATTGTCTATAGGTCTGCTCTACGGGTATCCTCTTTCTGGGACTAGCAAATACGCAGGGAGGTTTTCTTCTCATGAAATAATTCTGAAGTACAAGAGGCCAATGCCAAAATGCTTAAGTGTATTTAAGTCTCTCTCACATCAAGCCTGCTAACATTTACTGATCAATGCAACTCACATGGTTAAACTCAAAGTCAGTGTGCAGGGATGCATTCTTTACCTACTCTTCTAGGACACCCACAAAAGTCACTGGCATGTACAATCCTGTGACAAGGAAGTGAAGAATCATAAAAAGATTCCAGTATAAAATAAAATATTGAACATAATTTTGGATTGACATTTATTTTTATATATATTTAGATAGAGCGAGAGAGAGAGACAGAGTACTTGTGTTGCGTTGTAGGTTAATTCCCTGGACTGCAAAGCTGATTTGAATCACAGAGTCAGCAGTTCAAGCTCATCAGCCGCTTCTCAGAAAAACTATACAGGGTTGCTATGGGTTGGAAATGACTCGTCGGCGCTTAACAACAACAACATATACATATATATTTGTTAAGTGCTGTCTACTTGGTTCTCAGGACGGAGCAACTGGTGTGTTTGAACCACCACCTTGCAGTTCAAATTGACCTCGTGATGTGCTAATCCTACACTCCAATGTACTTAAATATAGATATATTCTTTAGACAAGGATTGTCTCAGGTAGTAAGGGAGAGGGCTTTATTACAACCACTTCCTCTACTCCATCTTAACAGATTCCACTATTTCTTTTATTTTGCATTTTCTACATGTTTGGATTTCTTTTTGCATTACATATTTTTAAAATATATCCTTCAATGTATTTTCTTTTACCAGTAGATAAAACAAGAATCTTAGTTCATAAAAAATTCCCTTTGTACATTCAAGCCAAATTAAACCTAGAATTCAAAGTGAAGTAAAGATGAAAATTACATATAATGACTGGTTCTCTTACAGAGATATTATGCTAACAGTAGGCACCTTTCTTTTTAATGTATGAGTTATTTCACATAATTTTGAAATAGTCATAGTCTACAATAATGAGCATTGTCATCAAGCAAGGGGAAAGTCATTTGCCATCCATTAATTCCCATTTTTCTCAAATACATTTTTTTCAAGAATATTCCTTAACTCCAAATTCAAAATTTTTTCTTTCATTCATATTTCTATTCAGTGTTTAGTATATATCAGAATTTGCAAAAATAGTTCTTAGCAGCCTGTCAATAGTTTAAGAATGGTCAGAGAAGCAATGTCTGCAGTGAAAAACAGTAAGCCAAATATTACCCACCTAGCAATGAATGCCACATCATCTAGACCAATAACATTTTCCTGAAGAATACTAGGGAAGAATTTTAAGAGTAAACAAGAGTGGAGTCATGGATGAAACTTGGCTAAATAAAACTTAACATTCTGTTTTGGCTTATTTCATTATTTTGTTTTCTAAGTTTACCAAAAGATTCATGAAAAGAAATGGAATTAAAAGATAAAAATGAAAAGCACAAACTTTATTTCTCAATATAAGCTACATTAAGTTCAAGACACTTTCGTATGTTATGATGTTGTTGCTGTTTAGTGCTTTTGAGTCAGTTCCAACTCATAGTGACCTTGTATAGGGTTTTCAAGGAGCAGATGATGGGTGTGAACTGCTGACCTTGTGGTTCACAGTCCAGTTCTGACCCTACAGCACCACAATAGTAGTCCACAGCCATTTAATTATTCACTAAAAAACAGAGGGTCCTTCCAATTTAAAAATAACAATGCAGTGTTTTTTGCATTGCTATCTGAAGAAAAATGGGTATTCTTTTAATATTTCAAAAGAAAGTACATTGAAACTATAAGATGGAAGCCTAATGATTTCTCTTCAAAATTAAAAAAAAATTATTTGATAAGAGGAATGAGTAGGCATATAGTCATGGTGGAGAGAACTCTGGTGAACCTTTACCAGGCTTTTGTCTGCTAAAGCTTTGACTAACCTCAAAACAACCAGATATTATTGTTTACGGCCCTTAAAAAGTCAACAAGAAAAATACTTCATGCCATCCCTATTCATATTTTGTAGTTGGTGTTGTTAAGTGCCGTTGAGTCAGTTCCAACTTGTAGCAACCCTATGTATTGTTACCAAGGAGCAGCTGGTGAGCTTGAACCACCTACCTTGAGGTTCAAACTTTCTTTGCATCCCAGCACTTTAATCCACAGTGCCACACCAGGAGTTCATATTTTAAGAACTAAATTATCACATAATCAAGAACAGACTCAATGCAATTGAGGAAACAAAATGTCCCCTGGAAGTGAGAACTGAAATCATTGTGTCAGTTTCATGTTGCTGTTGTTTTTAATTGTTTTTTGTTGTTATTAAGTGCTGTCAAACCAGTTCCAACTCTACATACAACAGAATGAAACACTGCCCTGCTGTACGCCATCCTCACAATTGTTACTACGCTTGAGTTCATTGTTGCTGTCACTATTCTATTCCACAGTGTTGGAGTGGGGTGGTCTTCCTCTTCTGTGATGACCCTCAACTTTACGAAGCATACTGTCCTTCTCCGGGGACTGGTCCCTCCTGATAATGCATCCAAAGTATGAGAGACAAAGTCTTGTCATCCTAGCTTCTAAGGAGCATTCTTGTTGTACTTCTTCCAATGCAGATTTGTTTGTTCTTCTATCAGTCCATGGTACTCTTAGTATTCTTCTCCAACACCATAACTCAAATGCAACAATTCTTCTACAGTCTTCCTTATTCATTGCTGTTTTTACATGCATATGTTGTTGTTGTTTCTGAGTGCTGTCAAGGTGGTTCCAACTCATTGTGACCTTGCATAGGACTTTTGAGGAGCAGCTGGTGAGTTTGACCTGGTGAGTTATCAGTTCAAACAGATCTCACAGCCCGGTGAAAATACCATGATTTGGGTCAGGCACACCTTAGTCCTCAAACTGACATCTTTGCTCTCGAAAACTTTGAAGAGGTCTTGTGCAGCAGATTTGCCTAATCCAATATTTCATTCAATTTCTTGAGTGCTTACCACAAGCTTATTACCTTACAGATTTATTATTGTACAAATATATTATCTTATAGTATATTTATAGTCACGGATGCAGCAGTCAAGAGATCAGATGACATATTAGGCAAATCTGCTGCACCCAAGTCATGGTATTTTCAATAACCTCATATGCATGTGAAAGCTGGACAGTGAATAAGGAAGACCGTAGAAGAATTGATGCCTTTGAGTTAACAGTGTTGGAGGAGAATACTAAAAGTGCCATGGGCTGCCAAAAGAACCAATAGATCTGTTTTGGAAGAAGTGCACCCAGAGTGCTCCTTGGAGGCCAAAATGGCCAAACTTCGTCTCTCATACATTGGACATATTGTGAGGAGGGAACAGTCGCTGGAGAAGGATATCATGCTTGGTAAGATGGAGGGTCAGAGAAAAAGAGGAAGACCCCCAACGAGATGGACTGGCCAGGTGGCAGCATCGATGTACTCAAGTGTGGCAACAGTAGTGAGGTTGGCCCAGGATTGGACATTGTTTCATTCTACTGTGTGGTCACTATGAGTTGGTGCCGGCTCGATGGCACTTAACAACAACAACAACATAGTATAAGCGATCAGAAGTACTAATGTCAGTATGTCAACATAGCTTCACTCCTTCTGGATCTTCTTGGGGTAAATCCACATATTTTCTGTGAATGATTCTAGATATCATTTACTTAGTTTCCTTAGCTAGTGGCTTTTTTTAGTCACCTTCAAGCATCTTTGAATCTATAGCATCTTTGAATCACTTACTCTATGACCTCTGCTTCTATAGTAACATCTTTCACTATGACTCTCGTATCTCACTCTTATAAGATGCTTACAATTTCTCTAGGTCCACCCAGTTGTTTTCAGGTACCATCAAGTTGGTTCCAACTCATAAGGACCCTACATACTATCAAATAAAACTCTGACGAGTTCTGTGCCATCTTCACAATTATTGTTATGTTTGAGCCCGTTGTTGCTGCCAAAATGTCAGCCCATCTTGTTGGAGGTCTTCCTGTTTTTCACTGAAAAACTTTACCACTTTACCATGCATTAAGTCTTTCTCCAGAGATCAGTCCCTCCTGACAATAAATCCAAAGTAGAGACAAAGTCTTGCCAACTTCACGTCTAAGAATCATTTTGGCTGTACTACTCCTGACACAGATTTGTTTGTTCTTTTGAAAGTCCATGGTTCTATCAATATTCTGTGCCATCATAATTCAGATGTACCAGTTATTCTTTGATCTTCCTTATTTATTGTCTAACTTCCACATACATATGAGGAGATTGAAAATGTCATGGCTTCGGTGAGGCTAACATTAGTACTCAAACTGACATCTTTGCTCTTTTGAAGCAGATCTACCTAATGCAATATGTCATTTATTTCTTGATTGCTGCTTCCATGTATGTTGACTGTGGATCCAAGCAAAATTAAGTCTTTTTCCACTTCAATATTTTCTCCATTTATCATGATATTATGTATTGCTCCATTGGCAAATATTTTAATTTCTTTAAATTGAGGTACAGTCCATACTGAAGCCTGTATTCAAGAATTTCATGTTCTCTTCCAGCAAGAAAGATTGTGTTATTTGCATATGGTTGGTTGGGTTTATGTGCCATGGAGTTAGTTACAACTCAGAGCAACCCTGTATAGGGTTCCTGGGGCTTTAAATCTTTATGAGAGCAGAAATCTTCAACTTTCTCCCATGGAACAGCTGGTAGTGTTGAACTGTTGACCTTGAGATTAGCAGCTCAACTCATAACCACTATGCTATATATTGTTGTTGTTAAGTACCGTGGAGTTGGTTCCGACCCATAGTGACCCTGAACAGGGTTTCTGAGGTTGTAGATCCTTACGGGAGCAGAATGCCTCATCTTTCTCCCACAGAGCAGCTGGTAGCTTCAAACTGCTGACCTTGTATTTCGCAGACCTATTCATAACCACTACGCTACCATAGCAGGTTGTTAATGACACCATGTTCTTCTTCAAAGAGTTTTTCAGATTGTTTACTCAACATACAGATTGAATTAAATATGGTGAAAAGATACCACCCTGACATATATCTTTCCTGACTCTAAACCATTCAGTATTCCCTTGTTCATTAAAAAAAAACAAAAAAACTTCCTCTTGGTGTGTGTACAGATATCTTCTAAGCACAATCAAGGAATTTGAAATTCCTGTTCATCACAATGTTACCCATAGATTGGTATGATTCACACAATCTAATGCTTTTACATTGTCAGTAGAATATAAATAAAAAGTTTTCTGAAATTCTCTAATTTCAGGAAAGATACATCTAAAATAAAAATGAAATCCCTTGTTCTAAAATCTCTTCTGAATCTGGTTTGAATTTCTGTTAGTTCCCTGTCAATGTTCTGTTGCAACCATTTTTTAGCTATCTTCAGCAAAATTTTACTCAAATGTGATATTAATGATATTGTTCAATGATTATTGCCATCTGTTGAGTCACTTCTTTTTTTTTTTTTTTTTATACAATGGACAAAATATGATCTCTTCTAATTGGTTGGGTAGGTCACTGTTTTGCAAACTTCTTATCATAGACAAGCGAGCATCTCAAGCACTGCATCTATTAGTTGAAACATTTCAATTTGCATCCCATCAATATCTAAAGCCTGTCATTGCAGCTTGGACTTCTTCCTTCAATATCATCAGTATCTGATCATATGCTACCTCATTAAACGGTTGAGAACCCACCAATTCTTTTTGATACAGTGAATATGTATATTCTTTCCATATTCTTTTGATGTCTCCTGATGTCATTCAATATTTTTTCCAAAGAATCCTTCAGTATTGTTAGTCGAGGCTCTAATTTTTTTCTTAAGTTCTTTCAACTTGAGAAATACTGAGTGTATTCCTCCCTTTTGTTATTCTAACTCACATACTTGCACATTTCAATATAATACTTTACTATGTTTTCTTGAGCTGCCCTTTGAAAATTTCTGTTAAGCTCTTTTACTTCGTTATTTCTTTCAGCCATTTTACCTTGTATATGTTCAAGGGCAAATTTCAGAGTCTCTTCTGACATCCATCTTGCTCTTTTCTTTCTTGTTTATGATCTTTTACTTTCTTCATGTATGGTGTTCTTGATGTCATACCACATCACTTCTTGTCTTCAGTCATTGGTATGTAATATATCAAATCTGTTCTTTAGATCTTCTCTATATTCATGTGGCATGTATTAAAGGTCATATTCTGGCTCTTGTAGACTTAATTGTATACATGATCTCCATCATCTTTTCCCACAGACTTAGTCAGTTTGATCCTTTGTATTCTGTCTAGTGAAGTCTACATGTACAGTCATCTTTTGTGTTGCTTTAAAAAGGTATTTGCAATTAATACATTGTTGGTCTTTCAAAATTCTATCATGCACTCTTCAGTGTCATTTCTATCACCAAGCCATATTTTCCAACTATTAGTTCTTCCTCTTTGTTTCCAACTTTCACTTTCCAACCACCAGTAATGATTAGTACATCTCGATCGCATGGTTGACAATCTTTAAAATGAAGAACTTGGTAGAATTATTTAAATTTATCATCAGTGACTTTAATGGTTGGTGCCTTTAATTGAATAATAATGGTATTTAACTATCTTCCTTAGAGGTGTATCACTATTATCCTATTACAGACAGCACATTTCAAAATAAATATTGAAATACTCCTTTTGACCATGAATCAGTTACTATCCCTCTTCAGTTTGTGTTTCCCAGCATAGAACAACATATACTTTTCCAATTAGCTTCCAGCATCATATAGCAACACAGAAGCCACCACAAGTACAACAAAAAAGTGGTGAAAGAAAAGGAAAGGTATAGATAAAAAACTATACGGCAAGATTAAAAATACTGCAGCATTTATTATAACAGTGAAGAAATTGCTGTTTTTGTCAACTACCGTCAAATCGGTTCCGACCCATAGCCACCCTGTACAGGGTTTCCTAGGAGCAGCTGGTGAGCCTGAACCACCGACCTTGCAGTTCAAACGGCTTTGCAGTCCAGCACATTAACCCACAGCGCCACATCAGCCCAAACAATCTACAGTATGAATACAATCAAGTAGATTAAAATGGACAATTTTAACATGGTTTACTGTTTGTAATAGATACCTCACATGAATAATTATGCATTGAGCAGTTCAAAATATCTTATTGTTTGTTTTAGAGCAATAAATATTTCATTTAAATTTTGGATGTTGGTTAATAGCATTATGAGATCCTAGAAATATATCCACATTTTAATGACAAGAAATGCATCCTTCTGGATGATAGGTATGTATTCATTCCAGAAATGCTTTAAATGGTACAAAATCTAAGTAAAAATTGTTTACTTTAAAAAATTACATCATATTTAGAGTATAAAGTGGACTACAAATAAAAATTTGTTTCATTATCATGATAGAAATGTGTTTCATTTCCAGAATTTGATTTAAGAATGATTGCTCTACCTTATCAGTAATTTCCAAGAATACAACAGACCCCGACAGTGGACCTTACCTTTATTTGATTTGCTTCATTGTTCAGTTAATGATAATAGATTAGTAATAATAATTATGATATATATTTTATGATTCTAAGGATTCTGTCACAATTTGAACTGAATAGTATTAAAGTTATAATTTAATGATACTAAAATTTATATTCTAATTAAAATAAATTCCATTATATAATTTTTAACAATAAGTTGAAATGCTTTCTTTTCTCTCTATGTTGATATACATCGCTACATCCAAGGACAGAAAATAAACATAAATATAATAAGTTTTATTGTTATTTATTTGCATACTTATCTGTACAATGGAATCTCAGGTGAAAATCTGTTAAATTTCAAATGCCAATTTGTCTATATATTGTTAATATGGAGAAAAGTCAATGCAAGTAAAAGTTTTCAGGATATTTTGGTTCATATGTAATTGCTGTAAATCTTTGATTTAATCCATTCTGCATTTATTTTATTATTCTCCCCATATGCTGAAAAAGGTAGAAAGCTATAAATTACACTAAAACTCTAGGCACAGAGCTACAACAACCTAAATTGTTATAGCACAATCAAAACTGTAAAATAACAGCTTCAGAATTTTAAATGGAATGATAAAGCTTTTAGCATATTGAGATACCTAATTTAGAAACCATTTTAATACTACTCGTTTAAAAAATATATTTTTCTTTTCCATAGTATTATTCAAGTGTTTGAGGTGAGAAAGAAAGAGATATTTACATGAACAACCTTCTATTATCAGCAAAATACCTAGAATGGCAGAATACAATTTTGTAGAACTGAAATAGGCAACTAGATTTTCAAGTTATAAGTGATGCTTACTTAATAAGCTAGAAGTTCAACTTTTAATATCACAAATCTATCGTTTATTTTCTCCATATAAAATGTTTATTATTGCCCCCTTGGTGGCATTTATGTAGCTTTTGTTTCAGCATTAAGGTTATTAAACTTGCCTTTTCTGTTCTCATTACCAGAATATTTTATAGGTAAATCCACTCATGGAAACCTATTGTGCTTTCTGATCAAAGTGGAAAGTGATGCCAGGCTATAATAAGCAATTTAATTTTTAATGAGCTTATTCGTGCCCAAGGTCATAACAAAGGTACAAAAAAAAAGTTAAAATAAAACTACAGCAAAACACTAATGATAATGTCCTAAATATGACCAGAGCAAAATAATATTTGGCAGAGACACTTTAAAATATCCCAGTGGTATTATTTTTCTTTCACAATATTAACTTCACTCAAGCAAGGTGTAGCATAGTAAATAATACAAATGTACATAAAAATGCATGAGACAGTTTTCTTAAAATAATATAGATAAGCTGTAGAATTTAAATTCTTAATCTAAGAATGTTTAAGTGGGTTTACTAAATACTATGTTATTAACCCATTATTATTTTTCAAATAAGCAGATAAGAATTTAAATATTTTTTTCCTGCTTTTTATTTTATTTTTTTAACTTATGGAAAGTAGGATATGAGAGTACGCCAGTTATCTTGGTCTACCAGTTGAATGACAATTAGTAATTCAAGTGTTGTTGGAAATATCCTGTTATGCAAAAAAGATTCAATAAGCTATATTTTATATTAATAA
>NW_006408529.1:8318837-8321033 GCF_000296735.1 Chrysochloris asiatica
TGCATTTGAATTATGGTGTTGGAGGAGCATACTGAAAGTACCATAGGCTGCCAAAAGAACAAACAGATTTATGTTGGAAGAAGTGCAGCCAGAGTGCTCCATAGAGGTCATGATGGCCAGACTTCATGTCTCATACTTAGGACATATTGTCAGGAGGGACCAGTCTCTAGAGAAGGATATAATGTTTGGTAAAGTGGAGGATCAAAGAAAAAGAGAAAGACCCCTGGCAAGATGGATTTGCAAAATGGAAGCATCTCAAGCATGGCAACAATTGTGAGATTAACCCAGGACTGGGCAGTGTTTTGTTCTGTTGTGAATAGGGTTATGAGTCAGTACGGACTCGGTGGCTCTGAACATCATCAACCACAACTAATTATGAATAGAAAGATGATGCTTTCTCCTCCTACAAAGATTTACAACTTCAAAAACCCTGTAAGGGTCATTATGAGTGGGAATAATTTGAAGGCATCTAACAACAACAGCAGTAAATGAAAAGGACCACTGGTTGTGCTGTAGGATAAGTATTGGACACCTAACTGCAAGGTTGGTAGTTCAAACCTACCAGCCACTCTGAAGGAGAAAGTGGAGGCTTTCTTCTCCTTTAAAAATTACAGCCTTAGAAACACTATACAGGGATGGGTATGAATTAGAATCAACTCACTGGCAGTGGCAATTTTTCAATGAAAAAGGAGACCTGATAGTGTTATACGTTAGGCACTGGATTACTAAACACCAAAGTCCACTATTAAAACCCACCAGATGTTCTGCAGGAGAAAGATGAGGTTTTCTGTGCCTGTAATAAATTATCGTCTCAAAAACTGTACAGGGTGACTATGAGTTGTAATTGATGAGATGACAGTGGAAATTCAGTGGAAAAGTAGTCTTGGTGGCTCTGTGGGTTAGTATTGGGCAGTGCTAATCATAAGATCTGCAGTTAAAACATACCAAACACTCCTTGGGATAAGGATAATGTTGTTTGCTCCTAAAAAGATTTACAATCTCCGAAAGCCTATATAGGGTCACTGAGTTGAAAACGACTCCATGGCAGTGGGTTAGGATTTGGGAGGTTTATTCAATGAGAAAAAACTCAACATACTTTTGTTTCTATAAATATCTCACATACAGTGACCCATAATTTTCACAGATAAATGATGAAAATTAAGTAATAAAATATGGAAATGAATAATGGCAAAGGTTGGGGAGATTCTAGAAATTTTTTCATTAGCTGGCACATTTTGATTCCTTTACCCAATAGTTTAACCAATAATTTTATAGTCAGATTTTTTTTTACTATTCACTATATGTTATTGTTGTAGTTAAGTGCCATCAAGTAGGTTCTGACTCATAGTGACACTGTCTAGGGATTTGGGGATTGAATCATCAATCACATGGTTAGCAGTCCAGTGTTCATCCTACAGTGCCACACCGAACTTCATTCACGTCATAGTAAAATGTAAACATTTTGAATTAAGGATTCTTTCTTGATTTTCCCACATGGAAAGAAAAAAAAAAGGACAGAGCTGCTTATTGCTTATTGGTCTCAAAAGGAACCTTTTAATATTTATGAGAGAAAGAAGAAACAAGTAACCAAAATGATAGACCAATGACATGATAGAATCAAATTACTGCATGAAGCAAGAAAATTTTCAGGGAGTGATTTTGTTAAATAGGGATACTATTCTATTCCATGTTAAAATTATTTTTGAAATATTTATGATTTCTTTTTTATTTATATTTTGTTATATGTAATGTTTATAATAGTATTTGTAAATGTGTATAGATGGACATCTGCCACACAATGAAAATTATAGAAATGACATTTAAAAAAATTTTTAAAGCAGGTCAATTACCTTTTCTTTTATTAAAACATACTAATGTTAATGCATTGTATTGCTATAATTAATATCTTAGTCATGGTTCTCCAGAGAAACAGAAATAGTAATATAATTTACATATATTTAAATATATATATATCGTTCTGGTCTGGCACTATATGATAAGCACTCAACCATAAGGTCAGTTTGCGCCACAAGGTTGGTTGTTCAAACTCATCAGCTGCTCTTCGGAAAAATTATACAATGTCACTTTTATTAGAAACTGACTATACAGCACTTAACAACAACAATATATGATTGATTAGTTCTGATTCAACTGTTGTTGATGTTAAGTGCCGTTGAGTCAGTTCTGACCCATAGC
>NW_006408529.1:8325418-8327258 GCF_000296735.1 Chrysochloris asiatica
TTCATCACTCCTTCTTCCTAGTCTGTCTTTGTCTGGAAGCTCATCAGAAACCTGTCCATAATGGAGAAACCTGCTGGTATTTAAAACACCAGTGGCATAGCTTTCAGAATCACAGTAACTCCCAAGTCACTACAGTGTGACAAACTGACAGACATGTGGTGGCAGTTAAGTGCTTAGTTGCTATTTAATCTCATTAGCAAATTAAAAGTTATTTCTTAATAGGAGAAAACTATCTGAAGACAATTGAAGGACTTTGCTTCAACACTCCATGAATTCACATCTAGGAGCCTGTCAGAGACATCAAATAATATTTTAACCTCCATTGATACTTCAAATGCCATTGGATAAGCCAGATCCTATGGGTGAAGAGGTGGAGCAGTTTTCACAACATTCTAGACCTGTTACAGAATCTTCTCTTTTCTGGACCCCACTCCAAACTAATAGTTTATTTTGATACTTAGTAGATAGGCCAGATTTGCTAATCCAAATGAGATATACTCTGCCTCCAAAATCCAATGACCTACTAGGTAGTATGCCTCATTTTAAGTAATAGGAGTGGGTAGATGCCACCACTTTTACTTTATTTACCTTGAAAGAAATATCTCAACATTCCTTACACCACTGGATTGGAAGACCCTAAAGAGTTGTGTTTATGCAATAGGTTAAGCATTGGACTGCTGACCGAAAGTTCAGTGCTTTGAAACCACGAGCCACTCCATGGGAGAAAGATGAGGCCACCTATTTGCATAAAGATTTACAACCTCAGAAAGTTTATGGGTCAGTTCTACTCTGTCCTTCAGGGTCACTATTCATTAAAATGGACTCAATGACATTGAGTAATTTTGTCAGCAATATCTTCCACCCTCAGACAAACAGATGTCTTAATCTGTTTAATCTAAAGTAGCTGCTATTTTTGCTCTCTATGTAGTCTGCTCCCATACATATTTAAAACCCTAGAAACATTTTGGGGCTGTTTTACTCTTATAGTGTTGTTATGAGTAGAAATTAGCTTAAAAGCAGTGATCTTGGGTTTGGTTGGTAAGTACAATTGGCATGGTGTTATTAATAAAACAGACCAGTAGGAAGTTTTGTAAAAGATAAAAATGTTGGAGGTCTTTATGAACTAAATTATAGCATGTTGCTAATGTTGAGTGCTGTTGAGTTGATTCCAACTTGAAGCAACACTCTATAGCATTTCCAAGGAGTAGCTGGTGAATTTGAACTGCCCTGTGTTTTGCAGTCCAGTGCTGATCCTATGCTGCCACACGAAGTCCAAATTATAGCATAGGGCAGACAAATTCATATACCTCTCAGACAGGACTGTGAAGATGTCAAATGACAGTGACTACTGACATTGTCAGCTGAAAGCATTCTAATTCTGGTGGCCTTTCCTATAAGGTATTTAGAAAAATATTGTCAGATAAATAATTATTGTGTACCTTTACCATGGAGTCCTGGTGTGGTGCTGCTGGATAGCGCACTAGAGTGGAAGGTCAATTTGAATCACAAGGTCTGCAGTCTAAACTTCATCAGCCATTCCTAGGAAACACTATAAAAAGTCATTATGAGTTACTGACTTGATGGCACTTAATAACAACAATATTTACCACCTGTGCTAATTTGCTGACCAATAATTTGAAACAACAGCTGCAACAGGAGTAATCATCTTTTAAAGTTTATAATAATCTACTGACATTTTTCATGATCCATATATTTTCTGCAAGAGGTCAAAAAGTGAGTTGAATGAAGATGTGGTGAGAGTCACCACTCATCTCCTTCTAGTTCTTGATTGTGACAATTAGTTCTATAATGTACTATTTCTGTTGACTTTTTATTTTGT
>NW_006408529.1:8327358-8329168 GCF_000296735.1 Chrysochloris asiatica
ATGGTCAGTGGTTCAAGCTCTCCAGCTGCTCCTTGGAAACCCTATACAGGGTCTCTATGAACAGCACTTAACAACAACAACTAAGAGTATAATACCTGGGTAGTGAAATCTGTTAAGCACTTGGGTGCTTAACAAAAGGTTGGTGGTTCAAGTCCACCCAAATGTAATTCAGAAGCAAGATCTGTCAATCTACCAGCAATCACTGAAACCTCTATAGACAAAGTTCTATGCTGAACCACATCAAGTCATCATGCATCATATTTGATTTCAAGGTAAATAGTAGTACACAATATAGAGTGTACTCTGGTTTAATGATTAATCAAAACCTCAGTGAATTATGTAAACATCAATATCTTCAAACACTTCATTTTCTGTGATGTGAGTTCACTGATCAAAGACAACATTATATGAAGTACTAGTGGTTATATTCCAATTCATCATGACCCTGTATAGTGTTTCTAAGACTGTAAATCTTTAAAGGAGCAGAAAGTGTCACCGTTCTCCTGTGGAAGGGCTGGTAGTTTTGAACTGCTGACCGTGAGATTAGCAGCCTAACTCATAACCACTCCATTATCAGAGCTCATTGTGTGATTAGGCATTCTGTTAGTCTAGGGACAAGCTTTTGGGCAGAAGCACTATCTGTAAAGAAGGTAAGCCCATATTCAAAATAAGTATCTGTTTCTGTAAGATGTCCTTTCCAAGTTGTAAGAGGTTCAATGTAATAAACCTGTTGTTGTTGTTATGTGCCATGGGGTTGGTTCCGACTCATAGTGACCCTGTACAACAGGTTTCTGAGAAATCTTTACTGGAGCAGAAACCCTCATTTTTCTTCCGTGGAACAGCTGGTTGTTTCGAACTGCTGACCCTGAGGTTAGCAGCCCAATTCATAACCACTACGCAACCGGAGCTCCTTAACCTACCACCAGGTAAATGGCTGCTTAACCTGGGGCTGGCACCATAATACTGAGAAATTAGTGTTGGTCTCTGCTGCTGGCAGATAGGGTACTCAGCAGTGCTGTAGCCCCATTGGCCTTGATGTGTATAAGTTTTTGGGCCTGATTTTATTCAGAACTTCTTTCACTATCTCCATGTTTAATCATTTAATGAACAATGACTTGACAAAGAGATTAAGTAGTGCCTACAGAATAGATCATCCTACTTACTTCATTATTGCAGTCCTTCTCTGCTGAGTTCTGTCTTTTTGAACATTCATGTGGAGCACAAAAGTCTCCATGTTTTGGACACATTTAGAGGAGTTTATGAACATATCTATTTCCCAGACCTCCTTGTCAACTATTTTCCAACTATATTCCTTCCAAGTCCCTGACCTTCTTAACAAACCATTAGCCACAATCCATAAAATGGTGCTCAGTCATGTAGCTGCCCATTTCTCCAACTGAATAAAAGGAACAGCAAGGTGCTCTGATTGAGGTTCTGTCCTCTACAAAGATTTCCCTTCATCAGTCCTTTAGGGAAGTCCAGAAAGAGACTGCAGTGCTGTAGTGCTGTAATTGTTCGGTTTTGTGCATACCACTGAGAATCATTTTAAATGGCCTGAGTTTTCTTCCATGAACTGATTTTATGGAAGTTTCCATGAAAAAAGGTAAAGTAGCAGACAAAAGACAGCACAACTGGGTATGATGGACATTTGACCCATTTCCTATGTAGTATGTTTGCACCTTAAGGGCCTATTTGAACCCCATATGGCCGACTACATACCATTTCCATTGATGATGGAATGTTTTCCTTCATGTTTAAACTTAGTTGATAGGCAGCTCAGGTCATATGGTAAATTGATGGTTTACAGTTA
>NW_006408529.1:8335233-8337019 GCF_000296735.1 Chrysochloris asiatica
CCCAATGCAATACATCATTTGATTTCTTGACTGCTGCTTCCATGAGTGTTGGTAGAAGCAGTTATAATTACTTCCATTTAACCTTTATTATCATGGTGTAGTTGTTGTCTTGGTATGGCATTGTAGGATAATCACTGGACTACTAACTGCAAAGTTCAAAGCCACCAGCCACTGCTTGCAAACCCTATACAGAGTCATTGTAAGTTGGAACTGACTTGATGACACTTGACAACAACAACAGTTGCTGTCATGTGCTAGCAAGTCAATTCAGACCCATAGCAACTCTATGTGCAACAGAACGAATCCTTTCCTGGCCCTCAGCCTTCTTCACAATTATTGTTATGTTTCAGCCCACTGTTGCTACCAGGGGGTCATTCAATCTTGTTGGGGTATTCAATTTTTTGTTGACCCACCACTCTATCAAGCATGATGTACTTATCCAGCAACTGGTCCTTCCAGACAACATGTCCAAAGTTGTTGTTGTTGTTGTTAGATGCTATCAAGTCGGTACCAACCCATAGTGACCTTATGCACAGCAGAACGAAACACTGCCCAATCCTGAGCCAACCTCATTACTGTTGCCACATTTAAGTCCATCAATGCTGCCACTTGGCCAATCCAATTCACTGTGGGGTCTTCCTCTTTTTCTCTGACCCCCACCTTACCAAACATGATATCCTTCTCCAGCAACTGCTCCCTCCTGACAATATGTCCGAAGTATGAGAGTTGAAGTTTGGCCATCTTGGCCTCCAAGGAACATTCTGGCTGCACTTCTTCCAAAATGGATATATTGGTTCTTTAGGCAGCCCATGGCACTTTCAAGATGAAATCTCACTATCTTCCATTCTAAGGTTATCCATGCTGTACTTCTTCCAAGATATATTTATTTGTTCTGCTGGTATTTTCAATATTTCATCAAAACCATAATTCAAATGTGTTGATTGTTCTATAGTCTTCCGTGTTCATTGTCCAACTTTCAAGTTCATTTTAATAAGTCTTGGGTCAGGTTCACCTTGTTCCTCAAAGTGTATTTTGCTCTGCAGCACTTTAAACAGGTCTTTTGCAGCAGACTTGCCTAATCTGATACATCAATTAATTTATTTACTACAGTTTCTATGGCATTTATTGTGAATGCAAACAAAAGGAAGCCTTGAACAACTTCACTCCATTCTTCAATAATCATGATGCTGTTTACTGGTACAGTTGTGATGCTTTTCATTTTCTTTACAATGAGGTGAAACCCATACTGAAAGCAATATTTGCTGATATTCAACAGTAAATATTTCAAGTCCTTTTCATTTCCAGCAATCAAGGTTGGGTCATCTGCATATTGCACATTGTTAATGCCTCTTCCCCCAATCTTTTTATAATTTCTCACATTGTTTGATCAGAATACAGATTGAAATTTTTTTTATTGTTCTTGTTAGGTGCCATCAATGCACAACAGAATGAAACACTGCCCAGTCCTCACAATCATTGCTACATCTGAGACATTGATGATGCTACTGTGGCAATCCATCCTTTTTGGGATCTTCTCTCTATCCAAACCCTCCACTACACCAAACATGATATCTTTCTTGAGGTGCTGGTCCCTCCTGATACTATTTTCAAAGTATGAGAGACAAAGACTACCATATTGGCTTCCAAGGAGCACACCTTCCAGCACAGAATTGTTTGTTCCGTTGGTAGTTCATGGTACTTTCAATATTTTCCTCTAATACCATAACTCAATGTGTCAAGTCTTCTTTATTTACTATCCAAATCTAGCATGCATACATATGAGGTT
>NW_006408529.1:8337119-8340858 GCF_000296735.1 Chrysochloris asiatica
CTTACAGCCTCAGAAACCCGGTGCAGGTCGCTATGAGTCAGAACCGACTCCATGGCACATAGCCACCACCACCACCATGAATCAGAACTGATTCCACAGCACATAACCACCAAACACTACTAGGTTTAACAGGAGCAATCTCAGAAGCAGTAACAGATGATCCCAAGATCATCAAGAAAGAAGAGCATGAGCAGTGCATGGGATCCCTACTTGGAAGAGTGGCAACAGCAGACACAGTGGCAGAGGTGACAGCATAAAGAGACAGAAGAGATGCAAGTTTCTAGACCCATGGACCAAGTAAACTTGATTGTCTGTGGGGAGGAGGATGGCTTGTAGCAGGTGCCCTTAGGGGATTTACCAACAGCTTAATGGACTTTTGTAACACAAGCCTAAGCAGGACATAAACCTAGGGGCCACTTAGCTGTGAGGAGGCCATAGTCAACAGTGAGTACAACATTACAGTAGAGAAGAGGCATTCTTGACTGGAGAACTTCGGCATCCTAAGTTGTTTCTGATCCTGAATGTACCCTGTTCACTTCCCTAATAAAGTCCATAAATGTGAGTATGGTCTATGAGTTCTGTATGATGTCTGCAATGAATTCTCAAACCCAGATATAAGCAGAGACTCCTGTAGGAGGGATGGTTTGTATCAGAAAGGTTTGTAAAGAAGGCTGTAGGGTAGAGGCATATCTGATGTCCACTTCATAGGAATTGTTTGGGCTGATTTTTAATTTGATTATCCTTCCCCTTTGGCAACAAGGCAGCTCTTCCTTAGTTGTATTGTGAATGCCTCTGGCATTGTATCAGACAGTTGTTGTTAAGTGTTTCCAAGATGATTCCAACTCACAGTGACATTTTACAGGGTTCCAAAGAGCAGCTGATGAGTTTGAACCATCTACCCTGTGGATCAAACCAGTGCCACACCAGACAATAGCCACTGTTATTCATAGGGTTTTTATAAGAAGTAGATTGCCGGGTTTTTCTTCCTAATTTGTCTTAGTTTAGAAGCTGAAAATGATGTCACAGGTATTTAAAAACACCACTGTGAGTGATCTTGGTAGTATATGAAATATGTGTGGCATAGTTTCCAGCATCACATTAACTCACAAAGCACCACAATGCAGCAAACCAACAGGTAAATGGTAGGACACACATATAGAACATTACATTTTGGGGTTTGTTGATATAACATAAATGTATTTTTAAGTAAACTATGACAGACATTTAGTCAGAGTGAGATATACAATTAAAATTGGATGGTTGAGAATAGAAATCATGGCAGTAAAGATTTAATTTAGTCTCTTTAAAATAAGACAGTCTCAATTTGAGCAAGCTGTGACTGAATTTGGTTATATATAGTAACCAGTATTTTCAAAAGTTCCTTCTTCAAGGTTATTCATATTAGAATGCTTTCCACAAATGGAGAATTAAATAGCATGCCACCATAGAGTCACTTCTACCCTCTATTGTTTACTGGTATGAACAGGTTTCTGTGAGAAGCATACCTTATGACTGTCTGTAAACCTTTTATGTTGGGCTGTAAATTAAATAGAGTTACAACATTTATAATATACACTGATGCATTTTAATTTGTGTCTTTTAAAAACATTTTCAATTAATTTTTTTTAACTTTACATAAATAATTTTTTTCTTACATTTTTCTAAGTTCCACTTGAGAAAAAAATATACTAACTATTCCACTTTCCCATTTTCCACTATAGGAAAATTTATCTATCTTACAATGAAGATTATTAAAATATATCATTTTGTAATTATTTTATAATATAATTTCATTTTGACAGTCAGCCTGAGGATTATACAAGATATATGTGAATTTTTCTTTATTCACAAGAAAGAATCTATTACTTCACATTTATGATCAAAGGTAATTTTAGATTGTATTTTAAATATTATTGCAAAATAACCAGAAGAAAATTAAGATTTAGGAGATAAACATTCAACTTTAATTTCAAAGATTATTTGAAGATCAATTTAGAAAATAAGTGTAATCCAATGGAATAAACTGTCTTGCTTTTCAATATAATGCTGGGTTTTTATTTTTTTGTCGACTCATATTTAATGATGTTTTTGGTGGTACAGTTAACACACTCAGTTCATAACCAAAAGCTTGGAGGTTTGAGTCCATACAGAGACATCTCAGAAGAATGGTCAGGTGCTCTGCTTTCAACATATTAGCCATTTAGAGAATGCTTATACACATGGGATCTCCATTAGTCAGAATCAACTGGATAGCAATGGGTTCTGGTTATCTATTCAATGTTAAAAATTTTAACACCTCATTAGTGCACCAAATACAATGAAAGCTTCCAATTGTACCTTCTATTTTAAATTTCTCTAAAGATCAAAAGGAATCCTGGTGTGACGCTGTGGGCTAATGTGCTGAACTGAAAAGTCATTTGAACCACAAGGTTGGTGATTCAAACTCACCAGCTGCTCCTTGGAAACACTATACAGGGTTGCTATTGATTGAAACTGACTCAGAACACTTAACAACAATAACAAAATATCAAAATCTCTGAAATATGTCTTACTGTATTTCCTCTGAATAAATAAAATAATTATTATTCTTTTCATATATACCAGTCAATAAATTGGTAATATACAACATATTCCTGTTTTCTTTATTTTATTTTTTTTTCGAAATTTCACTTGAGGAAAACAAAACTATGTAGCCATTCCATTTTTCTCTATTTTCAACTATAGAAAAGTGTATCTATTTTAGAATCAAGCATCTTATTAAAATATATCATTCTATAACAGTTCCATAAAATTCTTTCATTTTGACAGTCTAAGAAAGAATTAAAGATTATTATTATTATTGTATTTCAGATATGAGAAAAGAATGTTACATTATGTCTGAAACCAACTTTAGTTGGTCGGTTTGTTTTTACTGTGACATATTGTTCAGGTTCAAATATACAGACCTAAACAGAATAAAATAATACTTGCCATAAATCAAATGGTCCCAAGATTGCTAAATAAATTAATTAGGATAAAAATTCAACATGGTGTTCTAGTACCCAGTATTACTCTGGATAAGATTTATCTTAACACGCTCCATTACAAAACCAGTAAAAAGAGTTTGCCTAGTGATATGAACTACAGATTTAGGTAGCTTGACAAGACCAATTGTAACATGTAATGTGCCAACATCTTAAGTGTTTACATAATTCTTGCCCAAAACCTTGGATTGCTAAGTAACTGTTACTAATATTTTAGTAAATAACAAGAAAAATTTGCAAATCACAATGTTATATGCCTTCAAGTTGATTCCAACTCATCGTGTATATTAATAATAACATGTTTATTATTATTATTAGTTTTCGAAGGAGCAACTGCTGAATTTAAACTGACAAACTTGCAGTTCAAACCAACCTTGCAGTCCAGTGCATTATCCCATAGCCCCATACCAGAACTATCACAGCAAAGCTAACCTATTATTAACATTATTTTTGTAGGAAAATTTATTTTTACTTAATTCAAAATAAGTAATATTCTTAACCTTGATAATTTTAGGAAAACACATTTCAAATAGAATTTTCTCTTCTTATTAATCAATTGCCAATATTGTATTCCCAGAATACCATTAGCTTAATCAAATGCAATAGTGCAATTTTATTTTTTCAACTAAAGTTCATTTTTATATTTAGAATAATTTAAAAACAAGAAATGGAATAATATATGTATATGCTAATATGACATAAATATATTATTATTC
>NW_006408529.1:8340958-8349621 GCF_000296735.1 Chrysochloris asiatica
CCAAAATACTCATACTTCTCAATGCTGTCCATAGTTGAGTGAAGATTTACAGAGCTCATCAGTTTTATATTCACCATTCTATGGTGAGCATACCTTACTAGTGTTGTCCCTCCCTGTATACCTATCTACTGTTTAACTGAAAATTGGGCCGTAAGTGTGAGTTCCTTTCCAGACATGAAGGGTGATCAAGGGCCAGAGTCTCAGGTCTATCCGATCTCTTTCTGGCCAGTAAGCACGGTTTTCTTTTGTTGTTGGTTTTGTTCTTTAATCATTTTGAGTTTCGTTCCACATTTTCTCCCATTCTATTTGGGACCCATTAATTTGATACCTTCAGAGCAGTTGGTTGTGGTAACCTGGCATTACCTAGTTCTTCTTGTCTCAGAGTCATATACACTGATGTTTCCATGTTCCATCAGTCCAGTGAACTAACTGATTCCAAATCTTTCAAATTGTTATCACTCTTCTTTCTTCCTCACACAGAGAGACCAATAGCTGTACCTTAGATGGCTGCTCATGAGCTTTCAAGATCCCAGATGCTATTCACCAAGGTAGGATATAGAACATTGCCTTTGCGGATGATGATGTGCCAGTTAGCCATGATATTCCCTGAGACCATGATCCTGAGCCCCCAGACCCAGCAATTAATTACCTTGAAATGTTTGATAACATCTAGGAGGTTTTCATCAATTTGCCTGCTGAATGGTCCACCAAATTCATTGTTGCATTTCCAGAAACGTAAATACTCATGTACAAATAGCCTCTTTCAAACTCATATATTTGTGGGATATATATATATATCACTCTTCCTTCATTTTCCATTCATCCTAAGTCTCAATCCATGTGTCTTTGTATCTACATACAGAGCACTGTTGTTGCAAGATGTTGTAAATATCCCTATTGACCTCTATTCCTTTTAGCCCATGCATACTCTCTGCGCCTTCACCTACCTTCACCATTCTTTGGCAGCCCTCCCTCTTCTTGCATATTATCCTACCCCTTCTTATTTATTACCCTCCCAATGGTAAATGTCATCCTCACTGGTTATCTTAAATTGGTCATTTAATGTGGCAAATCAAAGTGTTTATTATTCTTTGAACAACGTCCTTTCCCCTCTAATTTTCAACATTATATATGTAACAAAATATTTTTTTTCATTTTTGAAGCAATTTTCTTCTAATTACATTATAAGTTTCATAATTCTGATGATATTAAAGGACAGTACTCATATATTGTGCTTTATGCTCTAGTGCTCTATCCTTTCAAAAGATCCACTTGCTTTGTTCACCTGTATACTATCTTTTATGTCAGGACTTACAATACAAACTGTAAGAGCTATTTGTTTACTAAAGTGTGACTCTTGCTTTCTATATATATCATCTGAAGACATGTCCCCCTAGATATACATATCCCTTTTATGTTAAAAAGACATGGTTGTATGTATGCCTCTTTTGTATTAATGACTCTGTATATTTGTGTACAGTGAACTGTCAAGAGCTATTTGAGCTCACCAAGGTGGAGATAATTTTTTTATATCATATACATATATCATTCCTGGTAACTCATAATGATTTAAATTTATCCTAAGAAAGTACCATAGGTTTTCAAAAGAACAAAAAGATCTGTGTTGGAAGAAATACAGCCAGAGTGCTCCTTGGAGACCAGGATGGCCAGACATTATCTCTCATATTTTGGACAAATTATCTCGAGGCACCAGTCACTGGAGAAAGATATCATGTTTGGTAAGGTGGAAGGTCAGAGAAAAAGAAGAAGGCCTCCAATGAGATGGATTGGTAAAGTGACAGCATCAATGGGCTCAAGTGTGGCAATAATTGTGAGGTTAGTCCAGAACCAGGCAGTGATTCATTCTGTTGTGCATAAGTCATGAGTTGGTACAGACTCAACGGCACCTAACAACAAAAACAAGATCATTTCCATTCATTTTTCTTCATACAAAATAAAAATTTTGGTGAAATGATTGCTAAAATCATGGAAGACTATAAATACAACTTTAAAAGGATAGAGCATTTTCATGTTTTGCAGAACCCTGGTAATCAAAGTAGAATAAATTACTCAGCTGATATTTTCCCTTATATATTATACATAATACCTGAAGTTACTCAGAAAAAACCGTATGTTTTATAGTGTTTCCCCAAAACAAAACAAGATTGTTTTTCTGAGAATCACAGAATAAATACATAGGAGAGTATGAAAATAATGATTTTTTTTTAAACTGAGGTTAATAGAAGTTTCTAATGTTTTTTGTTTTGTTTTTTTTTACCAAGGTTAACAGACGTAATTAAAATATTCTATTATGCCATGAATCTCTCTGTATCTCATAGCTATAATAATATATTTGCATAAAATTGATAGAAAAACTGAATGAGTAAATACATTTTATACTTAAAACAGTTTCTACATTTTTGTTGTTATTAAGTGATGCTAAGTTGGTTCCAACTCATAGCAACCCTGTATAAGGTTTCTGAGGAACAGCTTATGGGTTTGAACCACCAACCTTGCAGTTAGCAGTCCAGTTCTTATTCTACAACAGAACTGTAAACAATTCTATGTCTAGCCCTTTACACAAAGACTTTTCAGATTGCTAATCTCTAGATATTTTGGCAGAGGTTATTTGAGGACAGTTAGTTTATTCTAATTTATTTATATTATTTAATTCATTTAAATTGATTTGTTTCTAAATGATGAAGATTAAAGACCACAGCTTTCAGTATGAGTTGCACCTCAATGTAAAGAATACAAAAATCTTCACCAAATCACATCAAGAATGGGAGGGAGAAAATATTGAAATGAAGTTGTCAAGGTCTTCATTTTGCTTGAATCAACAACCATCAACACTCATGGAAGCAGCAGTCAAAAATTCAAACAACACTTTGCATTAGGCAAATCTACTGCACAAGACTTCTTTAAAGTGTTCAATAGCAAAGATGTCATTTTGAGGACTAAAGTACATCTTGCTAAAGCCATGGTATCTTCAATAATCTCATATGAATGTGAAAATTAGAGAATGAATTATGAAGACCATAGAAGAATTGATGCATTTGAGTTATGGTGTTGGAGGAGAATATAAAAGGCACCATGGGCTGCCAAAAGAACAAACAAATCTGTCTGTCTTGGAAGAAGTACAGCCAGAATGCTCCTTAGGAGCCAGAATGGCCAGCCTTTGTCTCTGATACTTTAGACATATTATCAGGAGGAACTATTTCCTGGAGAAGCACATCACACTTAGTATAGTGAAGGGTCAGCATAAAAGAGAAAGACCCCAATGAAATGGATTGTCACTGTGGCAGCACCAATGGACTCAAGTGTAGCAACAATTGTGAATTTGGCCCAGGACTGGTCAGTGCTTTGTTCTGCTGTGTATAAGGTACTGTGTGTTTGTACCAATTGATGGCACCTAACAACAACAAATTCCCAAATGGAAAGTTCAACTTCATCCCATTTTTACCAACTATCTTGGTAACATAGTCTAATTTTTAAAAAGTTATAAGAAAATATTAAAATTATAACATTTTGAGTTAATATGTTTCCAGCATAATAAACTTAGTTACTATATCGCATTGTGCTGAAAAGAGTTTACATAGCAGATCTGAGACTGCAATGCTTAGAAAGACTTGCTTGCAAGTTTTACCATCAGCTGGTATTTAGGAATACCACCCTAACTAATGAGTCCTTGCATGTCTCAGATGGTTAACTTTCTACTACTGGATTTAAGGTTGGCAGTGCAAACCCATAGAGAAATGCCTCAAAAGACAGATTTGGTTATCTGCTTCCAAAAGGTCACATCTTGAAAATCAGTTCTACTCTACACAACTAGGATTGCCATTAATAGGAATCCACTTAAAGGTAACGAACAGTAACAGCAGACATGGGTGGTTCACGATACCTAATGTTTGTATGTACAACATAAAATAAAAACCTGCAAAGACTAGAACCTAAGTAAGGAAAAAAACAAACAAACAAACAAACAAACAAAAAAAAACGGCTTGAGAAGGAAAACTTACATATTTCCCACAAAAACAATCAATAGAGAAGTAGTAAAACTATACCTTGTCAAAGGTGGAAAAATTGCAAGAAATGGAAAAATAAGGTAAGGCCATCGAATTCCAGTTTTCACAAATTTCACTGCCATTAGTTTGAAATACCAGATTTCCTCCTGGAAGTCTAGAGCTTTGCACATGCAAGGCAGAGGGTACTTATGTGACTGTTGTTGTTAAGTGCCTTTGAGTGAATTCCAACCCATAGTGACCCTGTATAGAGTTTCCAAAGAGCAGCTGGTGAGGTTGAACCACTGACCTTGTAGTTCAAACAGCTTTACAGGCTGATGCATTAGCCCACAGCACCACACCAGGACTTCACTTATGTGACTTTGTTGTTGTTGTTGTTAAGTGCCATTGAGTCGCCCCCCAAAAAACGTTGGCCACTGAATTTCTAATGTAATTTCCTGGTAGAAAATATTTCACACTTGTCAGAACTCATTGCTGAAGGAAATGTGTTCTGTATAAATCCACAAGCTGAAGACTTTTGGAAGCTTCCTCCTGGATTTCTGCAAATTTAAACCATGTATCTTTTCCCTTTCTAATATTTTGCATTGATTATTTTGATGAAATAAATCATGGTCATTAATGGTGGTAATATGCTGTGGAGTTGGTTCTGATGCTTAGCAACCCTGTATAGGGTTTCCAAGGTTGTAAATCTTAATGTGAGCAGAAAGCCTAATCTTTCTCTGGCAGAAACTAATGACCTTGCAGTTAGCAGCCCAACTCGTAACCATTACACTACCAGAGCTTCCTAAAGTCATTGATAACACATACTAAATTAACAAACTAGTGGTGATTTTGAATGCCTCAGATATGCATATTGCTGTCAAGTCTCTTCCAACTCATTTTGACACCATGCAAAATAAAATGAAGCATTGCCTAATCCTAGGCCATCCTCACAATCCTTGTTACGTTTGAGTTCATTGTTGTCACCACTATATCAGTCCATGACGTTAAGGGGCTTCTATTTTCATAGACTCTCTAAGGAGCTCTGGTAGTGTAGTGGTTACGAATTGGGCTGTGAACCGCAAGGCCAGCAGTTCGAAACTACCAGCTGTTCCGCAGGAGAAAGGTGAGGCTTTCTACTCCCATAAAGATTTATAGCCTCGGAAACCCTGTACAGGGTCACTATGAGTCGAAACTGACTCCACGGCACTTAACAACAACAACTTCTTTACCCAGTATGATATTCTTCTCCAATACTGTACTCTCCTGATAACATATTCCTCTTTTAGAATGCTAAGTAGAACCAAGAATGCTAATAAGAAACAAGACTTTGCCTAAGGGATTTGGGATGCAAAGTCCCTTAGACTAAGTCTCACCATCCTTGTTTTTAATTAGCAATCTGGCTGTTTTTCTAAAACAGATTTGCTTGTTCTTTTGGCAGTCCATGGTCTGTTCAATAAATTTTGCCAACACTACAATTCCTGATGTGGCACTGCAGGATAATGCACTGGACTGCAAGGTCAGTTTCAACTGCATGGTTAGCAGTTCAAACCCAGCTCCTCAGAAACCCGATATAGTGTCCCTATGGGTCAGAACTGACTCAAAGGCTCTGAAAGAACAACAATTCAAAGGCATCAATTCTCTCTTATTCATTGTCCACCTTTCATATGCATATAAGGCAATTGAAATGCAATGGCTTCAATCAGATGTACCATTGTTTTCAAAGTGATACCTTGAGCTTTTTAACACTTAAAGAAATCTTTTGAACAGATTTACCTAGTGCAATACATAATTTGATTTCTTGATTGCTATTTTCATGGGTACTGATTGTGGTTGCAAGTAAAATTTAATCTTTCACAGCTTCAATGATGTTTCTGTTTATCATGATATTGCTTATTTGTCTAAGTGTGAGGATTTTTGTTTTCTTTATGTTGAAGAGTAATCCATCATGAAGTCTGTTGTCTTTGATCTTAATCAGTAAGTACTTAAAATCCTCTTTGCTTTCAGTAAGCAAGGTTGTGTTATCTGCATATCCCAGGTTTTTAAGGTTTTTAATGAATTTTCCTCCAATCCTAATGACACATTCTTCTTCATACATGTTGTTGTTCTTGTTTAGTGCCATCGAGTTGGTTCTGACCCAAAGCAACCCTGTACAGGGTTTCTGAGGTGTGACTGGTGATCTTGAACCATTGGCTTTGCAGTTCAAACACTTTGCAGTCCAGCGCATTAGCCCACAGTGCCACAGTCAAAGACAAGATAGGACCCCTGGGGCCCTGGGCCTCTCTTACCATGACTTCCTCTGAAAGCAGGGAGGACATCTCTAGTCCAACAAGAAGAATAACATTGAGACTAATAGGCTGGAGACAGAGATAAGGATATCAGAACCTGAAACCCTGATAGAAGTAACACGTCACAGACAGACTACCCACGAAGATAGCGCCTAAAGCTGATAACTGCAGAAAGTGCCCCATTTCCTGAAGCCTGCGCTCATACCATTCTACATTATTAATATGTATTAACTCACCCCTAGAGAAAAGGACCCCATATGTATCTACAGCCTCAGAAACCCTGTACAGTGTTGCTATGAGTAGGAACCAACTCCACGGTACATAACAACAACAACAAACCTTTATAAACCAGTGCACCCCAACCCCAAAATGTTCTGTCCTCTCACAGAGACAGACCTGCTTCTCTCTTTGAAGTGTACTTTCACTTTGACTTTATCTAATTTATGCTTCCTTGTTCCATGAATGAGGGATATCATTGCTGATACCCGATGGATCTTGGCTGAAAGCAGAGAATACCAGAAAGATGTTTACCTGTGCTTTATTGACTACACAAAGGCTTTCTAGTTTGTGGATCATGACAAGCTATGGACAACGTTGCAAAGTATGAGTATAACATAACACTTAATGGTGCTCATGAGGAATCTGTACATGGACCAAGAGGCAGTTGTTCAAAAAGGCCATGGGGACATTGAATGATTTAAAATTAAGAAAGGTGTACAACAGGGTTGTATTCTTTCACCATACTTATTCAATGTGTACTCTGAGCAAATAATATGAGAAGCTACATTCTGTGAAGAAAAACGTGGCATCAGGATTGAAGGAAGACTCCTTAACAACCTGCAGATGATATGCAGATTATACAACCTTGCTTGCTGGAAGTGAAGAGGACTTAGAAATATTTACTGATGAAGATAAAAGAGCACAGCCTTTGGTATGGATTGAATCTCAATGTAAAGAAAAAAGAAAAAAAAAAAAAATCCTCACCATTGGGCCAATAAATAACATTCTTATCTATGGAGAAAAGATTGAAGTTATCAAGGACTTCATTCTTCTTGGATCAATTACCAACACTCATGGAAACAGCAGTCAAGAAATCAAATGAAGTATTGCATTGGGAAAATCTTCTGCACAAGACCTTTTTAAAGTGTTGAAGAGCAAAGATGTCAGCTTGAGGACTAAGGTGCACCTGACCCAAGCCATGTGAAAGCTGGACAGTGAATAAGGAAGACCATAGAATTAATGCTTTTGTGTTATGGTGTTGGAAGAGAATGTTGAAAATGCCATGGACTGACAAAATAACCAACAGATCTATGCTGCAAGAAGTGCAGCCAGAATGCTCCTTGGAAGACAGGATGGCCAAACTTCATCTCTCATACTTCGGACATACTGTCAGGAGGGACCAGTCACTGGAAAAGGATATCATGTTTGGTAAGGTGGAGGGTCAGAGAAAAAGAGGATGACACCCTGAGAGATGGAATGGCAAGGTGGCAGCATCAATGGGCTCAAGCATGGCAATAATTGTGAGGTTGGCAGGATTGGGCAGTGTTTAGTTCTGTTGTGCATAGGATTGCTATGAGTCGGTACAGACTTGATGGTACCTAAGAACAACAACAACAAAGCATAATAGTTGTTGTTGAGTGCCTTCGAGTCAATTCTGTGGCAAAACAACCCTATATAAGGTTTCCAAGGAGAAGCTGGTGAGACTGAACCACCAACCTCACAGTTTAAATGACTTTATAGCCTGACCCATTAGCGTACAGCGCCACACCAGGACTTCCTTTAAGTGTTCTGAAATTCCCACTCTTCACACAGTGTTATCCTGATTTGTTAGGATCCTCACATTTGAACGCTTTTACACAGTCAATAAACACAAGCAATTTTTAAATATCCTGTACTTTTTGCCAAGATCCTTATGGTATTAGCAATAATATTCCTTGTTCTACATCCTCTTTTGAATCAAGCTTGAATTTCTGGCAGTTCCCTGTTTATGTACTACTACAACCATTTTTTTTTTATTTATCTTCAGCAAAGTTTCACTTGGTGTGATATTTATACTTCTCATTAATTTCTGTATTTTGTTATATCACCTTTCTATGGGATAGGCACAAATTAATCTTTCTTCTAGTCAGTTGGCCAAGTTTCTGTCTTCTAAACTTTTGATATGGATAAGTGAGTGTTTCCAGTGTTACATCTGTTTGTGGAAACAGCTCAATTGGTATTTCAGCAGTTCCTGGTGCCTTGTTCTTTGATAATACTTTCAGTGCAGCTTGGACTTCTTGCTTCAATACTTCAGTTCTTGATCATATGCTACCTCCTAAAATGGTAAAAATGGAAGCACAGTGGCTCCATACAATAAACACTGGACTACAAACCC
>NW_006408529.1:8353751-8370175 GCF_000296735.1 Chrysochloris asiatica
AAAAAAAAAAAAAAAAAAAAATTGAAGAGAACCCATATAAAGTTTCAAAGAAGCAGCTGGTGGGTTTGAGCCAATGACCTTAAGATTAGCTGTACAGTGCTTAGCCTACAGAGTCACATCAAGATTCCAATATAGTATTATAGAAAGAAGAAAATTTGAAATATCCCTTTAATAGCTTTCTTACCACTTTGGTCTTATCAACTCCTTTGAATTATCATTCCATCCCTCTTATAGATCCATACACACATACACTTACACACATCTTTTATCTGACTCTTAGGAATCTCTTAATCTGCAATATATTTACAATATAAAGTCTTCTAGATTATATTGGAATTTCAAAGTCTATTCAATGCAAAGCCTTCGGCCCCAACTACATGCACAACACATTCATTTTCACATTATCAGATGTTTTAAAGTAGTCTGATTTTTCTTCAGTTTTTCTGTGTGTCCTTTGAAATTGGAGTAAAATAAAAATTGTACTCCTTGAATTTTTTTAACAGTGTTGTTCAATTTAATAAACACAAAATGTTCTACAGGTTGTGCTCCTAGTCAGTATCTCTAAGATAGAACAGAGCATTCTAAGATAAATTTTAATTGTGACTTTGCAGCTATATCTTTGGATTGCTGGTATCATTCCAAACTCATTATGCTTGAGGATTAATTAGGTCCTGATCCTTTGTACTGTTGTTCCAATTGACTAGAAGTATTAGTAAAACTGTGCTTTGGGCTCACATCCAGAGTATTTAAATCCAAGATTGATCTTAAGTTCAAAATTTTGGAGCAATATACCCTCCATAAATATAACCCTTGTGAAACTGTTACTTGCTTGTTTGAGTCCAACAAGATTGGGGGTTTCAATGAAAGTATAAATGAGCATTAAATATCACAGTCATAGTTCTGGTTCTGAATAAGATGAAGTAAGCGCAATCAACCCTGCCTCATTCACTAAAGGAAACTATAAAACCTGGCCAGAGTACATGGAAGAGCTTTTGAAGGACTCTAAAAAATAAATAATAATAACTAGTAGCAAGAGGATTAGGATAAAAGAGGAGAATTCAATGTCCCATTAAACCAACGATGAGTTTATAATTTTTATTTTTTCTCAAATCACCTGACTTGAGGTCAAAGTGCTACAAACAGTAAGCACTGATTCCTTGATGCACAGGGAGCATCAGGAGAAATTATCCAAATCTTACTCAAGGAATACAAAGGGAACTGAATGCAAAGAGAAAATACTGTTTCTCTCTTTCTTTCTATTCCACATTTTCTCAAGACACAACTAACCCAGCGATCCTATGGTTATGGTGCAGTAGCAGTAATGGGAGCCTTTTGGAGCCAAAACACTGAGAAAGGGAAACCAATCTGTCCAGTCAGTGAAGCTGTGGTGTGAAAAGGATGGAACAGATTTTTCTTACTTTTGTTTCTGCTTTCCTTTGGCTATACAATCACATATCTAGAGGGAAGGACAATAGAGTGAAGTGATTAAGGCCCAACTTTTTATTCAATGAATGGAAGAACTTGGAAAATAATGGGCTCATCACCAAGCTGCAGTTAAGTTGATCAACACTAGCCAGTATAACAAAGTATCTTAGATTTGAACTAATACACCAGTGTCTAGGTCACATACTCATGGGACAAATCCAAAGGCACTGGAATGTCGTTGAAAACCAGTATTACTTTGAGATCACAGAAGGATGGCTGGGATATGTGCCCATTTACTCAGGTCAACTGCCTATTTAAAAAAAAAAGAAAGAAAGAAAGAAAGAAAGAAACAGTAGCATCTTCCATAGGATTTGAGCAAGATTCAGACTCTCAAAAATTGATATTCAAAATTTCCAGAATGTAATCCAAAATTTCTAGGTATATGAAGAACTAGGAATATCTCAATTCACATGGGAAAAATAATCAACAGATGCCAACACTGAGATGACAAGGATGTTGGAATAATTCGACAAGGACTTAAAGCAGATAAAAAAACGAACCAGGAAAAAATAACAAACAGGAAATAAATAACAAACTGTAACCATTCACTCTTAAATAAATGGAACAATGTAAAGTCTCAGGAAATAAATATGTCAGAAAGAACTACATGAAAATTATATAACCAAAAATTGCAATAGCCAAGATTAAAATTTGATTGAATTGTCACAAAAGAAGAATAGAGATAATAGAAGGGGAAAAGAATTAGTGAATTTGAAACTAGATTAATAGAAATAATTCCATTGTAACATTCCAATGAAAAACAGCTGGGTAGTGGTCAAAATCAAAACAGAGGCTCAGGAATTTGTGCAAGTTAATAAAAGATATAGCATTCATTTTACTGGTATTCCAGAAGGATAGGTGGAAAAGTGTGGTACTGAAAAATAATATTGAAAGAAGTACTGACTAAAAATATTCCAAAGTTTGTGAAATACATAAGCTTACAGGTGTGAGCTGGTTTACAGGTGTTCTGTAATCTTTAGGACACACAAACAGGATGAACATCAAAAACATTCTGTTCCCTTTGTCTTATATCTCATTCTTTCTACTATCAATTGTCACTACTCTCCCAATCTTTGCTCAGCTCTTGCACAAACTTTCTCCCTTAGAGAAAATGGTAGATTCAAACTCCTGACATCACAGTTAGCAGCCCAGCTCATTATCCACTGTGCATTCCATGTTCCAATTATTAATGGATGGATACAGCTGCTTCTCTTTGTTTTGAGTTGTGCCCCATCATTAAATGAAGGTTCCAAGGGCTTTACTACCACAGGCTTTACTCCATTCGCATCATCAAGGTCAACTCTACTTTGAGAAGGTAGCTTTTCCCCAGTCGCATTTTGAGTGCCTTCCCACCTGAGGGTCTCATTTCCCAGCTCTATATATGACAGTGTTTCCCTGCTATTCATAATGTTTTCAGTGACTAAATATTTGAAAGTAGTTCATCACTCTTTCTTCCTAGTCTGTCTTCATCTGGAAGCTCATCTGAAACCTGTCCTCCACAGGTGACCCTGCTGGTATTTAAAATACCAGTGGCATAGCTTTCAGAATCATAGCAACTCACAAGCCACCCCAGTACAACAACGTGACAGATGAGTGGTGGTCATGTAAGGTAACCTTCATAAATTCATTGAATTTTGCCATGTACATTTTTATTTTTCCTATAACAATAGTCAAAGAAAATGTCTATAATGGTCACACAGAAGGCCAAATATACCAGATGCTAGTGTATTGTGTCTCTTCATATACTTTTTTGGTTTTCCTACTTGGTCATTTGAAATTTTATCAAGATAAGACTAGATTTCTTTGCATTCATCAAATTTCCTTGAGTAAGAACTTTCAAGTTAACACCCATTTTCTTTATAGGTTCTAATAGGATCAGCACTAGACTGTGAATCAAAAAGTCAACAGTTCAAATCCACCAGCTGTTCCTTGACTATCCTCTCCAGGGTCAGTATGAATCATACATGACTTGACAGTACTTAATAACAACAATGATTATTTATATTTTAATTTGATCAGTCATTCCCCTCAGTTTTATCCAGTCATTCAGTAATTCCTATTTAAAAGTTTTTTTGTTTTTTGTTTTTTAGTTAATGTGCCTATCCTCCATGTTTAGGAACTTTTTTTCTTATCTTTTCCATTCTTTTTCACTGAATCCTAGGACAAACAATTGTTTTCATTTCTATAGCCATGAATTTCCTTATTCCTCTAAGCTCATTCCAATAATAAATTTTTTTTAGATTTTTTTCCCAAGAAATCATTTTTAGTATGTGTTATCTTTAGCTTTTGCACCTTTCATCTTATCATGCAATTTCCTCTGATGGTTATAATTTGTATCTCACAATATATATTTATGTGTCTCACAATTTTTCTTTCATAATTTAGTCCTTACCAATGATGGCTCTTTCTTTCAGTGTGGTTTGTTATGCCATTTAATGGTTCCATTTTCAGAGAAAAGTAGCAGTTGATATATACATGAAAACATGGTCGAAATGAAGAGAAAGTCATCAGAGTTGACTACTCTAACATGTCTACTTGAGAAATTTAAAAACTTTTAAGAAAAATTTTGGGAGGTGAAATGAGTAAAAAAGTTTTGATGTTATCTACCATTAAAATGGCCTGAGACTCATACCACAACGGAAGGAAAGTCTGTCTGGCACAGCATTGTCCCCATTATGAGTTGTAGGTTGGGCTATTGTAATCCAGAGTTTTCATGGACTGACTTTTAGAAGCATATTGTTAGAACTTTCTTTAAGAGTGATAAAAACCAATTAAAATTCAGACTTTCACAAAGCCAGTAACAATAAGGTGATTAATGGGTTACTGAGAAATTTAATAGTAAAATGCAGGATTTTCTATACCTGTTTTTATACAAGGAAGATCTTGGCTTTCCTACACAACACTTCATTTTAATTTCAAGACAAAATTTCAAAGACGGAAGAACTTTTTTAAAAATAAGTAAGCATTGTTTCAAATGAAATTATAACAATTTACATCGGCAGGTGTTTATTTCGTAAGAAAATGTGAATTTTTAGTTTGCAACCAGAGATTTCATATCAGAAACAGCTACCAAGGAAGACTTTTGGAGTCTTGTTGCTGTTAAGTGCCTTTGAATCAGTTCTGACTCATAGCGACAAGTATAGGGTTTCTAAGGAGCAGCTGGTGAGTTTGAAACAACAGCAGTGCAATTCAAACCAATCTTATGGTCGAATGCTTATCCTACAGTGCCACACTAGGACTGGAATCTTAGCCTTTGGAAATTTGTACAGGAACAAAAAGAGCTTTGCTCTACCAAAAGTTGTACATATGGTAGTCTTACTCAGGTGGCAGATAATCATGATTTATCAAAAAATGTTCTGAAAAGGTCCAATGATTGTATATAAACCTGTTTAATACATACTACCTTGATGAGGTCTTTTAAAATGCAGCTTCCTTTCATAAATTGAAGTGCCCATTCGTTTCAAAATGACCATTCTTTGCCTTCACTTCCTTTCTAATCTTTTTAACAGTTATTAACACAAGTAATTAAAGGGTTAGATTTTTCTGCATATGTAACTATGTTGTACATGTTTCTATATTTTAATCACCAACTCATTTAAAACATAATCTAGACCCCCAACACTCCAGCATTGTGACCTTCATGCAGACAATAGTATGACTATATCAAGGCCATTGACACTCAAGGAAATAGTGTAATTAATTAGTTACAAAAATTGTGTTCAGTATTAAAACATACTGCTCTTGTTATAGAAAAATTATTCTGAACAAAAACAATGTTATTGCAGAAATAAAATGAAAAGCTATAAAACTGTATATGTTTACCCTAGGCTTTTAAAAAAAATGAATCAAATAAAGATTATTTTGAAAGCTATCTAAATTATTTTTCTTTTTGGCCTCTTTTTTGTTTTTCCAAACTATTTCTTTATTTAGCTACTGACCTTATCTTGCTGCTCCAGTGTTTAATGACTCTGATTGCACCTCATTAGAGTCTGCCTCTATATGTTACCTGTGGTCTCCCACAACTTATAGGAGACCTTTCTCAACCCTCCAAGGCTTTGCTAGGTGATTGGCTGACTGTTGCTGAGAAAACCACATTAAGTTGTCAATAACACCTCTCCATATCTCCCATCTTTCAAGAGAGAATGGCCACTTATTAGGATCATTTCAGGTCTTCTGATGCAGGGTTGGGTTTTATTATTTGTACTGTCATTGCTGTTTTGTTACTGTTGGTAGGTGACTGGAGGAGGAGATAAACTCAGAAGTATAGAAAATCTAATACTCCATTGGCTAGGAAGAAGTTTGAAAAGGGTACTTGTAAAAGACAACATAGTAAATTATTAAAACAATATGATTTTCCAGCATTTTATTGAAATATTTGAATTTCAATGTCATCCCTCTAAGACTTTGCTAGACATGAATCCTGTAGCTCACTACGGGCCCTATCTACCCTAACATTTTTATTATTGTTAAGTGCCATCAAGTCAGTTCTAATCCATAGAGACCCTGTATAGGATTTTCAAGGAGCAGCTTGTGAACTTGAACCATTGACTTGCAGATCAAACCAACTTTACAGTTCAGCCCATTAACCTACAGCATCACATCAGTACTCAAATTTATATTAACGTCCGGCGCAAGATGGAGTATAAATACAAAGTCAGACACAAGCCTATTTCTCTCACGTGTAAAAATTGACTTATTTTTTCTAATTTGACAATTAAAAATTTAACAAAACAGGAAAAATAAACTACATAATTGATGCTGCTCTTACAGTTGCTATGTGTCAGTGAGTTGATTTTTTTATTTTACAGAGCAGAACCGCCCCATAAGGTTTTCTAGGTAATGATGTTTACAGAGTGGATCACCAAGTCTTTCTTTCACAGACTCACTGAGAGGGCTCAAAGTATCACCCTTTCAGTTAGCATCATTTCAGTAAAATGTTGTACCATTAGGGATCATTAAACATCATGATATTTGTCTAGAGTTAAATTTTATTAGATGAAGGTGAAAAGTTTGAGATTTCTGTTTTCAAGATTTAATATCTATAATGAATGAAGTTACAACTTTACTTTGAATTCTCTTTTATTTCCTTTTTTGCTTTAGTAAAGTTTAGATGTGTAGATAACCACTGCAGATGTTCATTTAAAACTCTTAATTGCTTTTGTCTTAACTTGGTTTAAAACAAGCTGTTTGTTGAAGATGCATACCCATTGTGATACAAGGAGTCAAGATTAGAATAAGGAAAACAAGGTACTAGAGACTCAAATTTTAAGCAACACTGACACCCAGGTACAAACTTTGTACTTAAAAGACCCTAAGAATGAATGTGAGCTTAAGTTTGAATGTTAAGTTCCTCACTTTTAAGTAGAAACATATAGTAATATTATTATTACAGCAGTTATTACATATCTATGGCCTAGTCATATGAATGAATTAGAATTAGCTTAACCAAATTTATAATAGAAATAAAAATGTTCTCATTTAGTAAACCAAAATTAGTTCAACTTTTAAGAGAAGTAGAAACATGGAGAACCTATCCATGTTTCCAAGTACAGATGAATGAATTGTGTCTCAAGTTGATATTTTCATCAAAGACTTTGTAAGCCTCTATTTGCTTTCATTATAGTGCAGACTAAAATATCTCTACTACATTTTGTTATTAGTTGTCATTAAGTTGGCTCCTGTTATAGTAACTACATGTGTTCAGGATCAAATGTTGCCCAGTCCTGTGCTGTCTTCATGACAGTTTGTGTGGTTGAGTCCACTTTTGCTGAAATGGTGTCAAATATGTAATTAAGGATATCTCTATCTTTGGTGACCTTCTTCTTTACCACACTCCTACTTCTCACCATGATTCTTACTTCTACAGAACATTATAGTTGATTTCTTCTAAAACAAATTTGCTCAATCTTCTGGCATCATACCATGGTGCCTCATATTATGACAAGAAAGCAAGTCAAAAAGTATTGTATTAAAGTTCCAGTTTATACATGCATGTATTTATTCCACACAAAACTTCTTTAAATATGCCTCTGCATATTTAAATATGTTGCTGCAGACAAGTTTTCTCAGCAATACACTTGTCTTAGTCTTGTAAGAGTACATTCAAAACAAAGGTCCAATCAAAACAATGGTTTCCAGGCAATCTGTGCCAGTCAAATTTAAGGCAGAGAGGTCAGTTCAGAAAGTTATGGAAACTGTTTTGGGTCATTACAATGCTGTAATCTTGATAAATTTTCTTAGTGGACAATAAGCAGTCATAGATACGTATTATGAAGAAGTTTTAAGAAAAGTTGAAAGCTGCACTGGTGAGAAACAGGGCAACACAATTATGCTGATGATTTTTTTTTTTTTTTTCATCCTGACAATACACCTTATCATTCTCTGAAGGTTTAAAGGGCGGTCCCACAAGAATTTTGTTGGTAAATCTTACCTACCCTACAATCTACAGTCCCAATTTTCCGACTCTAAGCATCTTTTTGTTTCCAAAATGCAAAGAACATGATTTGAAATCCTTGAAGACACCAAAATGTGATGTGAATTGGAGTGCTGAAAATTGAAGAACACGAAATTCTTAGGGGAAGGGATAGAAAAAAATATCACCTTCAGAAATATATAGGCCTAGATGGAAGAGATGTCAAGAAACTTTTTGATATTTTTGTTTAATAAATATTTTTGTGATTTTGTAGCAATAGTTTCATAATATATACAAATGTATATCTTAAAGGTTGTTCTGAGGTCGACTCGACTAGATACCACCTAACAACAACATCACTATTTATATGTATAAGATATCATTTCATTCTAGACAGCTAATATCATCTATATTAACTATTTTTAATTCTTTGTAAATTAGTTTGTATAAAGGATAACAATTAGTTATTTTTTCAACCTGAGACTTCTCAGAATAACCAGCATGATTACATGGAAGCAATTTATCAAAGTATGGAAGACTTGTGCTTTTAAATGCCTATCACTCTCCATCCAGCCCTCAGTCTGAAAAAGAAATATTTCTCAGCTGTTTGTTATTATATACTGAAAGAGAAGTTATTTTGTTCTATCCCACCCTTTATCTAAACTTATTACTTTAGAGAGCATTAAATAGTTTGTTCAGGGATCTCAAATTTATATCAATTAAGTCTAATTCAGTGACATAACCTCATATATATCACAATCATATAATTAACTGTAGCTTGCAAAAAAAAATGCTTAATTTTCTGTTATGTAAAAGAAAATATTCTGAATGTAGTTAATCCAGTAAACATATAGTGATCCCATGTAATGAGTCCAATTTCTGTGTATATTATGCTCTGCTATCCTTAACATTAAGACACTGGCAATTTGTTGTTGTTAGATGCTGTCAAAGGGAATTCCAGTTCATAGGTACACTGCCCTATTCTGGCCATCTTCACAGTCATTGCTAAATTTGAGACCATTGTTGTAGCCACTGTATCATCTCATCTCATTGAAAGTCTTATTTTAGCTGACTTGATTTTATCAAGCATAATGTCCTTCTCCATGAACTGGTCTCTCCTTATGAATGTCCTAAGTAGGTGAGATTAAGTCTTGCCATCTTTGCTGCTAAGGAGCATTCTGGTTGTACTTCTTCCAACACAGATTTGTTCTTTCTTCTGATGAACCCTAATACACTCAATATTCTTTTCCAGCATCATGATTCAAAGACACTAATTTTTCTTTTGTTTTACTTTTTCAGTCTCCAACTTTCATATGAATATGAGGCAATTGAAAAAATGGTGTGATAGTTAAGATTTTTGAGGCAACATGACTGGGCCCAGATTCTCAGTGTTTTGGAGGTTGAGATATAGTCATCTCCATAATGAGATCTAACACAATGTAATTGACTCTATGATGAGCAGCCAGTCAATTAAAGTATGTTTCCTTGGGGGTGTACTCTGCTTCCGATATATTAGGTACTCTGGCAAAGCTTGCTTGCTTTCTGCTGGGTCTGGATCTTGCATCTAGCTTGCTCTCTAACCTCCAATTCATTGAACTTGAGTCAGTGGATTGCTCTATTGCCTGCTGATCTTGGGAGCCATCTGAAGCCTGTCTATCTGCTTGCCAGACCCACCTGCCTGCCTGCCTGCCAATCTTGGTTCATCTGACCTGAACTTGAGACTCTCCTACCTTTAGAATTATAAGACATTTCCTTGATATAAACTTCTCTTTATATATGCACATCAATAATTGTCAATGTTTTTGCTTCTCTAGAGGAATCAGTCTAAGCCATTTGGTACCAAGAATGGTTCTAGAGAAACAAATTCATAAGGAGGCATTCTCTAAATTGGCTTTCTCAAGTCTGACTAATTTTAAAGGCATCAATATCTCTGCCTCCATTAGTAAAGAAGGTGAGGGAGCTAATAATCCATGGAATGAGATGGCAATATCAATATGCCAAATATCACCATTAATCAAACACATATTGGAGAGAAGTGTGGCTCTTAATGATTGTGTGCATGATACTTGTTGTCTGTATTTTTATCGTGATAAGAAGTCTAGAAACCTGGTTGGTTGGTCCTATTTACAAGAGTGTGGGCGGTGAAGGAAATAGATGAGTGCAGGTCTAAGGAGTCACAACTCAAATACTACATAAAAGATCTCAGAGATTCCACTTATTCCTTGAAAGAAAGTTTTATTTTTTGCAGTAGTAGAGTTGGTATTGCCAAAAACCAAACCCAGAGTCTTATTGTAAGAGTTGCTGAATTACAATACCAGCTGAATTCGCAACCTGGAATGGTGTCTGATGTTAAAATGAGGGCATTGATTGGGAAGAAATGAGATCCTGAAACTTGGGATGAGGACACATGGGCAGATAATCAGGAAACTCGAGATATTGAGCCCAGAATTTCCTTTGACTCACTCTTCCCACACCTTACATCTGAAGAGATTACTCCATCTTTGTCTGCTGATACATTATCAGTAAAAAAATAATAAAATTGTTTACTCACCCACAATGACGCCATAGGATAAGCACATGACCTCAAAGTTAGTTTAAACTGCAAGGTTGGTGGCTCAAAGTCACCAGTCCCTCCTCAGAAACGTTATACAGGGTCACTATGAGTCACAAATGATTTGATGATGGCACTTAACAACAGCAACATTTGATGAGATTAATCCAACTGTGCCTGCTGAGATGATGCTTGAAGCACTGTCTGGGGTATTGCCTAAGGTAAATAAATGTCTTGAAAGACATTGCTGAACGTCCCCAGGAAACAATTATTAGTTCTAGACCCATGACTAGACTTAAGTATATGTGAGCTCCCAAAAGTGAAGTACCAATTCTGACCCAGAATGAAGTATACTATACTCCAAAGGATTGCTTGATTTTTAAAAATATATAGAAACAGAAACTTATGGAATATATGTGGGGATTGTTATTAAGGGTGTGGGATAATGGTGCAAGGAACACAGTGTTGAATCAGTCTCAGTTTATTGAAATGTGTTCTGTAAGAACAGATTAGATGTGGGTTCAGAAGAAGATGTGGAACTAGGGATATCATTGCTGACATCACATGGATCTTGGCTGAAAAACAGAGAATACCAGAAAGATGTTTACTTGTGATTTATTAACTTTACAAAGCCTTTTGAATGTGTGGATCATGACAAGCAATGGACAGCATTATAAAGAATTGGTATTCTAGAACACTTGATTATGTTCATGAAGAACCTGTACATGGAAAAACAGGCAGTCATTCAAACAGGAAAAAAAAGATCCTGAATTGTTTAGAATCAGTAAAGGTATGTGCCAGAGCTGTATTCTTTCACCATATTTATTCAATCTGCATGCTGATCAAATAATCTGAGAAAATACATTATATGAAGAAGAATATGCCATCAAGGTTGGAAGAAGACTCATTACACATCTGTGATATGCAGATTTAGACCTTGCTTGGTGAAAGTGAAGAGGACTTAAAATATTTACTGATGAAGAACAAAGACAAGTGAGTTCAATATGGATGGGATCTCAATGCAAACCAAACAAAAATCCTCACAACTACATCAATAAATAATATCACGATAAATGGAGAAAATATAGAAGTTGTTAGATTTCATTTTGCTTGGAGTCACAGTCAATATTCATGAAAGCATTAGTAAAGAAATCAAATGGCATATTGCACTAGGCAAATCTTCTGTGTAAGACCTCTCCAAAAGCAAAGAGGTGAGTTTGAGGTCTAAGGTGTACCTTACCCAAGCCATAGTATTGTCAATTACCTCATATGCATGTGAAAGTTGGATAATGAATAAGGAAGACTGTAGAGGAATTGATGTATTTGAGTTATGGTATTGGAGAGAAATATTGACAGTACCACGGACTACCAGAACAAACAGGGCTGTGCTGGAAGAGTTCCAGTCAGAATGTTCCTTGGATGCAAGGATAGCAAGACTTTCTTTCTCACACTTTGGAGCAGTCCCCTGTAGAAGGACATTATACTTCATAAAGTGCAAGGTCAGCAAGAAAGAGGAAGACCCCCAGTAAGATGGATTGACACAATGGCAGCGTTAGTGGACTCAAGCATAACAAGAACTGTGAAGATGGCAAAAGACCTGATAGTGTTGTGTTCTGTTGTGCACAGGGTTGCTATGAGTCAGAACTGACTAAATGGCACATAACAATAACGAACAGATTCTTCATTCAGTATTTCAGCTCAAGACATTAGGAGAGGATGTAATAGTTTATTTGGTTAGTTCATTGAAGCATGGATTGTGTAGTGGCCTACAGTACATCAAGTTGAAATATCAGACCTCCTTTGATATTCTGTAGAGGAAGGAATCCAAATGTTTGGGGAAATTGGCATGGTAGAGTTGATTTACCAGGATAAATCCATAATCCCACACATGGGATGCCCAGAAGACACATATTTTATCACAAAATGAGGAATAAATTTGTGAAGGGAATTCAGTGTCCTTGAAGACTGTTCTGATTGTTATCGAATGTATGTAAGATTTGACAGTGGAAACTGTCCAAATTGAATTAAGACACTTAACAACAATGGTATTGACTGAACTCTGTGGTGGTAGGGGCCAAGTGGCATCACTAAAGTAACAAGAACAAGGTGGTGTGTGACTGTCCTAATAGACAGTACACTCAAAGTAGTAATTAGAATAATTTGATTAATGTGAATATATAACATTAACTACTTAGGTAAAGTGTCCCTAGTAGTGAGATAGATGGGAAACCTACAAAACATTTATTTGATCTCTAAAGTAAAATTTAGACTTGCAATCTAAATTGGATCACCTGAATAGGGAGTCATGGCCTCTTAATAAATTTCTGGATTTAAATAACTTTACAGACCTACAACCCCATGAATGATGGGGTGGCCAGGTCCCCTTGGGGGAGGGCCCCGCTACACTTTCAGGTGTTTTCTTTCAGACTTTCTTTCAGACTTCCCCAAATGGATCGATGTCCTTTTACAAGAGTGACAGTTCATTGTGGGAAAGGAAACAAACTGATATTCCAGGAACTATTGGAGACTGGCTCTGAATTGACACTAATTCCAGGAGACCCAAAAAGTCACTAAGGCCTACCAGTAAAGGTGGGGCTTATGAAGGACTACTTATTAATGGAGTATGTCTGACTCGATGACACCTAACAATAACAGCTAAGATCCATCTCACTGTGTTTCCCTGAACTTATCCTTTAGTGGTTTCCCCAGTTACAGAATGTATAACTGTAATAGATACACTCAGCAACTGGCAGAACCACAACATTGGGTCTCTGAAATGTTGAATAAGGATTATTAATGCTGGTAAAGCCAAGTAGAACCCATTAAAACTACTCCTATCTAGGAATAGTAAAACAAAAGATATACTGGATTCCTGAAGGGACTGCAGATATTAATGTAACAATCAAGGTCATGAAGGATGTAAGGGTGGTGATTCCCACACACCTATTTGGCCTGTGCAAAAAACAGATGGATCTTGGAGAATAACAGTGGATTATCATAAAGTTAACCAAGTGGTGACTCAAATTGCATTGTTGTTCCAGACACTGTTTAATTACTTGAGCAAATTAATACATCTCCTAGTACCAGGTATGCAGCTATTGATCTGGACAATGCATTTTTCTCAATTCCAGTTTCATTAGATGGCAGGAAGCAGGTTGCCTTCAGCTAACACAGTCACCATAAACCTTCACTGTCCCACTCCAGAGGTACATCAACTCTCCAGCACTGTGTCATAATTTAGTCCACAAGGACCTTGATTGATTTCTCCTGACACAAGAAAGTGCACTGGTCTATTATACTGTGACATTAAGCTGGTTAAACTTAGTGAGGAAGAAGTATTTTAAAATATATGCATTCTGTTGTTGTTGCTAAATGCTGTATAGTTGGTTCTGACCCATAGTAACCCTGTATAGTGTTTCCAAGGAGCAGCTAGTGAGCTTTAACTGACAAACTCCCATTTCAAATTGACTTTGGAGTCAAGCACATTAACCCACAGAACCACACAAGGACTCCATCTGCATGTTTGTTGCTGTTATTGTTAGGTGCCATCAAGTCGGTACCGACTCATAGAGAACCTATGTCCAACAGAACAAAACAAAACATAGTCTTGGGCCAACCTCACAGTTGTTGCCACGCTTAAGCCCATGATGTTGCCATATTGCCAATCCATCTTGCTGGGGGTCTTCCTTTTTCTCTCTGACCCTCCACCTTACCAAACATAATATCCTTCTCCAGCTACTGGCCCCTCCTGACAATACGTCCAAAGTATGAGAGAAGAAGTTTGGATATCCTGGCCTCAAAGGAGCATTCTGCCTGTACTTCTTCAAAAACAGATCTGTTGGTTTTTTGGCAGCCCATGGCACTTTCAATATTCTCCTCCAATTCCCTAATTCAAATGCATCAATTCTTCTACAGTCTTCCTTATTCACTGTCCAGCTTTTGCATGAATATGAAGTTATTGAAAATACGATAGCTTGGGTTAAGCGTGCCTTAGTTCTCAAGCTGATTTCTTTGCTCTACAAAACTTTAAAAAGGTGTTGTGCAGCAGATTTGCCTAACACAATACAACTTTTGATTTCTTGACTGCTGGTTTCATGAGTGTTGATGGTTGATCCAACAAGAATGAAGTCCTTGACAATTTCAATCTTTTCTCTGTTGATAAGAATGTTGCTTATTGCTCCAGTGGTGAGGAGTTTTGTTTTCTTTACATTGAGATGAAATCCATACCAAAGGCTGTGCTCTTTGATCTTCATCAGTAAATATTTTAAGTCTTCTTCATTTTGATGAAGCAAGGTTGTATCATCTTAATATCACAGGTTGTTAATGAGCCTTCCTCCAATCCTGATGCCACATATTTTTTCATATAACCCAAATTCTTGGATTATTTGCTCAGCATACAGGTAGAATAAGTATAGTGAAAGAATACAACCCTGTTGCACACCTTTCTTAATTTTAAACCTTTCAGTGTTCCCATGTTCAGTTTGAACAACTGCCTCTTGGTCCAGGTACAGATTCCTCATGAGCACAATTAAGCATTCTGGGAATACTCATACTTTGCAATGTTGTCCATAGCTTGTCATGATCCACACAATCGAAAGCCTATGCTTAGTCAATAAAGCACAGGTAAACATCTTTCTGGTATTCTCTGCTTTCAGTTAAAATCCATCGGACATCAGCAATGGTATCCCTGGTTCCACGTCCTCTTCTGCATCCTGCTTGAACCACTGGAAGTTTTCTGTCAATGCATGCTTCTATCCATTTCTGTATTACCTTGAGTAAAACTTTTCTCGCATGGACAATCTCAAAGAGATTGTCCGATGATTTCCGCATTCCATTGAGTCACCTCTCTTTGGAATGGGCACATATACAGATCTCTTCCAATCAGTTGGCCAGATAGCTGTCTTCCAAATTTCTTGGAATAGATGAGTGAGGGCCTCCAGGGCTGCCTTGAAATATTTCAGTCTTTTTTCCCATCTATTCCTGGAGCATTGTTCTTTGCCAAATCGTTCAATGCACTTTGGACTTCTTCCTTCAGTATCATTGGCTCTTGATCATATGCTACCTCTTGAAACGGTTTTACCTCAACCATTTCCTTTTGGTACAGTGATTCTGTGTATTTCGTCCATCGTTTGTTTTGTTTTTCCTTCCATCTTCTTTTGATGTGTTCCACAGCATTCAATAATTTTCCCAGAGAATCCTTCAATAACGAAAGTCCAGGCTTGAATTTTGTCTTCAGTTCCCCCAGCTTGAGAAACGCTGAGCATGTTCTTCCTTTTTGGTTTTCTGACTCCATACCTTTGCACAATTTGTTATAATATTTGACATTGTCTTCTCCAGCTGACCTTTGAAATTTTCTGTTCAGCTCTTGTACCTCCTCATTTCTTCGATTTGTTTTAGCATCTCTTTGCTGGAGAGCAAGTTTCAGAGTCTCTTCTGACATCTAAGTTGGTGTTTTTCTTCTTTCTTGTCTTCTTAATGGCTTTTTGCTTTCTTTCATTATGATGTTCTTGATGTCATCACACAATTCTTCTGGTCTTCAGTCTTTAGTATTTAATGTGTCTAAATTGTTCTTCAGATAATGTCTAAATTCCAGTGGGATATAGTCAAGGTCATATTTTGTTTCTCGTGTGCTTGTTTCCATCTGCAGCTTCAGCTTGAATTTACATATGAGCAATTGATGGTCTGTTCCACAATCTGCCCCTTGCCTTGTTTTCACTGATAATATGGATTTTTTCCACTGTCTCTTCCTACAGGTTAGTCAGTTTGATTTCTGTGTATTCCATCTGGTGAAGACCATGTGTAAAATCATCTTTTATGCTGTCTAAAGAAGGTATTTGAAATGAACAAATCATTGATTTTTCATAATTCTATCATGCAATTTCCAGCATCTTTCTATCACCAAGGCTATATTTCCCAACTACTGAGCCTTCCTCTTTGTTCCCAACCTTTGCATTCCAATCACCAGTAATGATCAAT
>NW_006408529.1:8370915-8374812 GCF_000296735.1 Chrysochloris asiatica
GTCAGAACTGACTCCATGGTACTTAACAACAACAACATATTTGACAGTGTTTCTCTATTATTCATAAGGTGATTAAATATTCAGAATTATTTCGTCAGGCCTTCTTCCTAGTCTGTCTTTGTCTGAAAACTCATCTGAAACCTATCCACCATGGGTGACCCTGCTGGTATTTAAAATACCTGTGGCAATAGCTTCCAGAATCACAACAACTCACAAGTCACCACAGTACGACAAACTAACAGACAAATGGTGGATCTCCATGTTAGAGGGTGGAAAATTAACCAACAAAAATTCAAGCACCTGCTACGTCAGTGAAATTTCTTGTTCTGTGGTTTGAGGTATTTCAGTATAAGTTATTGCATCTGACCCTACCACAATTAAAAGAGAGACAAAGACCTATTTGGATTTTGTAGGCCCAAAATCCTTGATTTGGGTGTGCTACTCCAGGCTAAGGATCTTTGGTAACATAGTTGTTACGAGTCAGGCTGCTAATCTCAAGGTCAGCAGTTCGAAACTACCAGCCATTCTGTGGGAGAAAGATGAGGCTTTCTTCTCCCGTAAAGACTTACAGCCTCGGAAACCCTAAACTAACTCCAAGGCACACTATCACCACCACCACCAGCACTCTAGGCTATTTATTAATTGATTCAACTCAAAAAGCTGCTAACTTAGAATGTGGTCCAGAACAAGAAAAAGCAACTGGTTTAGGTTGCCATGCAAGCCACTCTTTCACTTGGATCATATGATTCAGCTTATTCATTTATGCTTGTAGTGCCAGTGTCAGAGATGTAGTTTGGCATCTTTGGTAGGCCCCTATTGGTGAATAGTGCAGACTTTTAAGATTTTGGAGCAAAGCCCTGCCATCCTCTGTAGACAGCTACTTTCCTTTAGAGTAATAGTTTTTTACTTGTTACTGTACTTCTGTAGACACTTAATGCCTAAACATGGGCCACCAAGTCACCATGCAACTAGAGATACTCATTATGAACTGGGTGTGGTCTGACCCACAGAGTCATAAGGTTGGACATGCACAGCCATACTCCATCATATTCCATACTCTGATATATACATGACCGAGCTTGAGCAGGACCTGGAGGTACAAGTAAGTTGCATGAGGGAGTAGCCCAAATGCCCAAGGTTTCCACTCCTGTCACATTACCTTCCTTCTCCCCATGTACACCTAGATGTGAAATTCCTTATGATCAGTTGACTGAGGAAGAGAAAACTCATGGTTGGTTTACATATGGTTCTGCATGATATACAGACACCCCTCAAAAATGGACAATAGCAGCACTGCAGTTCCTTTCTGAGACTTCCCTGTATGACAGTGATGAAGGAAAATCCTCCCAATGGGCAGAATTTAGATAAGTGTACCTGGTTGTTCATTTCACATGGAAAGAGAAATGGCCAGTTGTACAACTCTATACTGATTCATGGCTAATTGTTTGACTGAATGGTAAGAGAATTAGAAGGAACATGATTGGAAAGTTGGTGACAAGGAGGTGTGGGTAAGAGGTATGCGTGTAGAGCTCTCTGAAGGGATGGAAAAAGTGAAACCATTTGTGTCTCATATGAACAAAAACCAAAAGTTACCTTGGAAAAAGTGAAACCATTTGTGTCTCATATGAACAAAAACCAAAAGTTACCTTGGCAAAGGAAAATTTTAACAATAAAGTATACAGGATGGCACGATCTATTGTAACTAATCATGTTCTTTCTCCAGCCGCTCCTTTCATTGCCCAATGAGGTCATGAACAAAGTAGTTATGGAGGCAAGGAAAGAGGTTATGCATTAGCACAGAAGTGTGGGCTTCCACTCACCAAGTCTGACTTGGCTACAACCATTACTGAGTGTCCAAGCTGCCAGCGGCAGAAACCAACAATGAGTCCCAGATGTGGGACCAGTCATTCGTCAGGGAGATTAGCAAACAACCTAGTGGAAAGTTGGTTACATCAGACTACTTCCACAATGGAAAGAGCACCATTCTGCTCTTACTGGTATAGACACACTCTGGATATGGATTTGCCTTCCCTGTACATAATTCTCCTGCCGAAACTACTATCTGTGGACTTTACAGGATAATTTATCCACCATAACAGTATTCCACATGGCATTTCCTTGGATCAAGAGACCTACTTCCCAACAAATGAAGTGTCGAACCATGCTCAAGGGTCCCAGTATGGTGCTGTAGGATAGCCACTGGACTGCTAATCACAAAGCTGTTGTTGCTACCTTACACACAACAGAATGAAATACTGCCTGGTCCTGAGCCAACCTCACTACTGTGGCCACGCTTGAGTCCATCGATGCTGCCACTTGGACAATCCATCTCATTGGGGGTCTTCCTCTTTTTCTCTGACCCTTCACCTTACCAACCATGATATCCTTCTCCAGTGACTGGTCCCTCCTGACAATATACCCGAAGTATGAGGGACGAAATTTGGCCGTCTTGGCCTCCAAGGAGCACTCTGGGTACACGTCTTCCAAAACGGATCTATTGGTTTTTTTGGCAGCCCATGGCACTTTCAATATTCTCCTCCAACACCATAACTCAAAAGCATCAATTCTTATACAGTCTTCCTTATTCACTGTCCAGTTTTCACATGCATATGAGGTTATTGAAAATACCATGGCTTGGGTCAGGCGCACCTTAGTCCTCAAGCTGACATCTTTGCTCTTCAACACTTTAAAAAGGTCTTGTGAAGCAGATTTGCCCAGTGCAATACGTCGTCTGATCTCTTGACTGCTACTTCCACGAGTGTTGATAGTTGATCCAAGAAGAATGAAGTCCTTGACAACTTCAATCTTTTCTCCATTGATAAGAATGTTGTTTATTGGTGCAGTGGTGAGGATTTTTGTTTTCTTGACATTGAGATGTAATCCATACTGAGGGCTGTGCTCTTTGATCTTCATCAGTAAATGGTTTAAGTCCTATTCACTTTCAGCAAGCAAGGTTCATCCACAAAGTAAGTGGTTCAAACTCACTAGCTGCTCCTTGAAACCCCTATACAAGGTTGCTATGAGTTAGAATCAACACCATGGAACTTAACGACAACACCATGTTTCTCATCAACATGAAGCAGCTGGCTTCACTGAATGATAGAATGACCTTCTAAAGACACAATTACAGTAGTACCAGCTAGGTGGCAATAATACCTTGGTGCAGTTTTCTCCAAGAGGTGTTATATAAGCATCTTAATCAGCATCCATTATATAGTGCTGTTTCTCCAATGGGTCCAGGCACCAAGGGGTGCAAATGGGAGGACCTCACACACTAGTGACCCACTTGCAAATTTTTTGTTTCCTGTCCCTGTGACTCTATGTTCCTCAGGTCTTGAAGGTTTCAGTTTTAATTTCAAAGGGAAGCATATTCCCACCTGGAGACACACCACTGATTCCATTGACCCAAAAGTTAAGAATGCCCCTTGGTCATTTTGTGCTCCTCATTCCTTCTGATCAAGCAAATAAGGGAATTAATGTATTAGCTGGTGTGGCTGATCCTAATTAGCAAGTGGAAATTAGACTGACATTATATAATGGAAGTAAAGAAGAATATGTGTGAAATTCAGAAGGTTCCCTGTTTTTTGTTGTTAAATGCTGTTGAGTCAATTCTGACTCATAGTGACCCTTTATAGGGTTTCCAAGGAACAGTTGATGGGTGTGAACCATCGACCATGTGGTTCGCAGTCTGGTGCGGATCTTAGCACGCCATATGACCAGGGAGAATATATACACACACACATACACACATACACATATACGTAAGCTATACATATATATGTACATATTGTTGTTGTTGTCAGGTGCCATCGAGTCGGAACGGACTCATAGTGACCCCATGCACAGCAGAAAGAAACAATGTTCTATCCTGGGCCAACCTCACTACCGCTGCCACAC
>NW_006408529.1:8377119-8393141 GCF_000296735.1 Chrysochloris asiatica
ATATATATACGTATAATTTTCACTGATTTTCCTTCTCTAGAGAAAATAGCCTAAGACACATGGTTTATGCAAGTACGTCTTGGGTTTAAAGTGATACCTTTGATTTTAAAGAAGTTTTTCACATCAGAAATGCTCAATGCAATATGTCATTTATTTTATGGCTGCTGCCCCCAAGTAAAATGAAATGATTAACAATTTCAATCTTTACTCCATTTACTGGGATGTTGCTTATTAGTTCTGTTGTCAGGATTTGGGTTTTCTTTATGTTGAGATGCAAGCCACATTGAAGACTGCATTCATTGGTCTTCATCAGCAAGTGCTTCAAGTCCTCATTTCTTTCAACAAGCAAGGTTATGTCATCTGCACATTAAAGGTTGTTAATGAACCTTTATGAATCCTTGGTCATTTTGTGAATGAATCCCTCTAATCCTAATGTCCTCCTGTTCTTCGTAGAGTCCAGCTTCTTGCATTGTTTCTATCACCAAGGCTATATTTTTCAACAGCTGATCCTTCTTTTTGTATCCAATTTTCACATTCCTATTGACAATACCTATCAATGAATCTTGATTGCATGTTTGATTGATTTCAGACTGCCGAATTTGGTAAAAATATTCAATTTTCTCATGTTTGGCATTAGTGGTTGGTGCACAAATTTGAGTGATAGTCGCATTAACTGTTTTTTTCTTAAAGACATGTTTATATTACTCTACCCGTGCTAGCAATGTACATTAGGATAGATCTTGAATTGTTCTTTGTAATGATGGATGTGATACTATTCCTCTTCAAGTTAGTATTCCCAGCATAGAAGACGATACAACTCTGGTTTAAAATGACAAATACTAGTGAATTTCATCTCATCAATGTCTAGGATACCTATCTTTATGTGTACCATTTCATTTTTTTTTACAAATTCCCATTTTCCTATATTCATAATTTGTAAATTCCACATTCTCATTATTCATAGTTATTTGCAATGTTTCTTCACCTTTCTAGCCATGCCACATCAGGAAATAAAAGTCCCAAAGCTTTATTCCATTTATGCAATCAAGATTCTACTTTGAGAAGGCTGTTCTTTCCAACCTGAGGACTCAACTTTTTACACTGTATCAGACAAGCTTCTACTGCTCTTGATAAGGTTTTCTGTGACTAAAAGTTCAACAGTTGACTGCTACTTTCTTCTTTCACTGAATTTTCTCTACTACCAGTAATTCTGCTAGCATTTGAAATACCAGTGGAGTAGCTTCCAACATTACAATACACAAGTCAGCACAGTACAATAAACTGACAGATGAGTGATGACAATTAAGTCAACCTAAGGCGCTCTGGTAGCATAGTGGTTACGAATTGGACTGCGAACCTCAGGGTCAGCAGTTCGAAACTACCAGCTGTTCCGCTGGAGAAAGATAAGGCTTTCTGCTTCCGTAAAGATTTACAGACTCAGAAATCCGATATAGGGTCGCTATGGGTCAGAACTGACTCAACGGGCACTTAACAACAATAATAACAATTGCCAATGGAAACCCTGAGGGCACAATAGGTTAAGCATTTGGCTGCTAACCAAAAGGCTGGCAGTTTGAACCAGAGCCGTTCTGAGAGGGAAAAGTGAGGAATTCTGCTTCCAATTGTAATACAGACTTTGAAATTCTTTGGGGCAGTTCTCTGTCCTATAGGGTTTCTATGAATTGGAATCTTATCATCAGTGGTTGTTGTTGTTGTTAAGTGCCGTCAAGTCCATTCCGACCCATAGCGATCCTGTATAGGATTTCCAAGGCTGTAAATCTTGACGGGAGTAGAAAGGCTCATCTTTCTCCCGCGAAGCGGCTAGAAGTTTCGAACTGCTGGTAGTTTCGAACTACTGACCTTAATGTTCGCAGCCCGATTCGTAGTGAGTTTTAAAGGGTTTGTTTGTTTTGTTTTGTTTTTAATTGCAAGTGGCTTATCCAGGCAAATAGTCCTTGTTTTAGCAGGAAAAAAGGGGAAAGGCAAGGGGAAAATATATTAACTGTTGACTTCTCCTTTTAAAGCTATAACAGAAGACCCATTCATAACTTCCTCCTAAATGCTACTGGATAGAAGTTACCTTTCAATCATTATGTCTTTCTGGGAGGATGGCTTGAAATTTTGGTCTTTTGCTGAGCTCAGTGTCAAGCAAATAAATTGGTTGTCAATGAGTTAAGAACAGTAGGGGAAGTATATTGGTTAAGCAAGAATCATTCTATGCCTCAAAGAGCCCAGATTTAGTCTCCTGTTCACTGTAGACCCTAATCTTAAAACTAGAAATCCACAGGTGCTGCCAAAATAAAACACCAAATATCCCAAGGATCATCACAGCTTGAGCTTCATCTTAAAACCAGAGATAAAAGCTCCTGCAATGTTTTGAGACATTATTTTCTTGTTTGCCTAGCTAAGTACTTAAAAGGTTGTGTGTAATATTTTATCAAATGGTTTGTTGCAAGGCATAATTTCAGGATACAAGTATCTTTCACATAATTTAAATGATCTTATCCTAAAATTTTAATATTATTTGTGAAGATGTTTATCAGAAGTCTAAGAATAATTACCTAGTTTCAAACATTTTAAATTGGAAAAATCAAAATGCATTACATCTCAACCAAAGTCCCTAACTAATTTCCTAAAGCATTACTAAATGTAGTAAAACACTTACTTTTTTTATTTTGAAGTATAAATTTCATTTTAGTTACTTGTGGGTTAGTTTTTCTTCAGCCTTTAAGGGCTCAATTCTTTACATGGGCTTTGGTGGCAGTCGTGGGGCAGCATCTGTAGGTCTAAATCAGGGTGAACGTGTTTGGTCCTTCCGAGCTTTATGAGAATGGTTCCTCATCACCTTGCTGTGAACAACACAGCTCACACAATAATGTAGTTTCACACACAGCTTGGGAAGTACAAATGCACAGAAGACACACTTAGGAAATATCCTTGATGGCTGTAGCCTCTACTTTGTCCTTAATTATGAACTTATAAATGACCTTTACTTTGAGCACACAGCGGGTGCCGTTTGTGCAGTGAATAGGCCACGCCTAGCCGTGGCCCTTTTTGTCATGACCGCTGTTTCTCCTTTTCTTTGCCATCTTGGAAGGGAGGACCCAAGAGAGAGCAAAACATTTACTTTTAAGAAACAAGTTATCATCATGTTTGGGTGCAAAAATACTTAAAACTTGTTTCTTTATCATTAAGCAATTAATATGGATGTTAAATATTCATTTTGTATGCAGTAAAATATACAGTTTACATGTTGAATCGAAAACCCTGTCTCTTTGTCATCAAGCAATTAATATGGTAGTTAAACATTAATTTTGCATGCAAAAAATATACAGTTTGCATGTTGCATCAAAAATAATCTGTTTACGATATGGCAACACTAATAATACATAGCAAAAAATAAACTTAGTAGAAAAAACTGCATCCAAAAGTTATAATAACATGGTAATTTCTCAAACTAAATCATAATTCACAAATTGAGGTGGAGACTAGATGGTTCGAAGTAAGCTGAGAAGGGAGGCGTAGAGGAGAGCAGAACAGTCATTACTTTATTTCCTGGTTGCAGGGATTAATGATCCAGGTAAATTAGGTGAAGAACCAACAACTTTAGATAAGCTGTCCAAGTCAGAGGAACTAATACAGATTCTCTGTCATTGTAGTGCTACTGTAAAAACCTGTACACAAAAATGCTCTTGTAACTTTTACAATAAGTAGTTGATGTTTTAGATAGAATAAAACAAAATAACTCTTCTTGCTCTTCAAATTGTAACATTTAAGCCTTCTTTGGACAGTATTATAAGCCATGTTGTTGCTGTTGTTGTTAAGCACCTTCTAGTCGGTTCCGTCTCATAGCAACCCTGTAAAGAATTTCCAAGAAGTGACTGATGGGTTTGCACTGCCATCCTTACAATTAACAATCCAGTGTTTATCCTAAAGCACCACACCAGGACTCCATTTGTTGCTGGTCTTAAGCACCATCGAGTATATTCTGACCCATAGCAGTTCTATGTAGGGCTTCTGAGGAATGGCTGGTGGATTTGAACTACGTACCTTGCAGTTCAAACTGACCTTGAGGTTCAGTGCTTATCATACAGTGCAACACCAGGACACCAGGATGCCAAAGTGTGTCTTTTTATTTAAGCGAAGGATTCTTACCTTATCCCCACATTCATGAATGTTTTTCACTTCATCTACATACCTCATTCCTTTGGATGTCTCTCTAGATGTCAACAACATCTGAGATAGACTATCAATGTGCTTTTCAAAGTGATTACAAGTGATTCTAATATTCTAATTGCTTCTAGATATAATTTTAGACTTATCTCTTACATAATGTTGTTTCAAAATGTTCTGTTATGTTTGGAGGATGTAAATATAATTTTTTCATATACAAACAACATAAGAGTTGTACTGGGAGAGATACATGTAAAAACCAAAACCAATCAAGATGAGCATCCCAAGCCCTCCCTCTCATAATTAATCACCTTGAATATAACAAGAATAGGAGGATTCTAAATAATGAAAGATTCTAAATGATGAAAGAATGACTGCCTTAGAGCTCTTGGGATAATGAGAAAGAAACAGTGATCAGTTTCCTGGATTTCCAAAGATTGTTAATATGATTTTGTAGAAACCAATAGTCCTGAAATACCAAGAGTGACTGACACATATGTTTCAATAAAAATCTAAATCTCTAGCCAAAATACGGAAAAGTATGATGTAGGAACTGAAAATCCTTATGACAATGCCTTCCCTACTCTAGTCAAAGCAAGATAAAAGTCACACCTCTCAATCCTTCATGTCAGAGGTATCAAACAAGGAGTTGAGCTTCCAGGCACAATTCTACCCTGGGGCAGAAGGAAGAAGTGTGGTAAAAATTGGGCCAAGAAGGGAGCTGATGTTCTAGTTCTAATGATTTACAGTGTTGAAACCCTATTTATGGTGCTGACTCAGAATTGATCTGATGACAGTGGTTTGGTTCTGGGACTTAACTAGACAGCAGACGACAGTACTGAATCTTTCTCTCAGTGACAATGAGCTGGAAGCTGAGCCTCTAATTATCAGGCAGTGCTTAGATTCCACCACCAGAGAAGTGTCTAGCAGAAAGCTGAAACTTCTCACTCAAAGTATAAATGGCATTTAATGAGGCATTGGTGTGAGGTCAATTAATTACCATTCTGCTCTAATCCTCATTATCAACTGAGACCACTAATAGCTGAGCTTCCGAACTCATCCAATATCAAAGAGTTTGAAGGAGGCAGGGATAGGTTTACTATGCTGAGAATGACAAATTGAAGAGGAATGGGGTTGCATTCACTGTTAAAAAGAACATATCCAGATCAGTCATGAGGTACAATGCTGTCTGTGATAGGATGATATCCATGTGCCTACAGAGAAGACCGGAGCTCTGGTAGCATAGTGGTTACGAATAGGACTGCAAACCTTAAGGTCAGCGGTTCGAAACTACTAGCCGCTCCGCGGGAGAAAGATGAGGCTTTCTACTCCCGTAAAGATTTACACCCTCGGAAACCCTGTACAGGGTCGTTATGGGTCGGAACCGACTCCATGGCACTTAACAACAACAACAACAACAACAACAACAACAACAGAGAAGACCAGTTACTACAACTATTATTCAAATTTACACACCAAGCACTAAAGGCAGTGAGGATGAAATAGAAGAATTCTACCAACTTCTTCAATCTGAAATTGATCAAACATGCTATTAAGATGTTACCAGTGATTGGAATGCAAAGTGGAAGGATCAGTAGTTGGAAAATATGGACTTGATGATAGAAATGATGTTGGAGAACATATGATAGAATTCTGAAAAGCCAATGATTTGTTCATTTCAAATATCTTCTTTAGACAACATAAGAGATGACTACACACATGGACTTGACCAGATGGAATACGTAGAAATCAAATTGACTACATCTGTGAAAAGAGACAATGGAAAAGCTCCATATATCAGTCAAAACAGGCCAGAGGCAGATTGCGGGACAGACCATCAGTTGCTCATATCCAAATTCAAACTGAAGCTGAAGAAAATGAGAACAAGTCCACAAGAGCCAAAATATGGCCTTGAATATATCCCACCTGAATTTTGCGATCATCTGAAGAAGAGATTTGATACACTAAACACTAAAGACCAAAGATCAGAAGAGTTGTGGAATGACATCAAGAACATCATACATGAAGAAAGCAAAAGGAGACAAGAAAGAAGGAAAAGCTCAAAATCAATGTCAGAAGAGACAATGAAACTTGCGCTCCAGTGTAGAGATGCTAAAACAAATGGAAGAAATTAGGAGGTAAAAGAGCTGAACAGAATATTTCAAAGATCAGCTCGAAAAGATAAAGTCAAATATTAAAACAAAATGTTTTAATGATCTGGAGTCAGAAAGCCAAAAATGAAGAACATGCTCAGCTTGTCTCAAACTGGGGGAACTGAAGAAAAAATTCAAGCCTCAATTTTTGATACTGAAGGATTCTCTGGGAAAATTATTGAATGATGCAGAAAACATCAAAAGAAGATGTAAGGAATACACAGAGTCACTTTACCAAAAGGAAATGGTTGATGTTCAACTGTTTCAAGAGATAGCATATGATCAAGAGCCAATGATACTGAAGAAGGAAGTCCAAAGTGCACTGAAGGAATTGACAAAGAACAAGGCACTAGGAAGTGATGGAATAAAAATTGAAATCTTTCAAAAAAGCAAGGTGGCACTGGAGGCACTCACTCATCTATTCTAAAAAATTTGGAAGACAACTATCTGGCCGACCGATTGGAAGAGATCTGTATTTGTGCCCATTGCAAAGAAAGGTGACCCAACAGAATGTGGAAATCATCGGACAATCGCTTTGAAATCCCATGCGAGTAAAATTTTAGTAAAGGTAATACAGAAATTACTGTAATCATACATTGACAGAGAACATACAGAGGTTCAAGTCAAATTCAGAGGAGGATGTGGAATGAGGGCTATCATTGTTGATGTCCGATGGATCTTGACTGAAAGCAGAGAATATCAGAAATATGTTTATCTGTGCTTTATTGACTATACAAAGGCTTTCAATTGTGTGTATCATGACAAACTATGGACAACATTGCAATGTATGAGTATTTTTGAACACTTAATTGTGCTCATGAGGAATCTGTACATGGACCAAGAGGCAGTTGTATGAACATGGGAACACTGAAATCTTTAAAATTAAGAGAGGTGTGCAACAGGGTTGTATTCTTTCACCATACTTATTCAACCTGTATGTTGTACAAATAATCTGAGAAGTTGGGTTCTATGAAGAAAATCATGACATCAGGATTGGAGGAAGACTCATTAACAACCTGCCATATGCAGATGATATAGCCTTGCTTGTTAAAAGTGAAGAGGATTTAAAACACTGATGAAGATCAAAGAGCACAGCCTTCAATAGCATTGCATCTCAATGTAAAGAAAACAAAAATCCTCACCACTGGACCAATAAACAACATTCTTATCAACAGAGAAAGGATTGAAGTTGTCAAGGACTTCATTCTTCTTGGTTCAACTGCTCATGGAAGCAGCAGTCAAGAATTCAAACGACGTATTGCATTAGGCAAATCTGCTTCACAAGACCTTTTTAAAGTGTTGAAGAGCAAAGATGCCAGATTGAGGACTAAGGTGTGCCTGACCCAAGCCATGGTGTTTTCAATAACCTCATATGCATGCAAAAGCTAGACAGTGAATAAGGAAGACCACAGAAGAATTGATGCCTTTGAGTCATGGTTGGAGGAGAATAATGAAAGTGTCATGTGCTGCCAAAAGAACCAATAGATCCTTTTGGAAGAAGTGCATCCAGAGTCCTCCTTAGAGGCCAGGATGGCCAAACTTCTTCTCTCATACTTTGAACATATTGTCAGGAGGGAACAGTCGCTGTAGAAGGATATCATGTTTGGTAAGGTGGAGGTTCAGAGAAAAAGAGGAAGACCCCCAGCTATATGCATTGGTAAAGTGGCAGAATCAATGGGCTCAAGCATGTCAACAACTCTGAGGTTGGCCCAGGTTCAGGTAGTGTTTCGTTCTGTTTTGCATAGGGTCTGTATGAGTCGGTGCTGACTCGATGGCATCTAACAACAACAGGGATAGGTGAGATTAATCGGTATTTAATTTCTTCCTCTCTATATACTGGTAGCGTAGTGGTTATGAATTGGGCTGTGAACTGCAAAGTCAGCAGTTAAAAACTATCAGCTGGTCCACAGGAGAAAGGTGAGGCTTTCTGCTCCCGTAAAGATTTACAGCCTTGGAAACCCTGTTCAGGGTCACTATGGGTCGGAACCAACTCAACAGCACTTAACAACAACAACAACAATATACTGGTGTGGCTCCGTAGAATAAGCACTGGATTGCTAACTACAAGGTTGCTGTTTCCTATACAACAGCCACTCCTTGGAAACCTATACAGACTCACTATGAGTCAGTACTGACTCAAAGGCACTTAACAACAGCAACCTATATACTTAGATGGGGGAACGCCTACTCCATTCACACCACTTATCAATAAGGCAGAATGAGGTGGTAAGAGGAAGGGCTAGTTAATGTGATCACTCCTATCCAATTCCTTGGTGTCAGAGTTGTGGAGAAATTGGTAGCTGAGCTAGTACCCACACTTTAGCAACAAGACTCTGTGAGTCAGCCCTTGGCTTCTGCCTTTTGATGGAAATAGGACATGGGGGAAGCTTAAGGAAGTGAATAGATGCTGCCTTGGTCCAGTAAGCTGTAAGTGGAGCCAAAGCAGGAGCTAAATTCTCACTCTACCTAACTGAAACAAGGAGACTTTAGTCTTGGCTCCACTTTTGCTTGGGTAATGTCAATGGAGCCTATAAGGGAGCTTAACATATGTATCTCGATGACCCTACCCTACATCTCATAGGTAGTAGCCAATCCAGTCTGCTCTAAAAGGAGTTGGAATTCCAGTGCTCTGTAATGTATCTAAAATGTCCAAAATACAACTCAGAATCACTTACAAAAAGTGCCAGTACAATGACAATGTGATCAAAAAAGGACAGTCAATAAACATGACCATACAGATAAATAGATGTTGACATTAGCCAATAAGATTTTAAAGCAGCTATTATAAATATGTTTCAATAAATATTTTTGAGTTATCATCATAAAACAAGCAACAAACAGAAATTCTCAGGAAAGAAGTACAAGTTATAAAAAGGAATCAAGTTGCAATTAGAGAACTAGAAAATGTAATAACTAGTCATACTGGATGGGCTCAATAGTAGAGTAAAAATGATAGAAGATAGAATTAGAGAACTTGAGGACAGATCAATAGAATTTACTCTATCAGAACAACAGAAAGAAAATAGACTCAAAAGAAAACAGAACCAATTTTAGTCAGACAATAACAAAAGAGCTAATAATTGTATTATCAGAGTCCCAGAAGGAGAGAAAAAAGCATGGCAATAAAAAGTATTTGAAAAAATAATGGCTTTAACCTTCTCACATTTCATGGAAGATATAAATCTATGCATTTAAGAGGGTGACTGAAATCCAAATAGGAAAATCTCAAAGAAATCCATAATGATATATGCACATCATAATTAAGCTTCTGAAAACTAAAAATCAAACAAAACACCTTGGAAGCAGCCAGAGAGAAAATGAATGAAAGCAATTTATCATCTGAAAACACAGAGGCCAGACAGTAGTGGTGTAATATTTTTAAATGCTGAAAGAAATTATTTTTCACCACATTTAGCAAAAATATATTTTAGAAATAAGAGAAAGATATTCTGAGATGAAGGAAAATCAGGAGAGGCAAACTTTCTTCAAGAATAGCTAAAAGAATTTCCCTAAATAGAAAAGAAATAACAGAGAAAGCTTGGAACTTCAGAAAGGAAATAAAATCATAATGGGTAAAATAAGAGCAAAAATATAATTAATTATTCATTTTCTCATAAGTTTTCAAATCATGAGAAGGAAAACTTGTCATATAATTTGCTATGACAGTCTATGTAGGCAAGGGAAATTTTTAAGACAACCCTACTTTAAAAGAGGAGAGTTTTAAAGACATAAAAGGATGTAGGTATCTACACTTCACTCAGTATGGAAAAGGCCAACACAAGTTCATTGCCATAATGTCATAAGTACATTGTACTATCTAGAATAAGCACTAAGAGAGTGTCACATTTAACACTCACGATGACCATACACTGCATCATGAGATGTTGTTGTGAGTGTCGCAAAACTCAACGCAACTCTGAACATTGTTAAAGTAATCCATAGGAAGGCAAAAAAAAAAAAAGAGAAAGAAAGAAAGAAGAGGAATAAGAAAATGGGAAGCAAACAGAAACAGATAATAAACTGGCAGATTTAGGCCCTGATGCATTAATTATTATCTTTAAGGTAAACAGTTGAACTACATCAATTCTTCTGTGGTCTTCCTTATTTACTGCGCAGCATTTGCATGCATATGAGATTATTGAAAATACAATGGATTGGGTCAGGCACACCTTAGTCCTCAAACTGACATTTTTGCTCTTCAACACTTTGAAAAGGTCTTGTGCAGCAGATTTGCCTAATGCAATGCATTATTTGATTTCTTGGCTGCTGCTTCCTTGAATGTTGATGTCAGGTGCCATCAAGTCGGAACCGACCCATAGCGACCCCATGCACAGCAGAACGAAACAATGTCCGATCCTGGGCCAACCTCACTACCGCCGCCACACTTGACGCCATCAATGATATCACCTGGCTGAACCATCTTGTTGGGGGTCTTCCTGTTTTTCTCTGACCCTCCACCTTACCCAGCATGACATTCTTCTCCAGCGACTGTTCTCTCCGAACAATGTGTCCAAAGTAGGAGAGACGAAGCCTAGCCATCTTGGCCTCCAAGGAACACTCTGGTTGCACTTCTTCCAAAACAGATCTATTGGTTCTTTTGGCAGGCCACAGCCCTTACAGTATTCTCCTCCAACACCACAACTCAAAGACATCAATTCTTCTATGATCTTCCTTATTCACTGTCCAGCTTTTGCATCCATATGAGATTATTGAAAATACAATGGATTGGGTCAGGCACACCTTAGTCCTCAAACTGACATCTCTGCTCTTCAACACTTTAAAAAGGTCCTGTGCAGCAGATTTGCCCAATGCAATATGTCGTCTGATCTCTTGACTGCTGCTTCCATGAGTGTTGATTGAGGTTGTCAAGGACTTCATTCTTCTTGAGTGTTGATAGTTGATCCAATAAGAATGAAGTCCTTGACAACTTCAATCTTTTCTCCATTGATAAGAATTTTGTTTATTGGTCCAGTGGTGAGGACTTTTGTTTTCTTTACATTGAGATGTAATCCATACTGAAGTCTGTGCTCTTTGATCTTCATCAGTAAATGTTTTAAGTCCTCTTCACTTTCAGCAAGCAAGGTTGTATCATCTGTATATCGCAGGTTGTTAATGAGTCTTCCTCCAATCCTGATGCCACGTTTTTCTTCATAGAACCCAACTTCTTGGATTATTTGCTCAGCATTGAATAAGTATGGTGAAAGAATATAACCCCGTTGCATACCTTTCTTAATTTTAAAACTTTCAGTGTTCCCATGTTCTGTTCGAACAACTGCTTCTTGGTACAGATTCCTCATGAGCACAATTAAGTGTTCTGGAATACTCATACTTCACAATCTTGTCCATAGCTTGTCATGATCCACACAATCAAAAGCCTTTGCATAGTCAATAAAGCAGAGGTAAACATCTTTCTGATATTCTCTGCTTTCAGCCAAGATCCATCAGACATCAGCAATGTTATCTCTGGTTCCATATCCTGTTCTGAATCGGGCTTGAACCTCTGAAAGTTCCGTCAATGTATGCTTGCAGTCATTTCTGTAATACTTTTAGTAAAACTTTACTTGCATTGGATATCAAAGATATTGTCCGATGATTACCGCATTCTGTTGGGTCACCTCTCTTTAGAATGGACAAAAATACAGATAGATCTCTTCCAATCAGTTGGCCAGATAGTTGTCTTCCAAATTTCTTGGCATAGATGATTGAGTGCCTCCAGTACTGCCTCAATTTTTTGAAAGATTTCAGTTTTTATTCCATCAATTTCTGGTGCCTTGTTCTTTGTCAATTCCTTCAATGCAACTGGACTTCTTCCTTCAGTATCTTTGGCCCTGGATCATATGCTACTGCTTGAAAGGATTGAACATCACCCATTTTCTTTTGGTACAGTGACTCTGTGTATTCCTTCCTTCTTCTTTTGATGCTTTCTGCATCATTCAATAATTTGCCCTGGATCATATCTTTGAAAGTGCCATGGGACGCCAAAAGAACTGACAGATCTGTGTTGATAGAAGTGCAGCCAGAATGCTTCCTGGAGGCCAGGATGGCTAAACTTCATCTCTCATACATCGAACATACTGTCAGGAGGGACCAGTCACTGGACAAGGAAATCATATTGGTAGGGTGAAGGGTCAGAGATTAAAAGGAAGAGCCCCAGCATGATGGATTGGCAATATGGCAGCATAAGTGAGCTCAAGCGTGGCAACAATTGTGAGGTTATCTCAGGACTAGGCAGTGTTTCATTCTGTTGTGCATTGGGTCGCTATGAGTCGGTACCAATTTGATGGCATCTAACAACAACAACAAGTATGATGTTTTTGATGTAACTCCACAACTGTTCTTTTCTTTGTTCTTTAGTGCGTAATTCACCAAATCTGTTCTTGAATAAGCAATTGATAGTCTGATCTACAGACAGATCTAGCCTTGTTTTGTTGGATGATATGAAGCTTTCCACCATCTCTTTCCACAGATGTAGTCAACATGATATCTGTGCATTCTTTCTGGTGAGGTCCATATGTGTAGTTGCCTTTCTTATTGTTCAAAAGTCTTCAAGTTCTATCATGCTTCCTCAACATGGTTTCTATCACCAAGGCCATATTTCCCAATGACTGATCCTCTTTCTTTACAACGTCTGTATTCTGATTACTAGTAATTATCAATACATTGTGATTGCATGTTTGATCAATTTCCGATTGAAAAAAGTTGGGTAGAATTCTATAATTTCATCGTTACCATCGTTAGTGGTTCATGAGTCAATTTTTATAATCATTTATTAAGTCATATTTCTTTTAGGAGTATGGATATTATCCTTTCACAGACAGAATTGCAGTTCAAGTTAGACCTTGAAATGTTCTTTTTGATGATTAATGTGATGTCATTTCTTTTCAATTTGTAATTCCCTGCATAGTGAGCAATATATGATTGTCAGATTCAAAATGGCCAGTATCAGTTCATTTCAGTTCACTAATGCCTAGAATATCAACATTTATGCATTCTATTTCATTTTTAACAACTTCTAATTTTCCTTGATTCATACTTCATACATTCCATGTTCTAATTATTAATGAATATTTTCCTTCATTTTGAGTTGTACCCCATCAGCAAATGAAGGTTCCAAAATCTGTATTCCATTTGCATTATCGCAGTCAACTCTACTTTGAGGATGCAGTTCTTCTCCATTCATATTTTGAGTGCCTTCCGACTTGAAGTGGTCATTTCTAGCACTATATCTGACAATATTTTGGTGTTCGTCATCATGTTTCAATAATCAAAAATACTGGTCTGACAGTGTTAAGCTGCTATTCATAATGTTTACAGTGAGTAAATACTCATAAGTAGTCTGGCTTTCCTTATTCTCAATCTGTTTTAGTCTGGAAGCTCATCTGTAACTTGTCCACCGTGGGTAACCCTGCTGGTACTTAAAATACTGATAACATATCTTCCAGAATCACAGCAACAAGCATCCCACCAAGGCACAAGAAACTGATAGATGAGTGGTGATACTGGCTCAAAGCAACCTTATATAGGCTCTCTGAGAAGCAGCTGATGGGTTTGAAGAGCCAGCCTTACAATCAGCCATCCAGTGCTGGTCCTATAGCTCCACAATTGGATTCCAAAACAGGATACAATATTTATGTGTTCCATTTCATTCATTCTGCCAATTTGCAATACTGAGGTGGCTTTGATGTTGCTGTGATTCTGGAAGATATGCCACCAGTATTTTACATACCAACAGGATCACCTGGTTTGGCACTGTGGACTAATGCGCCAGACAGCACAGTCATTTGAACTGCAAAATCGGTGGTTCAAGCTCACCAGCTGTTCCTTGGAAACCTTTTACAGGGTCGGTATGGGTCAGAATCAACTCAACAGCACTTAACAACAACAACAAAGGATCACCCAGGTGGACAGGTATCAGATGAGCTTCCAGATTAAGACAGACTAGGAAGAAGGAGAGATGAACTATTTCTGAATATTTAGTCACCTAAAACCTTATGAATAGCAATGGAACATTGCCAGACAGAGCCAGAAGACTGAATATTTAAACATGATGAAGAGCACATGAATATTTTCAGATAAAGAGCCATAAAAAGAGGCTGTCAGGTTGGAAGGCACTTGAAATATAACTAGTGAAAAACTGCCTCCTCAAAATAGGTTTCGACATAATGATATGAATGGAGTAAAGCCTTCAGAACCTACATCTGCTGATGGGGCACAACTCAAAATGAGGAGAAACAGCTATGAACATCCAACTCATAGTGATCCTGTATAGGATTTCCTAAAGAAGCTGATGAGTTTGAAATGCCAACCATGTGGTTGTCAGTCCAGTACTTATACTACAGCACCACACCATTTAATCAAGCAAATTTATTATTGCTAGAATAATAGATACCTAAATCAATTAAAATAAAAGAGATTTTAGAAATAGACTGACAAATTTTAACAAAGGAAATTTTTCACAAAGGAAACTCTTTAAAAAATACCATACTGAGATCTTTGATTATACCATGGAGGAAAAATTGGTGAAAGATTTATGGAACCTCTCTATACTATTTCTTATAGCTGTATGTGAATCTGCAATTTTCTCAAAATTATCTCAAATCCAAACTAACTTATGTTGTTAGCAGAATGCATTTCTTTATTTGTAAGATTGAGGGTCCTTACTTCATATAGTCTATAGTCTGGAGACCACCATCAGCTGCTAGACACTACTTTCAGTTTGCCACATGAACTTTCAACAGTGAGTTGTCTATCAATGATTTTTATATAATATAATGTATTCTGTGAATGACATTTCATCATGTTTTCCATATACAGTTGGTTAGAAGCAAGTGACAGGCCCTGTATACATTCAAAGGGCAGGAATTATACAAAGAGATAATAATTTGGAAATTATCATCAAGAGGAGGAAGCTATGAGGGTCAACTAATGTATGTCTCCACACTAACCCACACAACCAGGCATATAAAAGCTCAGGGATTTAGCAGAATAAAATTTAGTTTTTAACACATACAAAATTCAATAATCCTGATAGGTTCCATGTGATGTGTCAAAAACCAAGGTTCTACGATTATGGTGACTATGTCATTCCAAAAGCCTTTTATAATTTACAAATAATACTCTAAATTCACTCAGTCAATGCACACACACACACACACACACACACACACACACACACACACTTGGCCCTGGATGTGTGGGACATTTTAGGGAAAGGAACAGGCTACATCACTTTTGCCTATATTCCTTTTAGAAAACTTGATTGCAATAAGAAATATTCTGTGTTCCAGAATGAAAAGTAATGATCTCTGCCATGGTCCCTCTTCTTCGTCAACAAATCACTCCATTCTTCTTCCCACATATATAATGTTCTTATATTTCCAAGGAAGATAATAAAAGTTGTAATTGGCACTGCTTTGATTTAAAGTCCAAGATGATTGTAGGAAATACAGTTATCTTCACCAGATCAAGATTAAGGTTATTCCTAGCCTAGATTCTTCTTCATTAAATAGACAACAAAATTATCTCTCAAACCCTGATACCCAATACACTAGTGTGAAACACAAAACATAATAGCATAAATATATAATTGCACTTAAAAAGAGGAGAATGGAAGATCCACATTATCCCTTGGTTCCTAGCAGTAAGAAAAATGCCCTGGTTAGCTTTGGTTCTACCCACTTTTTTTTTTTTTTTTTT
>NW_006408529.1:8396203-8415923 GCF_000296735.1 Chrysochloris asiatica
AATGTCCACACCTTTATCTCAGCAGTTATGCCAGGCGTCTGTGGCCGCTCCGATCTTTCCCCCACGTGGTCTCACCCAAGATGGCGGCTCCTGGAGCAGCCGAGCGTCCCGGACTAGAAAGCAATAGGTTTCTTGCTACTGCCACAAATTCCCCCAGCTGTGAGCATTCCAACCTTCTAAGTATTCCTTTATATGTTCAGAGTTCTGGGACCTGCTTGCTCAGGTATTCTGTGTTGTTGTTGGCGGAGCTCTCTGCTATACGTCCACCCGATCCGCCATCTTGTTTGTTCTCTCGGTTCTACCCACTTTTATCTATGCTCATTCACTGGTCCTTTGGGGGATTTATACTCATTCATTTTTCTCCATGACCATATTTGAATGTGTGCCAGCTATAACACTTATTCATGATGATATACTTTTACAGTCTGATATTTTGTTGTGGAATGCTGTGGTCTCGGTGGTGATTTTAAACATGTCAACATTCAATGAAATTTGAATCTAGATTCATGATTTATATTCCTTCTGATTATTATTTAGTTTAGGTCTTATTTTCTTCATCTGATTAGACAACACTAAATAACAACAATTTGTGTCCAAGTAACCATACACAAAATTCTATCATTCATAATTTCAATTAATTCATAATTTCCTTGCTCTTTTCTTATTTAACCTATTTATTTTTTAAATAAATGACTATCTTTCTAAACTGGATGTAAGAAACCTTGAGATCACCTGTATCAACATGTGAAAATGCCTGTCTTTATCACTTATCTTTGACAGTACTAAAATGTTATTCAATGCCGATACTGGACTTATGTTACTCAAGACCATTATCAATTCAGTTTTTTATTTCATGGGGTCTAGAAGTTATAGGCCACTCCAGATATTTGATTTAGAAAATTATGAAATTTCATTTTTTCTTTTATATTTCTTTGTTTTTGTTGTTGTTGTTAAGTGATTCAAGTCAATTCCAACTCATAGTAACCTTGTGTAGGGTTTCCAAGGAGCAGCTTGTGGGTTTGAATCACCAACCTTGTAGTTCAAACTGACCTTGTGGTCCAGTGCATTATCCTGCAACACCACATAAGGACTCCTTATATCTCCTTACAGAAAGGCAAATTTTGAGTTGAATGTATCTTTTATTATAAAATCTTGCCAAATGTGGTTATAATATTTATTTAATCATGACAGACATTATAGAATATTAACACTTTTCTTTCCAACCCTTTTCCATAGAATTCTAGCTCTCTTAAAGTTGATATCCCTGTAGGTTTGTGGAATACTTTCATTTTATTACAAAATATTCACAAGTGTTTTAGCAATTTATATAATAGATTGCTATTTTTCTCAATTTATATAACAACATTCTGCTTCCTATCACTATACTACAAAGCTTGGAGTCAGCAAGCTATGGTTTATAGCTTGTTTTTCTAAATAAAGTTTTATTGGAAGATAACCACATTTATTCTTGTCTGTATTATTTATGGCTGCTTTCCAATCATAATATTGAATAGATGCTACAGCGACCATATGGTCCACAAAGCACTGTATCAAGTGAAATGTATCAGTTTGAGAACAAAGGTGTTCCTGACCAAAGTCATGATATTTTTTACTGTCTTATGTACATTTGAAAGTTGTACAATAAGGAAGATTATAGAAGAATCAATGCATTTGAATTACGGTGTTGATGAAAATATTGAAGGTACTATGCACTTCCAGAAAAATAAACAAATCTGTTTTAGAAGAAGTAGTGGTGGTGTGGTTATGTGCCGTGCAGTCAATTCCAACTCATAGTGACCCTGTACAGGGTTTCCCAGGTTGTAAATCTTTACGGGAGCAGAAAGGTTTATCTTTACAGCCATAATATTCCTCAGAAAGGAGGATAGAAAGACTTTGTGTCTCAAATTTGAAAATTGTTGTCAGGGGGGATGTGTCCCCTGGAGAAGGACATCATGATTGGAAAAATGGGGGGTTCTGGAAAATAGAGGAAACTGCAATTAGATAGATTGAAAGAGTGGGATCCAACATTACAATTGTGATGTGGCACAGAACCAGGCAGTGTTCAGTTCTGTTTTGCATAGGGTAACTATGAATCTTAACCAATTCAATGGAACCCAAGAATAACATCCCAACATATGAACTGGGGTTCGCTTGGATGCCATCTAACTCTGTGGATAGCTTCCTAACTTAAGAGACTTTAGGCAGGTGATGATATGTTCTTTTTTACTCATCCCTGTCCTATTTATTCTGTGATTAATAAATGTCTATTTATCACATAATCACTAATGGCTGCTGTATGCTCTACTTCAAACAATCATTCCCTAAGAATTTGTGAAAGTAGTGACATTGTTCTTATTGGTTTTAGGTGCCATAAGGTCAATTCTGAGTACGAGCAAACAGAAAGAAACACTACCTCGTCCTGCACCATCCTCACAAACATTCTTAGGCTTGTGTTCATTGCTGCTGCCACTGTGCCAACCAATCTCACTGGGAGGTCTTCCTCTTTTTCACTGACCTTCCACTATATCTAGCATGATATCTTTCTCCAGGGATTGATCCCTCTTTGACAATATGTCTGAAGTATGAAAGACAAAGTCTCACTATCCTGTCTTCCAAGGAGCATTCTTGTTGTATTTATTCCAACACAGAATTGTTTGTTCTGGCATCACAAGGTATTTTAATATTCTACTCTAAGACCATATCTCAAATGCTTCAAGTCTTCTACCATCTTCCTTATTCACTGTCCAACTTTCACATGTGTATCAGACTATTAAAATTACCATGGCTTGTGTTAGACACACTTTATTCCTCAAACTGGCATCTTTATTCTTCAACACTTTAAACAGGTCTTTTGCACTCGATTTGCCTAATGCTAGCTACTTCCATTAGTGTTGATGGTGGATACAAGAAAAATAAAGTATTTAACAACTTCAATTTTTATTCCATTTATCATGATATTATTTATTCCTTCAGTGGTGAGGATTTTTGTTTTCTTGTGACATTGCTTAATAGAAAAATATTAAGTAAATATTTTTAGCAAATGATTTTCCAAATATTATCTGTATATTTGGAAATTAAGAAAGTTGAGTTATTTGTTTGTTCCAGGTGGTAAATACATATCAAATTCTTATGTTAAGAATGAGCCTGGATTTTTTAGGAATAGGCTGGTATGCTAAGATCAAAATGACTTGGGGCTGAGGGAGCAGCATAATAATATATTCATTTTGAAAGATAGGATAAAGATGATATATTTTTAGGAGACTGGAAAAAAACACAATTTGATTCAAAGTAATTAAAAAACTCATATGTGGATTTTAATGAGAGCTAATCATTGATAGGGATTCATATATTGGCATTTTCCCAAAGAGTAGCATGATGTCTGCATTAATGAAAACCGTAACTCAAACTCACTGCCACCTATTTTGTTCCTACTCAGAACAATGCGTTATAAGGTTTCTGAGACTACAAATCTTTATAGGAGCAGACAGCCTCATATTTCTCCCAGAGAAATCTGGTGAATTTGGACAGTTGACCTTGTGATTAACAACTCAATGTCTAACCCATAGCAATGAAAGTATGGTATATTTAGGTACCATAATATACAAAATTGGCCTAAACGTTGGTTTAAATTGCAAGGTCAGTGGTTCAATCTCACCAGTCATTCCTCAGAAACCCCATAGAGGGTCACTATATGTCAGAACTAATCTACAGCACTTAAAAACAACAACAAAACCTGTAATCTCTGTCTGTATTCAGAAGTAGCATTGGAAGTACACAGCCACCAAACAAAATGGATTATTAATTAGTAAAATGAAAGTCTCACTGGGGACAAGGCAGAATTCTGACTTACAACTGAAGAGACCACTCTGAAGCCTTGGCACAAGAAAATTCTACCTTTCACAGTTATAGAAATAAAGAGCATTTGCTCTCTTCTGTCCATTGATTTGGAGTTTTTCACCAACACAGACTCATGAGTTTCATAGACATAATTTCCTTAAATGAAAATAGAGATTTTGGTATTCCTTTTCTATATGAATTTTTGGACAAAGATTTAAATTCACAATTAACAGTTTTAGACATATTGTATTTAGACAGTCTTGAATAAGAGACACCAACATGAGGGAAAATAAGAAAGTATTGTAACAAATCAGAGAAATTTTTTTATTATACAAGAATATCAGAATAGGAGAGTAGTTATTCTTACATTTCAGGAAAAAAGGATCCTAGAACCATCAAGGTAGAAGAGCACAAGCAGAATGTAAGATCCTATCCAGAGAAGCAGTGACACCAGAGCTGGAGGCAGCTATGAGGACATGGAGAGAGGGAGTATCTGAGGACTCTAGACTCATGGAAAGAGAAAGATTGTGTGCTGGTGATCAGGAGGCAGGCTTTCAAAATGTGCCCTTTGGTTGTTTAAATGATTATATATTCTTGAGAATTTTTGTGTATATCCCCCCACCACTATGACCAACAACAACAGCAAAAAAAAAAAAAAAAAAAAAAATAAAACAAAACAAAACAAACAAACAAACAAAAAAACCCCAGAGGGATAGAAACAAACACTGTTTAATGGTGATGCATGAAGGGGATTGTAATCACTGCAATGAAATGAAATACAATAGGATGAGTGTAAAAAGTGATGTTCTTCCATGTAAACTACTACTCAATTCACATATACACAAAAAAGAATATCAGAATTTGTTGTTGTTGTTAAGTGCCATCGAATCGGTACCGACTCATAGCAACCTTATGCCCAGCAGACGAAATGCTGCCCAATCCTGGGCCAACCTCACTAGTGTTGCCATGCTTAAGTCCATCAATGCTGCCACTTGGACAATCCACCTTGCTGGGGGTCTTCCTCTTTTTCTCTGACCATCCATCTTACCAAACATGATATCTTTCTCCAATGACTGGTCCCTCCTGACAATATGTCTGAAGTATGAGAGATGAAGTTTGGCCTTCCTGGCCTCCAAGGAGCACTCTAGCTGCACTTCTTCCAAAATGGACCTATTGGTTCTTTTGGCAGCCCATGGCACTTTCAATATTCTCCTCCAAACACCATAACTCAAAAGCATCAATTCTTCTATGGTCTTCCTTATTTCCTGTCCAGTTTTTGCATGCATATGAGGTGACTGAAAATACCATGGCTTGTGTTCAGACACACCTTAGTCCTCAAGCTGACATCTTTTCTCTTCAACACTTTAAAAAGATGTTGTGCAGGAGATTGCCTAATGCAATACATCATTTGATTTCTTGACTGCTGCTTCCATGAGTGGTGATAGTTGATCCAAGAGGAATGAAGTCCTTGAAAACTTCAATCTTTTCTCCATTGATAAGAATGTTGTTTATTGGTCCAGTGGTGAGGATTTTTGTTCCCTTTACATTGAGATGTAATCCATACTAAAGGTTGTGCTCTTTGATCTTCATCAGTAAATGTTTTAAGTCCTCTTCACTTTCAGCAAGTAAGGTTGTATCATCTGCATATCACAGATTGTTTTCCTCCAATCCTGATATTTCTCAACATATACACCATCTAGGACTGTAAACTTCTGAAGACAATCTTTCCAATTATATAACCATTTCCTGAAGGGAACATACTTCAATTTTTATGACATCAAAATGGAAGTTTTGGTATCCTTATAAGACTCAAATCATGTTCCTTTTCAATGTTTTTTGCATTTGAAGAACAAAAAGAATTCTGAAGGAGCAAGGTTAGAGCTATAGAGTGGATAAGGTAAGGTTTACCAATGAATTTATCATAGGACAGTTCTTACTACCTGAAAAGAATGAGCAGATGCATTGTCATGGTGGTAAAAAAAAAAAAAAGGTTCCTTGGTGCAAATTTCCTGGCCTTTTTCTTTTTCATCAGTGCAGTTTCAGTTTTCTTAAAACTTCTTAACAATAAGTCCCTGTGACCATCCAGTGTAATTCAAGAATATCTGTCATGATTATTCCTGTGGTGTCTCCCAAAATAGTCACTATAGTCTTCTAAGCTAACTTAACGACCATGAATTTAATTAGCCCAAGAAATCATATGGGGGCACTCTTTTCACTGGACATTTTTTATGATGCATTCTAATGAGACTAAGACACATGTATTACTGAGAACAACCATCTTCAGTCATCCTCTGATCATAGAGACATGGTTAGATATCTTTTGTTTGGCATAATTACAAGCCTATATAAACTGGAACCCAACTAGGGGTGACTTTTTACTTATCTTAGTGTATCATATTTTAAAACATTGGAAATCCATGGTTATTCAGTTTTTTAAAAAAATAATAAAAGAATTCTACACGGAAAAAAATGAAATGTAGTCTGACCTCAAAGAAGTAAGTTATCTCAAACCAACAACTGCCCAAAATGATATATGCTGACCCTGTTTTTAACAGCTTTGTAGAGGAACAGAAAACAACACATAGGTGCAAAAAAAGATAGAAACATAAGTAGAAACTCTTTAGAAACAGCTGGAATGTGGAAGGCAAATATAATACAATTACTGACCAAAGAAAAATAATTCCTACAAAGAGGGATAACACAGATAATTTTTTTTTTAATTGGTGCAAAAAAACCCGCACCAACCTTCCATCCCATAGCACTCTCTACTTAGCTGGGTTCAATAATACGTTAATTGAAACACATAGTTACAGGATAGGACATGTTAGAGTGCCGCATAGTGTGTCTTAAATTATAATTTAATTAGGAAGATATACAGTCATAATGCTCTTTAGAAGCAAGATTTTAGTTCACTTACTTTATGTGTATTATTTTTATTGTTATCATAGCACCTCTGTATAAGGTTTCCAAGGCTGCTAATCTTCACAGGAGCAGGAAGTCTCATCTTTCTCCAGTGGAGTGACTAGTGGGTTCAAATCTCTCACCTGTGACTCACAGTTCAGTGCTTATCCTACAGAGCCACCAGCATCCCATGGACACATTATTAAGAGGGACCAATTCCATGAGAAATACATAGTGTCTGAAAGAGTAGAGGGTCAGTGAAAAAAGAGAAAGACCCTTAACACAGTAGCTTCAACAGTGGCCTTAAACAAAGCAATGATTGTGACAATGGTGCTGTACCAGACAATATTTCATCTATTATACATAAGGTCACTATGAGGCACAACCAACTTAATGACAACTAAAAAAAACACTCTTTATCAAATGAAAATGTCAGCTCTCTTCTCCCACTGAGCTGCTAGTATAGCTGAACAGCTGACCATTTAGTGAACCTCAGAGCATTTCACTATTGTGCCAGTAGGATCCTTCGAATTAAAATTATTTACAGTTTTAAAAGATCCCAAGCCAATAAATATGTTAAAGTAATTATGATTTGGGTGATTTATTAGAGACACTTAAAAGGATACATATGAGTGTTAAAGAGGAACATATTCTCCTCCAAGTACTCAGAGTACCTTCACTGGTAAAATTTCAGGAAATACAAGTTTACAATTAAAAAAAAAAAAAATCACATGAAGCAATAAAATAGACTAAGGAAGGGCTATCTGGGGAAAACATTAGTAAACTCAGAATCTGCTAGACTGCATATGTTGGAGTTGGATTTTTTTTTTTTTTTTTTAATACCTGGTAATTAAGATTGTTGTTCTTAAGTGCTGTCGAGTTGGTTTTGACTCATAACAACCATGTATAGGGTTTCCAAGGAGTGACTAGTGGGTTTGAACTACTGACCTCATGGTTCAAATTGACCTTATGGTCCAGTACTTATCCTATTGTGCCACACCAGGGTACCATATTATAAATGGTGTTGTTGTTGTTAAGTGCCATTGAGTCAGTTCTGACTCATAGCAAACCTGTAAAGAGTTTCCAAGGAGCAGCTGGTGAGTTTGAACTGTTGACCTTGTGGTTCAAACTGGCTTTTAGGTTCAGGGCTTTATTCCATAGCACCACACCAGGACTCCATGGAGTCCATATTATGATTAGAAGGCATACCATGGGAAACTACCTTATAGGAGCAAAGGAGATCTAAAATTGATAAAGACAAGCAATTTCAAGCCTGTACGTGAGTGGATAAAAGCTTCTGACCCCTGGCTGGTACTTATATGTTGGCCTATGTCGCCTGTGACCTAGAGTGATGAGTGGCTTTAGAGGGTGGGGTGAGTAAAGTCAGAATGATACTGGCAATAACACAATGAAGTCTTAGAACTTAGTCATTTTATCAAGAACAGTTCTAAGGCATGCCCTCACACACACTAGACTTTTTTTATACAGGAGATTATAAAAGTATGGAGCTCTAACGTATATATTATTTCAAAAGAAATGCTAATTAAGAGAGAAATCTATCCTTTTTGATGATTTAATGCTGATTACTAAGATAAAGGAGCTTTGATAGCATGGTGGTTATGAGTTGGGCTGCTAACTACAAGGTCAGCAGTTTGAAACTACCAGTGGTTCCACAGTAGAAAGATGAGGCTTTCTGCTCCCGTAAAGATTTACAGCTTTGGAAACCCTATGCAGGGTCACTATGAGTCAGAACCAACTCCACGGTACTTAACAACAACAACTAAGATAACAATTTTAATTCTGATCACCACTCATCTGTCAGTTTGTCATACAACATGGCTTGCCTGTTGCTGTGATGGGAGCTTTACCATTGGTATTTTAAATACCAGTAAGATAACACAGGGTGGACATGCTTAAGCTGAGCTTCTAGACGAAGACAAACTAGACATAATTAGATGTGGACTACTTCTGAATATTTAGCCACAGGAAGCTTATGAATAGCAGTGGAACACTGTCAGTATCAGATTATTGAATACTGAAATATTATAAATAGAACAAGAATACAGTCAGATATAGTGCCAGAAGATGAGCCCATCAGGTCCAAAGGCACTCAAAATACAAATATGGAAGAGCAGCCTCCTCACCAGTAGAGCTGGCTGTGATGACATGAATGGAGTAAAGCTTTTGGGAGAGAAACAGCTGTAAGTATCCACTAATAATAAGAGCACGGAATGTATGAAATATGAATCTAGGAAAATTGGAAGTTGTCAAAATGAAATGAAACATATAAAGATCAATATACTTGGCATTACTGAGATGAAATGGACTGGTATTGGCCATTTTGAATATGACGATCATATGGTTCACTATGCAGGGAATGACAAATTGAAAAGGAATGGTATCACATTCATCATCAAAAAGAACATTTCAAGATCGTTCTTGAAGTATAATGCTGTCTGTGATAGGATAATATTCATATGTGAACAAGGAAGTTCAGTTAATACTACTATTATTAAAATTTACACACTAACCACTAAGTTTAGTGATGAAGAATTTGAAGAATTTTACCAACTTCTTCAGACTGAAATTGAGAACATACATTTAAGATGTATTGGTAATTATTGGTGATTGGAATGAAAAGGTTGGAAACAAAGAAGGATCAGTAGTTGAAAAATATGGACCTGATGATAGAAATTATGCTGGAGATCACATGACAGAATTCTGCAAGACCAATGACTTATTCGTTGAAAATATTTTTTTAAGCAACATAAAAGATAACTATACACATGGACCTTACCTAATGGAATAAACAGAAATCAAATTGTCTACATCTTTCGGGAGAGAAGGTAGAAAAGCTCAGTGTCATCAGTCCAAACAAAGCCAGGGAAGACTGTGGAAAAAGCCATCAATTGCTCATATATAAGTTCAGGTTGAAGCTAAATTAAATTGAAACAAGTCCACAAGAGCATAAATATGACATTGCACATATCCCACCTGAATTTAGAGATCACATCCAGAAAAGATTTAGTGTACTAGACACTAATGACCTAAGACCAGAGAAGATTGATATAAAAGGTATCAAATTGCTTTGTTCCATCATCAACACTTATGAAAGCAGCAGTCAAGAGATCAAACAACATATTGCCCTAAGAAAATCTGCTGCAAAGACCTCTTTAAAATGTTGATGAGCAAAGAAATCAGTTTGAGGACTAAAGTGTGCCTGATACAAGCCATGGTATATCCAACAGCCTCATATGCATGTGATAGCTGGACAATGGACAAGGAAGGTCCTAGAAAAATTGATGCATTTGAGTTATGGTGTTAGAAAAGAATATTAAATTGAGTTTTAGTGTTGGAAGAAGTATAACCAGAAAGCTTCTTTAGTCAAGATGGCCAGACTTTGTCTCTCATACTTTGGACATATTATCAGGAAAGACCAGTCTATGGAGGACAGCACATACTTGGTAAAGCAAATCTCATGAATTAACAAAAGCAAATCTGGGTCATTTTATTTAAATAAACTTCAGTAATATATGAGAATTTTAAGTCAGTTAATGTCAGTTATATACAGTCACTTTTGGCTAAAGTGTACAAACATAAAATACCAACCATTGTTCTTTAGCTTGCAACATACCCACAGTTCTTAAATATACATATATATCTAACATGTAATTGTTTGTAGATTTTCCAGCATATACTTTAAATTATAGAGCATGAATACATACATCATTATTCTCTATTATCTGTATATCATACTCTCATATTACCTATTTGTCAAAATTATAACTTGATACAAGTAATTTATAGATGCTTATTATAAACAATATCTATTGTATAATAGAACAGAACAGCTCTTTAGTATACTCTAATTCATTAAAATATAAGTAACAGTATGGAAATGCATATATATACGCTTATACAAAAAGAAAAGTTAGTAATTCTTCAATTTTCTTCCTGATTGTGATGACCTCATTTAGATGATAAATTGTGGAGATTAGTTTCTAATTCATTAAAGTCAATTCTTCTGAAAATTGTAATAGATATTTCAGTGAATTAGAGGATTAATCTAACAATCTGCCAAACAAGTTAACCTGATAGTTTGAAGCTTTCCTGAGTATAATATAATTTTAAACTGAAAGAGATCATATCCCATGAGCAACAAATTGAGATACTCTATGTAACTTGATTTTGAATTGTAATTATATTAATGAAATTAGATTTAAAAAGCATTTCAAATCCATACATTCCAACCTAAGAAAAAAAGAGATTTTAATCATCCCCTAGAGCAGGAGCTGGTTTAATATTCTAAATTTATACAATCTTAATAAATACTTATTGATGATGAAGTGATCAGTCCCTCCCAATCTATTCAGTTTTTTAGTTACTTTTTCATTTGTGCCATATAGACAAAAGCACACAGCTATCTTATTAGTAGAACGTGTCTTATAAATAACCCAAAGAACTTTTCAGCATTTATATGAAGAATGTAGTGACTTCAAAAGAAGTATCAAGGTTATATTTACCAAATTCAACATAGTATTATTTGATTCTGTTTGGAACAAAGCCACTATTTAGTTTGAGCCTGTGAAAAAGAAAGTGGGAAATGATATCTGACCTCTTACTTCACCAGAGGAAGAAAAATCAATCATTAGCGTCAAACTACGACCTATTCCTATGAGGCTATGATCACACATGACTAGGCTTCTACCTTCTCTACCAAATCTGAGGTCAACTGTCCCTCCCACAACACTCTCTACACAGATGGGATCAATAATTTATTGCAATGGCCACACAGAAATCAGGAACCATACTCCAGCTATAGGGTTTATTAGGGAAGTTAACTGGTTAAAATGCAGGGTCAGAAATGCTCAGGGCAAAGTGCTTTCATTCAGGATAGCCTCTCCTCAGCTATGACTACAGGCAAGCCTCTCTCTGACCACTGGCCGCTTGGACTACCCTTCACCTATTGCACAGATAATCTTACAAAGTTTTATGGAGCTCCTGATCAATGCCCAAGGACATTCCACTTCTCTATAAGCCTCAGACTGAAGGTGCAAAGTTCTAGCTCTGTGGGTCAACAAACATAGTTCTCCAATTAAGTGTCTGGAGGCACCCCATTGCACAAGTGAACCAACTGTGCAAAATCACTGAGCTTCATTTGTGCACACCACTCTGTATGGGGTACTGGTTCTTGGTTCTGCTGCTGTTGCTCCTCTGTCACTCTTTGCTACTCCTCCAGTGTCACAGTTTCTGTCCCTTTGTCAAGGAGTTTCAATGCACAGGAAGCTTAGGGTCCAAATGATGCATTCTACTCCTGGCTCTTCTTCTTTTATAGTAGTAAAATTCCCCTTTTGCTTCTGAGATGGCTCATTTTATACCCAGCATGATGGCAAAATTGATCCATCACAACTAGCCCTGTTAACCAGCACTCACAGCTGAATCATATAATCTCTCAACACCTCCCTCACTTTTTCAACTCCAGACCCATCAGGAAAAAGTCACTTGGTGGGAACTCACAAAACTTCTGGTTAGAAGAGACATTAAATAATTCACTATATCACTGAGTCAAAAAGGCAGAACTAGAAATTAAGTTGAAGTGCAGCCTTTAGCAAACAAAACCTTGATTTATATGCAAGTTAAAAATGTGTAGGTTTGGTAGGGGTGAGTTGAGTATTATGTGTATATGTAGAGCAGTGTATGTGTGTGTGTAGGATATAAGTGGAAAAATATCATGATTTACAGAAGGAACCTACAGTCACCAAAAGATAATAAACAATAAAGATTAGAGCAGAAATAAATGAGATAGAAAACAGAAAAACTACAGAAAGAATTAACAGGACAAGAAGCTGGTTCTTTGACAAACCATTGGCAAACCTAACAAAAAAAAGAGTGATAAGACACAAATAACATGCATTAGAAACCACATGGGCAATGTCACAATAGAATCAAAGGAAATCAAAATGATATTATTATAAGGATATTATCAAAAGGATATTCTTTTATAAGAATACTATGAAGAGTTGTACTCCAACAAATTTGAAAACTTAAAAGAGATCGATATATTTTTAGAAAAACACAACCTACCTAAACTTACACAGAGTGAAGTAGAAGACTTGAACAGACCAAAAACAAAAGAAGAAATTGACCAAGTCGTTAAAAAACTCCCATCCAAAAGAAGTCCAGTCCCAGATGGCTTCACTGGTGAGTTCTACCAAACATTCAGGGAAGAGCTGTCACCAATTTTAATCAAAAGATTCCAGAATATAGAGGAGGATGGAAAACTTCCTAATATATTTTATGAAGCAAGCATAACCCTCATACCAAAACCAGGCAAAAAAGAAAATTATAGACCAAAATTCCTCATGAATATAGATGCTAAAATTCTCAACAAAATCTTAGCCAACAGAATGCAAAAGCACATCAAAGAAACAATATATCATGACCAAGTGGGATTCATAAAAAGGATGCAAGGATGGTTCCACATTAGAAAAACAATCAATGTAATACACTATATAAATAAAAAAAAAAGGAAAAGAACCACATGATCATATTGATGGGTGCAGAAAAGGCATTTGACAAAATCCAACATCCATTCCTGATAAAAACACTCAACAAAATAGGAGTTGAAGAGAAATTCCTAAGCATAATCAAGATCATATATACAAAACCAACAGCCTACATTACCCTCAATGGAGAGAAACTGAAAGCCTTCCCTTTGCAAACAGGAACCAGACAAGGATGCCATTTGTCACCACTCCTATTCAATATTGTGCTGGAAGTCTCAGCAAGAGCTATACTATACGGCAAGACAGGGAAATAAAGGCATCTAAATTGACAAAGAGGAAATAAAACTCTCCCTATTTGCAGATGATATGATCCTATACATAGAAAACCCTAAAAACTCAGTAACTATATGTGTCAGTTGTTATTAAGTGCCATAAAGTCGGTTCAGATTCAGAGTAACCCTGCATAGGGCTTCTGAGGATGGGTGGAGAGTTTGAACTGCCAATCTTTCTGTTCAAGCTGACCTTGAGGTACAATGCACATAATCCTAGCACAGAGAAAGAACATTTTCATCACTGCAGAAAATTTCATTTTACAGAACTACCTAAGAAAAACTTTCACTCCATCAAAATCAGGAGAAGACAGGGTATCAGTAGGAGATGATCAGCACTGGCAGAGAAAAAATATTTCAATAAAACTAAGGTGAAGAGCATACATAGATCAAGAGAGACCACAGAGCAGCATCAATGGTTATAAGTGACATAAACTAAAACCAAACCCACCACCATCAAGTCAATTACAATTCATAGTGACCCCATAGGTCAGGGCAGAACTGCTCTGTATGGTTTTCAAGTCTCATTTTTCTTCTTCAGAGTTGCTGGTGGGTTCAACCTGCCTACCGTTCAGTCAGCGGCCCAAATGTTTCATCCACTGCACCATCAGATCTCCTTATATGTGGCATAGCATCGGCTAATCAAGTGGGCAGTGACACCAAGTTTTAGAACAAGAATGGTTATGTCACAACATATTTATATTTATCAATAGCAAAAAATTGAACTAATTAGAGATAGATTGCAAATAATTGTTTAAAGAGAATTATCTAAGGATTAAACTTTTAGATATGACAAAATACAAAATTTAGACATGACAACAAATCACAAAATTGCAAGGAATAAGTTACTCAGATTCATCTCAATTTACATATTATCTGTGCTATAAATTTTCATTTTTAAATAAAAATGTTTTCTTGTTTCTTTCTGATAACATAAATAATTCATTGTTATTATATATACTTCAACATCCATAGCTCATTCATTCATTAGCACATTTACTGAGCACTTACCAAGTGTCAGGTGTTTTCCTAGATAATAAAGGCATGGTAGAAGTGAAACCAATGAGTTCCTGATCCGTATACTTTGGAAAGACCATTCTGAGAAAGTATTACTTCATACTAAGTCCTAAATGTGAGTAGAACTTTACCAGGCAAAGGAAAGTGATCATGTTACAAGTAAAAACAAATCTCTAGGCACTAAAGAAAGAAGACTGAATGAAGCACATTTGGGAAACTGGAATGATTAAGACATGGCTCAAACATAGACAGACACCTGTATACTGATTTAATGTACAAAACTGATAGCAGTTTCATATCTTACCTGAAATAAATTCAGTAGGGGCTCTTGATTTCAAAGTCATTATTTCCTTATCATAAAATTCTTCATATCCAACAAATATGTTTTGTTACAAGTGCAGCTCTTTCTAACAGGACTAGTGTTATAGATGGCTATGTTCCTAGGAGTATCAAAGCTTTAGAGAAACTATGGCATAAATTCCTGGAGATTTTAATCTATAGAAAACAATTTAAGGTATTCTTATTTTAAAACAATGAAACTATATTATGAAGTTGAATGGTCTTTAAAGTAAAACCTATGTATACAAAGTGTATCTATATACCAAATAAAAATTATATCTCATGCTTTCTTAGACTTTCTCCAAGAAAGGATATATAAGGTATTTTGTGAAATTTTTTGAGAACAGAAATTCATCATTTCAATTTTTCCCATTTTTCATTAATGTAGTAGTTGATTCTTACTTTACATTAAATTATATCCTTTAAATATTCAGGCTTGTATAGGGTTTCCAGGATGCAGAGATGAATATTCATCACAGTGATGATCAGAAAAAAATTAATAATTATGTTTTAAGGCTATATTATTGCTGTTGTTGTTGTTGTTGTTAGGTGCCATCGAGTTGGTACCAACTTATAGTGACTGAGTGCACAGCAGAACAAAAGGCTGCCTGATCCTGGGCCAACCTCACTACTGTTGCTACATTTGAGCTCACTGATGCTAGCACTTTGCCAATCCATTTCGTTGAGGGTCTTCCTCTTTTTCTCTGACCCTCCACCCTACCAAACATGACATCCTTCTCCAGCAACTGGTCCCTCCTGACAATATGTCTGAAGTAAGAGAGACAAAGTTTGGCCATCCTGGCCTCACTTTTTTCAAAACAAATCTGTTGGTTCTTTTGGCAGCCCATGACACTTTCAATATTCTACTCCAGCACCATAAATCAAAAGCATCAACTCTTCTATGGTCTTCCTCATTCACTGTCCAATATTATATAACTTGCTGTTGTTGTTAAGTGCTGTCGAGTCAGTTCTGACCCATAGCGACCCTGTACAGGGTTTCCGAGGCTGTGAATCTTTACGGGAGTAGAAAGCCTCATCTTTCTCCCGCGGAGCGGCGGGTAGTTTCGAACTGCTGACCTTGCATTATATAACTAGATAAGATAAATTTGGCTACGTTTCCAGGGAAGATTTACAATAACAAATCAATAGATCTTGATGGACCACTCAAGATGTTTATGAAGACTGGCAGACTTATTAGCTAGAAAACCAGCCTGGAAAAATAAAAAATATAACTATATATTTTCAGATAGTTAATACGAGTTGCTGTTGTTGCTAGGTGCCATGAAGTCAGTATCAAATCATAGCAACTCTATATACAACAGAATTAAACACTGCCTGGTCCTGGGCCAATCTCATATATGTTGCCACTCTTCAGCCCACTGATGCTGCCACTTTCCCAATCCATCTTGCTGGGGTCTTCCTCTTTTTCTCTGATGCTCCACCTTATCATACATGATATCCTTCTCCAGGGATTGGTCCCTCCTGACAATATGTCTGAAGTATGAGAGATGAAGTCTGATCATCCTGATCCAAGGAGCATTATAGCTATACTTCATCCAACACAGATCTATTTGTTTTTTTGGCAATCCATGGTACTTTCAATATTCTCCTCCAACACCATAACTCAAATGCATCAGTTCTTCTATGATGTTCCTTAATCACTGTCCAACTTTGGCATTCTTAAGAAGTTATTGAAAATACCATAGCTTGGGTCAGGCGCACCTTAGTCCTCAAACTGACATCTTTGCTCTTCAACACTTTAAAAAGGTCTTGTGAAGATGATTTGCCTAATGCAGTATGTCATATGATTTCTTGACTGCTGTTTCTATGAGTGTTGATGGTTGATTCTAGAAAAATGAAGTCTTTGACAACTTCAACCTTTTCTCCATTGATAACATTATTGTTTATTGGTCCAGTGGTGAAGATTTTTGTTTTCTTGATATTGAGATGTAATGCATATAGAAGGCTGTGGTCTTTGATCTTAATAAGTATTTTATGTCCTCTTCACTTTTAGCAAGCAAAGTTGTATCATCTGCACACCACAAGTTGTTAATGAGTCTTCCTCCAATTCTGGTGCAATATTTTTCATCATATAACCCAGCTTCTCTGATTATTTGCTCAGCATACAGTTTGAATAAGTATGTTGAAAGAATACAACTTTGCCGCACACCTTTCTTAATTTTAAAACATTCAGTGTTCCCATGTTCTGTTTGTACAACTGCCTCTTGGTCCATGTACAAATTCCTAATGAGCACAATGAAGTGTTCCGGAATACTCATACTTTGCAATGTTGTCCATGGCTTGTCATGATCCACACAAACAAAGCCATTACATAATAAATAAAGCACAAACAAGTATTTTTCTGGTATTCTCTGCTTTCAGCCAAGATCCATCAGACATCAGTAATGATATCACTCATTCCATGCCTTCTTTTGAATCTGGCTTGAACCTCTTGAAGTTTTCTGTCAATATATGCTTGCAACCGTTTCTTTATTACCTTTAGCAAAACTTTACTTGCATGGGATATCAAAGATATAGTCCGATGATTTCTGCATTCCATTGGATCATCTCTCTTTGGAATGGGAACAAACACAGATCTCTTCCAATCAGTCAGCCAGATGGTTGTCCAAATTTATTGGCATAGATGAATGAGTGCCTCCTGTGTCCCCTGATTTTCTTGAAAGATTTCCATTTTTATTCCATCAATTCCTGGTGCCTTGTTCTTTCCCACTTCTTTCAATGCACCTTGGACTTCTTCCTTCAGTATCATTGGCTCTTGAACATTTGTTACCTCTTGAAATGGTTGAACTTCAACCATTTCCTTTTGATACAGTGACTCAATCTTCTTTGGATGTTTTCTACATCATTCAATAATTTACCCAGATAATCCTCCAATAATGAAAGTCGAGGCTTGAATTTTGTCTTCAGTTCCCCCAAATTGAAAAATGCTGAGCGTGTTCTTCCTTTTTCATTTTCTGACTCCAAATCTTTGCACATTTTGTTGTAATATTTTACTTTATCTTCTCGAGCTGATCTTTGAAATTTTCTGTTCAGCTCTTGGACCTCCTCATTTCTTCCATTTGCTTTTAGCATAGCTACACTGGAGAGCAACTTTCAGTGTCTCTTCTGACATTCATTTTGACCTTTTCTTTCTTTCTTGTCTTCTTAATGACTTTTTGCTTTCTTCATGTCTGATGTTCTTGATGTCATTTCACAACTCTTCTGGTCTTCGGTCTTAAGTGTTTAATATATCAAATTTTTTCTTCAGATGATCTCTGAATTCAGGTGGTATACATTTAAGGTTGTATTTTGGATCTCGTGGATTTATTTTCATTTTCTTCAGCTTCTGTTTGAATTTGCATATGAGCAATTGATGGTCTGTTCCACAATCTGCCCCGACCTTGTTTTGACTGATGATATAGAGCTTTTCCATAGTCTCTTTGCACAGATGTAGTAAATTTCATTTCTATGTATTCCATCTGGTGAGGTCCATGTGTATAAGTCGTCTCTTATGCTGTGTAAAGAAGGTATTTGAAATGAACAAATCTTTGATTTTTGCAGAATTCTGTCATGTGATTGCCAGCATCATTTCTATCACCAAGGCCATATTTTCCAACTACTGAGCCTTCCTCTTTGTTCTCAACCTTTGCATTCCAATCACCAGTAATGATCAATACAGCTTAATTGCATGTTTGGTAGATTTCAGATTGAAGAAGTTGGTAGAAGTCTTCTATTTCATCCTCACTGGCTTTAGTGATTGTTGTGTGAATTTGAATAATAGTGGTATTAACTGGGCTTTCCTGTAGGTACATGGATATTATCCTATCACAGACAGTGTTGTACATCATGACAGATCTAGATACATTATTTTTGACAATGAATGCAACACCATTCCTCTTCAATTTGTCTTTCCTGGCATAATAAACCATGTGGTTGTCAGATTCAAAATAGCCAATACCAGTCCATTTCAGCTCACTAATGCCTATGATATTGATGTTTATGGATTCCATTTCATTTTTCACTATTTTTAATTTTACTAAATTCATGCTTCATACATTCCATGTTCTGATTATTAATGAATGTTTGCAGATGTTTCTCTTCGTTTTGAGTTGTGCCCCATTAGCAAATCAAGGTCCCACGGGCTTTACCCCCACAGACTTTAACTCCATTCGCATCATTATGTTTACCTCTACTTTTAGGAGGCAGCTCTTCCCCAGTTGCGTTTTGAGTCCCTCCAACCTGAGGGGCTTATTTTTCGGCACTATATCTGACAGTGTTTCTCTGCTATTCTTAGGTTTTCAGTGACTAAGTATTTGGATGTAGTTCATCACTCCTTCTTACTAGTCTGTCTTTGTCTGGAAGCTCATCTGAAACCTGTTCAACATGGGTGATCCTTCTGGTAATTAAAATATACTTTTTTAGATGGGTCTGTTTAAAAGAGATGGGGATGAGATTCTTATGATTCAATACTGAGTAACTGTTATCATGAATAATTGTGACTCTCACAATTTTAAAGGTAGAGGTTTTATAACAAAAATGGTGGAGTGGTTAATCATACACCCAGAAACAAAGGACCCTACGATCATCAAGGGAGATGAGCACAAGCAGAATAAGAGACCTTGTCCAGAGAAGCAAGGCCACCAAAGATGGAGGCAGAGATGGGGACATGAAGAGAGGGAGCAGCTGAGAACTCTAATTTCATGGAAAGTGAGGGAATGAGAGCTGGCATCCAGGAGACAGACTTGCAGAATGTGCTCTTTGGTGGTGTAAATTATTATATACACCTGAGTG
>NW_006408529.1:8422388-8432013 GCF_000296735.1 Chrysochloris asiatica
ACATGGAATGAGGGATATCAATGCTAAAGTTAGATGAATCTTGGCTGAAAGCAGAGAATACCAGCAGGATGTTTTTACCTATACTTCATTGACTACACAGAGACTTTTGATTGTGTGGATCGTGACAAGCTATGGACAACATTGTGAAATATGAGTATTACGGAACACTTAATTGTGCTCATGAAGAACCTGTACATAGACCAAGAGGCAGTTGTTCAAACAGAACAAGGGAACACTGCATTATTTAAAATTAGGAGAAGTGTGGAACAGGGTTGTATTTTTTCATCATACATACTCAATCTGGTTGCTGAGCAAATAATTTGATAAGCTGGATTATGTGAAGAAAAACATGGAATCAGGATAGGAGGAAGACTCATTAACAACCTGTGATATGCAGATGATACAACCTTGCTTGCTGAAAGAGAAGGGGACTTAAAATATTCACTGATGAAGATCAAAGACCAGAAAGCCTTCAGAATGGGTTGCATCTCAATGTAAAGAAGACAAAAGTCCTCAACATTAGACCAATAAACAACATTCATATCAGTGGAAAAAAGACTGAAGTTGTCAAAGACTTCCTTTTGCTTAGATCAACCATCAACATTCATGGAAGAAGCAGTCAAGAAATCAAATGTCTTATTGCATTAGGCAAATTTGCTGCATACGACCTTTATAAAGTGTTCATGATCAAAGATGTCAATTTGAGAACTTAAGTGCACCTGACCCAGGCAGTGGTATTTTCAATAACCTCAAACGTATGAGAAAGTTGGCAATGATTAAGGAAGACTGTAGAAGAGTTGATGCATTTGGGTTACAGTGTTGGAGGAGAATATTAAAAGTACCATGGACTGTCAAAAGAACAAATAGATCTGTGTTGAAAGAAGTACAGCCAGAGTGCTCCTTGGAAGCCAGGATGTCCAGACTTCATCTCTCATACTTCAGACAAATTATCAGTCACTAAAGATGTATGTCATGTTTGGTAAAGTGAAGGCTTTAGAATAAACAGAAGACCCTCAATGAGATGTACTGATGTGTAGCAATGATTGTGAGGTTAGCCCAGGACCAGGCAATGTTTCATTCCATTGTGAGCAGGGTCGCTATGAGTGGGTATTGACTCGATGGCACCTAACAACAACAATATTATCATTCTTATGAATTCTTTTTCAGGTCATTTCAATGCCTTTTTTTCACCCTCAAAAACATTTTCTTGCTGTCTCTTGGTCATTTGTTTGTGCTACGCTGTCTTGTTTCTTCCTGTGAACAGAAATGGGCTGCTGTTTTCTAAATATTGTGGTGTTGTATTTGTATTAAGCTGATGAATACATGTTGGTATATTCTTAGGCATCCACCAAAACTGCCTCCTGGTGGATATGATCAAGATATGAGCTTATTTGTAATTTTCAGTTCACTGTTTGTGAAGTTCATTTAAGAGTGTGTTTTGCTGATGTTGATTGTTGTATAGGAGCTGGTAGTAGCTCTTGCTGAATTAATGGAGTTGTAGAAGATGTGTCTCTGGCTGTGCTGTATGGCCACATTTGCCATCTCATGTCTGGTGAGGAAAGATGTGAAAGTAAACCAGAACCACAGCAAAAGAAGAAAACAGTAATGATGGGGGGCGGGGGGGGGGGGCGAAAATAACTTGTAAGTGCTTTCTCTCCACCAATAAGCCACCTACACTGGCCTCTTGCCTTCAAAGATGCCCAAAAAAGTTCAAGATGATCATGCTGCACCTGGCTGGTCCACATAGATTTTGTTTGTTTTTATTTACCCAACACATCCATTCAGCTGCTTCTTCTAGCAAGAGTTATATTCTAGGGCAAACCAGGACTGACATTTAAGACATAGAGCAGGTCCCATCTGATTTCTAAAGTATTGTGTACAGTGCCTCCCTCCTTCAATGGGGTTCACAGTCTTGGCAATCACCTCCAAGTGGCTCCCACCACCTGGAGAGCAGGAGCTTCCATGGGAATTTATACTGGTGGTGGCTGGTCTTGTTTCTGGTCACCAGGGGAGTGTGAGGACAAGAAGAAGAAGAAGAAAAAAATCACACGTTTAAAAAAATCACATCATTGTCTCTTTGAGCCACACATTAAGGTTCTACAATATGAATGTTTCTTTGTCTCTGAAGCTGCTCACAAATGCTCAAAATGTCTGAGCCACCACAGCTCAGCAGTCACTTCTTTTTTTGCTGCATCTGATCAGCTCTCTCTCCCAGTAAGCATTGAATTCACTTCTCTATCCTTTCATCTGAAGCTCAAAATTCTAAAGCTATTATCTGCATCTGACTCATTTGGTTTTCCATATCTTTGTTGTAGAGGATCCATACACCCTTTCTGCCTAGACTGTCATCTTGCCCCACCTCCTTTCTATTATTTTTTCATTTTCTGTTTCAATTATCAGTGCTGTAGGATAAGCACTAGACTACAAACCAAAATGTTGGTGGTTCAAACCCACCAGCTGTTCCTCGGAAACATTACACAGGGTTGCTATGAGGCAAAAATACCACAGCACTTAATCTTTATTAAGGGAGTGCAGTGACTATATGATAAGTAATGGACTTCATACCTCAAAGTGGTTTTTTTGAGGGAAAAAAAGATGAGGCTTTCTGTTTCCACAAAGATGGAAGCCTCAGACCCTATATATGGTAGCTATGAATTGATACTGTCTCAATCGAGTTTTACTTAAAAACAAAACAAAAAAACTTTAGTATTTCTTTCCTTCTGGTAAGTGTAAGCTTGTTTTCATGTTTTCTAATTGTTGGAGATGCTGGGTTAAAGAGTGGCTGTGTGCATTCATTACTATAAATAGCCCTCAGAGCACTGATTTTGCTATGTCCTTAAAGTTTTCATATGTTGTATCTTCATTTTCATTTGATTGAAGAATTTTTAAATTATTTTTTCTTCTATTTCCCAGTTATTTTCAAGCAGAGTATTATTTAATTTCTGTGTCTTTTGTTTTGTTTGTCCTTGATCTTCTGAATGCTGATTTCTAATTTTATAACAATGTGATCTGAGAAGATGCTTTGGTATACTTCAATGTTTTCAAATTTATTGAGGTTTGCTTTTGTGGGCATATTGTCTATTCTGAAGGATGTTTGCTTTGCACTAGGAAAGAATGTATTTTGTTTTGTTGTTACATGGAATGCTTGGTATAATTCTATGAGTTCAAACTGGTTGATTGAGTTATTTAGTCTGTGTCTTTGTTGAATTTCTCTCTAGTTGTTCTGTCCTTCATCAGAAGTGGTGTATTGAAATCTCCTATTATTGTAGAGTTGTCTTTTTCTCTCCAATTCTTTTATAGTTTGATTTTTTTGAAATCACTCATTTGGGTAAGTAGGTACTTATTATGGCCATGCCAATTGTTCAACTGATACTGTAATCATTACACAAATGTCATTCTTTATCTCTTATACTGGTTTTTGTCTTAAAGTCTATTTTATCAGAAATTAATATTGTCACTCCTGCTCATTTTTTACTGCCATTTGCTTGATTTGTATATTTCTATCCATTGATTGTTTTTATCCTTATGCCTAAGGTTTTCCTTTTTTAGACAGCATGTTTATTAGTGCAATTTTTTAAAGCCTTTTCTATCTCAACTTTGTAAAAAAAAAAAAGTCTATATGTTTTAAGACTTATTTATGAATTCTGCATTCTGTTCCATTGATCAAATGAATTCTGTATTCTGGTACATTGATCAACTTGCTTATCTTTATACCGATCTGACACTTAAAAAGCTTAGCCTTGTAAGTCTTAAAAGCAGGTAAGAATAGCTTTTCAGTATTGCTTCTCCAGGAGTAGTTGCTCCTGACAAAATGAGTGCCATATGAGAGATGAAGTGCCACCATCCTGGCTTCTAAGGAACATTCTGGCAATATTTCTTCCAACATAGAATTTTTTTGCTCTATTAATATGTTTTTATTTTTAATGTTCTTCTTTAATACCATAATTAAAATGCACCAATTCTACTATGGTCTTTCTTATTCATTGTCCAAGTTTCTCTTGAATAGGTTGTTGTTGTTAATTGCCTTCAAGAAGGTTGCAACTTATAGTGACCCAGTATAACGTTTCGGAGTAGCTGCCAGTGGGGTTGCACCATTGACCTTGTGGTTAGCAGCCCAGTGCTTATTCTATAGCACCACATGTGGGAATTGAAATCACCATGATTCAGGTCAGGCATATCTTAGTCCTCAAACTAAGAACTTTGCTCCTAATACATTTAAGAGGTTTTGTGCAGCATATCTGCCTAATGCACTATGTCTTTTGATTTCTTGACTGCTGCTTCCATGAGTGTTGATCATGGATCCATAATTAAGACCTCCAAGACTGAATATAGGCAACCATAGATATCGATTTATAACAAAGGCATTTACAAAGCAAAAAGAGGGAACAGTGTAGAAGAAAAACTTCCAAATAGAAAGGAAGTCCAGTAAACTTCAAAACACAACAGACAGTTTTAAACTTGGGAATAAGTTAATATAGGGATTACTTGGATGAATACAACAATATACAGTAAGAGGGAGGTTGGCAAAAAATGAGACCGGGTAAGACATAGGGACAAGTGCAATAACAGTGATCTATAAAGTAAGTGCATGAATAGTCACACAGACTAAACATGTCTGGGAGGGAGTATAGGATTATACCCACAAATATATTTTGTTTGACTGAAATTATCATTACATGGATATTTACCTGTGCTGCAAATATATCCATGAACTTAGATATAAACAGCAAAGGTGTGAAAACTTAGACATAACCAAACACCTTGTGGAAATGAGTCACTGAGCCTGGAAGCTGAAGACCATTGTCTTAAGGGACACCAAGGTCATCTGCTTAACATAGTTCACCAAGATAATGTTATACATCCTACTTTGTTTATTAGTGACTGGGTTCTTAAAACATCTTCAACAGCCAACTAAGGTACAACTTATCATCTCTTCCTGTTCAGAAGAAAGAACATGGATAAAAATCAAAGACTCGTGGAAACAATTACTCCAATGGACTAATGCACCATGTGAAATAAATATCAGTCTCCAGGACGCTGAAACCAGAAGAACAAGGTGGTGCCATGGCTAACACTACCAATTGTGCTGAAAGGGATCACATTACAAAGTCCTGTATATGAAAGAAAATGTGGATCAAAACTCTAAATTATAAAAGAGACCAGGCTTATTGGTCTGAAAGAGATCTGTGGAACCTCAGATACTATGGTGGATAACCCTTTTTAGGTCTGGAACTGAAATTCACCTCTGTAACTCAGTTTTTAGCCAAACAATATTGTTGTTGTTGTTTTTAAGTGCCATAAGTAGGTTTCAACTCATAACTACCCTATTTTATAACAGAACAAAGCACTGACCAGACCTGTACCATCATGCTCTCAACTTGAGTCTTTTCCCCTATTGGTCCAGTTGAGAGAATTTTCATTTTCTTTACATTGAAGAACAATCAATATTGAAGGCTGTAATCTTTTATCTTCATCAGTAAGTATTTCAAATCCTCTTCACTTCCAGAAATCAAGATTGTGAAAGCTATATATCACATATTGTTAATGAGTCACTCTTCAGTGGTGATGCCATGTTCTTCATATAATCCCACTTCTCAGATAAGTTGCTTAGCATACAGAGTGAATAATTATAGTGAAGGTATGCAAACTTGGTGCATACCTTTTCTGATTTTAAGCCATTCAATCCAGAATCCCGTTCTTCTGTTTAAATGATTGCCTTTTGGTCTATGTATAGATTCCTCGTGAGCATGATTAAGTGATCTGGAAGAGCCATTCTTTGCAGTGTTTTCCATAGTTATGATAACATTATATATATATAATCCTAGAAGGGAAACAATAACATTAGTGAGGCAAACACACCATAGAATAATCGGTCATTCTAGTTCAAAAGACAGCATTTACTCAAGGACAAGGTTTGAAATGTTTAGAAAGGACAAATGGAAATAAAACACAGGGAGGAAGTAGAATAAATAAATAAATAAAAGATCAATAAAACTGATCTGCTCTGTAACGCTTCACCCAATTCATAATAATAAAAAATAGTAGTCTTCTATTTTAGGTTTTATGCCTTTATGCTATTGTTGTAATATATTTTTACTTAAATGCATTATCAACTCATCAGTACATTGTTATTATGGGAGTTAATTTCTTTTTAATATTTTTAAGGGAAAATATATATCTAGTGATTCATTTCTTCTGCTCTTATTGCTTCTTTTAGGTTGATATATATGTCTAACCTGTGTGAAGTATTATTTGTTCTATATTTAGCATTCAGTTCTACTTCTGAAGAATTTTTAGCTTTTATTTATCCCTTTGTTTTCAACTGATATTTTCACTTGGTACAGGATTCTATTTTACATTTTTTGGTATCTTCGTTTTTATTATCTTAAAGATATTTTGCACTATCCTCGTAATTGCATTGCTTTCGCTAAGTAATGTACTCTCATTTTTATCTTTATACTTCTCTGTTTATTGAAATGTTTTTGGCTGCCTGAGTTTAAGATTGTTTTCTTCATCATCGGTGCTGATCAATTTCATTATGCTATGACTTGGTATATATATATATATTTTGCTGAGGTGTTCTATAAGTATACAGGAATCTAAAGTTGTAATTTTCAACAAACTGGGAAATTATTGGACATTATTTCTTCAATTTTTTTTCTGGTCCTTTTCTCTTGCTTACTTTACAATTATTTTAGGTCATTTGAAGATGTTAAACATCTCTCAGACATTCATAATTTGTCATACTATGGTGATGTGTGTTTCTGTGATTCTGGAAGCTATGCCACCAGTATTTTAAATGCCAGCATGGTAAGCAATGGTGAACAAAGATTTTAGACTAGGAAGAAAGCAGACATACTACTTCAAAATATTTTGTCCCTAAAAGCCTTAATACTATCAGATATTACCAGATTATTAAATACTGAAACATGATGAAGAACACCAGAGCATACTCAGATACAGTGTGGGAAGATGAGACCCTCATGTTGGAAAGCTCTCAAAATATGAGTGGGGAAAAGGAGCTGCTCAAAATAGAGTTGACCATGATGACGGAATGGAGTAAAGCCTTTGGGATTCTCATCTGCAGATAGGGTACAACTCAGAATGCAGAGAAATACTTATAAATATCAATTAATAATCAGAACAATAAATGTATGAAGTATGAATCTAGGAAAATCAGAAGTTGTCAAAAATGAAATGGCATGCATAAACATCAATGTCCCAAGCTCTAATGAGCTAAAATGGACTGGCATTGACCATTTAGAATCTGACAATCAAATGATTTACTATGCTCAAAATGACAAATTCAACTGGAATGGCATCATATTTATCATCAACAACAACATTCTAGAGAACAAACAAGATGGTGGACTGAGTGGAAGTGCAGTGAGGAGCTCCATCAGAAACAACACAGAATACCGGACCAAGCAGGCTCAGGGGATGGTCCCAGAGCTTTGAACCACAAATAAAGGAATATTTAGAAAGTTGGAAGGCTTACAGCTAGGGGAATTTGTAGCAGAAGCAAGAAATCCAGTGCTTTATAAATCAAGATGCTCAGTTGATCCCAGGGCCACCATCTTGGGTGAGACCAAGTGGGGGAAAGATCAGAGCAGCCATGGATGCCTGACAGAACCACGGTGATAAAGGTGTGGACACCCTTTTTTTTTTTTTGGTATCTGTTCATTGGTCTCTCATCTGTGTACCTCCATTCTGATGACTACAGGGGGTGCCTGAGCTAGTGGAAACCCTATCCCCAACCCCGGAGGGTTCTACTACTCATGCACATGGATCTCCTCAAAATTCAGTGACATCTTTCACTTAAAAACAAATGGCAGTGCAAAACGGCCACAGCCAGCCCCAAACTGTTTATCACTAGAAAAAAAGCCTGAACAGGGATTGTGGAGTGGGACAGGCAGACTAAAAAGAAAATAGGCCAAAAATTAAATCCTGAGTTATGACACAATGACCAACAATGGCATCTTGAAATTTCTCAGGAAGAAGAGTGAAAAGGGAAGCCCATCTCCTGATCACATCTACCTGGAAGCAATCAGAAAACATAAAAAAATACCAAAATACACACCCATCTAAGTATTAAGGTCACAGGTAATTTTTGATATGCCCCAAAAAACAAACAGATGACCATATCAGCACATGTCCAGAAATGAGATTAAGTGACTGAGGCAAGTGAGCTAGAAGTAGACATACACTCCATACTGGAAGATGGGTAGGCTTTAGAAATGCCTGAGAAGGAATTCAGAAAAATGATTATAAAATGTATCAAAACACTATATAATAGAGTTGAGAAAAATAAGGAAGAAATCAGGAAAGCACTACAAAAACAATCAAATAAGATAGATACAGCATTGGAAACAATTAAAAACCTACAGAAAGAGGTCCAAATGATTAAAAATAGAATATCAGGAATGGGCAATACACTGAAAGGGCAAAGGAGTAGAATTGAAAAAATAGAAGCCAGAACTAGTGAGCTAGAAGATAAATCTCTCAATATTACTAAGATAGAAGAGCAAGAAAAAAAAAAAAGGATAAAACAAATCTGAAGAAGGCCTAAGATTCATGTTGAACAACAGAAAGAAGAATAACTTAAGAATTATTGACATTCCGGAAGAGGAAGAATCACACAAGTCCACAGAGGAGATAGTTGAAGATCTGCTGGAAGAAAATTTCCCTAATATCCTGAAAAGCAAAAAGATAAGTATTCAAGAAGCCCAACAAACCCCAAGAATGATAGACCCTAAAAGAAACTCACCAAGAAATATAATAATCAAGCTCTCCAAAATCAAAAATAGGGACGGAATCCTGAAAGCATCTAGGGAAAGAGAAGTGTAACATACAATGGCAAGCAAATCAGATTAAGCTCAGATCTCTCCACAGAAACCATGCAGGCAAGAAGGCAATATAAAACTCTGAAAGAAAGAAAAAACAACTGCCAACCAAGAATCCTCTACCCAGCAAAGCTGTCAATCAAATACAATGGAGTAATCAAAGCCTTCCAGGATTAACAGAAGCTAAGGGATTTTGTCAAAGCCAACCCTGCTATGAAAAGCATCTTAAAGGAAGTACTATGGACTGAGAACCAATAAAAACAGAAAACAACCAGAGAATTAAGTATGTTGCACTATCACCCTGAACTCAAATCAACAAATGGAAGAGTCAAGAACAGAATAAAATTATAAGAACAGAGGATCTAGGAGTTGAGTCTATAATCAAAACAACTACAATTTCAAGTAAGGTGAACACAGAGGAACCGAGACCCTGGTGGTGAGAAGGTCAGGTAGATTACAGGATAAAATAGACTGTCTTAAAAGGAGGGAAGAGTTAATGGAATATAAGGTAACCACAACAGTGGGGTTGGCATGGAGGGGTTACTTTGGGTGTTGGGGAGAGCAATACAAGAAGGGGCAGGAGGTGGAAGAACAAGATAGATAGGGGAACACTGAGACAAGTTTGCATGACCCAAGTGGGACCTAGGTAAATAGTGATGCATACTCAACCTTGGAACAACAGGACTCTGTGATACAGGGATCTAGGCATAGTCTGAAGAGAGGAAATAATACTAAGATATTTGACTGTCTTATAAATATTGGTTTCCCCTGCTTGCTATTTT
>NW_006408529.1:8434208-8445101 GCF_000296735.1 Chrysochloris asiatica
TACATGGAGGGGATTATAATCATTGTAATGAAACAAGGTGTATGATTTGTTGAATGTAAAACTGATGATCTGACCTGTAAACTTTCATGCAATCCACAATAAAAACCTGAAAAAAAAAATTCTAATAACTATCTTGAAGTAAAATCCTGTCTCTGATAGAATAATATCCATACGTCTGTACAGAGTCACTGATTCAATGGCAATTAAGATCAATAACAAGGAAGACCAACTAATACAACTATTATTCAAATTTGCACACCAACCACTAAAGTCACTGATGATGAAATTAAAGAATTCTACCAAATTCTCCAGTCTGAAATTGACCAAAGATGCAGTCAAGATGTTTTGATAATTACTGGTGATTGGAATGCAAAGGCTGGAAACAAGGAAGAAGGGTCAGTCGTTAGAAAATAGGACATTGGTGATAAAAATGATGCTACAAATCACACGATTGAATTTTGCAAGACGAATTACTTTTTCATTGCAAATACAATTTTTAAACAACATAAAAGATGACTATATACATGGACCTCACCAGGTGTAATATATGGAAATCAAATTGACAACATCTGTAGAAAAAGATGAGGAAAATACTCCATATCATCAATCAAAACAAGGCCAGTGACACACTGTGGAACAGACCATCACTTGCTCATATGAAAGTTTAAGCTTAAACCGAAGAAAATTAAAGCTAGTGCATGAGAGCCCAAATATGACCTTGAATATGTTGTTGTTAAGTACCGTTGAGTTGGTTCTGATCCATATCAACCCTGTATAGAAGCAGCTGATTAGCTTGAACAACCAACCTGCAATTCAAATGGTTTTGCAATCTGGTGCATTAACATCAACATCCCCACACAGCCCCACACCAGAACCTTGACTCTATCCCCACCCTAAATTTAAATTATCATCTCAAGAGCAGATTTGATAAATTAGACCCTAAAGACTCAATGCCAGAGAGTTGTGGGATGACATAGAGAAAGAACATCACACAGGAATAAAGAAAAAGTTCATAAGAAGACAAAGATGGAAAGACCAAAGTGGATGTCAAAAGAGATTCTGTGACTTGTTATCCAGTATAGAGAAGCTGAACAGAAAATTTCCAAGGGCAGTTCAAGAAGACAAAGTCAAATATTATAATGAAATATGAAAACACCTGGAGTTATAAAACCAAAAGAGAAGAACATGCTCAGCATTTCCCAAGCTGAAAAAAATATTTAAACCTTTACTTGCTCTATTGAAGTATTGTAGGGGCAAAATACTGAATGATGCTGAAAGCATCAAAAGAAGATGCAAGGAATACACGGAGTCACTGTACCAAAAAGAAACAGTCAATGTTCAACCATTTCAAGAGGCAGCCACATGATCAAGATCCAATAATACTGAAGGAAGAAGTGCAGTGAAGGCACTGGCAAAGAACAAAGCTCTGGGAATTGATGGAACAGAAATTGAACTCTTTGAACAAACTGATGCAGCACTGGAGGCACTCACTCATCTACGCCAAGAAATTTGGAAGACAGCTGCCTGTCCAACTGATTGGAAGACATCTGTATGTGTGGCCATTCCAAAGAGAGAAGATACAATGGAATTAGGAAATTCCTGGTTGGAATTATTATATTACTGAAATCAATATCAGTAATATCGCATGCAAGTAAAATTTTGATAAAGAAATTTTAAAAATGACAGCAACTGTGTCAGGGAACTGCCAGAGTTTCAAGCTGGATTCAGACAAGGATGTTGAATGAGGGAAATCATTTCTGATGTCTGATGGATCTTGGTTGAAAACAGAGAATACAAGAAAGAATGTTTACCTGTTCTTTATTGATTGTGCAAAGGCTTTTGACTATGTGTCAGTCATGACAATCTATGGACAACATTACAAAGAATGAGTATTTCAGAACACTTAATTGTGCTCATGATGAATCTGTACGTAGACCAAAAGGCTGTTGTTTGAACAGAACAAGGGCGGCACTGAATGGATGAAAATCAGGAAAGATGGGCACCATGGTAGCATTCTTTCACTATACCTATGCAATCTGTATGCTGAGCAAATAATCTGAGACAATTATGAAGAAGAATGTGGTATCAGGATTAAAGGAAGACCCATTAACAACCTACAATACACAGAAGATGCACCCTCAAATGCTGAAAGTGAAGAAGATTTAAAATAATTACTGGTTAAAATAAAAACCACAGCCTTTGGTATGGGGTTGCACCTTAATGTAAAGAAAACAATAATCTTCAGAACTGGGCCAATAAATAACTTCAAGATAAATGGAGAAGAGATTGAAATTCTCATAGACTTCATCTTGCTCATATCAACCATCAACACTCGTGGAAACAGCAGTTATGAAATCAAATAAGAAACTGAATTGGGCAAATTTGCTGCACAAAACTGCTTTTAAGTTTTCAAGAGCAAAGAAAAGAGTTTTAAGACAAAGGTGTGCCTGGTCCAAGCCATGGTATTTTCAATAACCTCGTGTACATGTTTAAATTGTACAATAAATAAGAAAGACTGTAGAAGAGTTGATGCATTTGAGTTATGGTGTTGACAGAGGATATTTAAAAGTGCTATGGACAGGCAAAAGAACAAACCAATGTGTGCTGGAATACGTATAGCCAGAATGTTCCTTAGAAGCAAAGATGGCCAGACTTCATCTCTCACACTTCAGCCATATTATCAAAAGGGATCACTCCCTGGAGAAGTATATCATGCATAGTAAAGTGGAGGGTAAGAGGAGGATAGGAAGACCCCAAACAAGATGGATTGGTACAGTGGCAGCAGCAATGTGTTCAAGCATAGCATGAGTGTAAGGTTAGTGCAAGACTGGACAGTGTTTCATTTGTTGTGCTTAGGATTTTTATGAGTTGTTACCTACTTAAAGGCACCTAACAACAACAACAAAAGATTAATTTCTATTCTATGCCTTTAAATTCTTCTATCTTGTTTATGAGTAGTTGCTAGTTTTATTCAGAGCATTTTTTCATTTCTGGATATGTAGTTTTTATCTCTACATATTCATTTTCACTCTTTTTGTAATAGCTTCAGTGCCTCTACTTTTAAACATGTTTAAAAGTAACAGTGAGTGTAGAAATTTACTTGAGTTCTATGAATCATTATAGAAAAGTATTCAAATTCACATCAGAAGTAAGGCAGAACCTTCAGACTCCCACGCTTGTGACTGGTATTTTGAGGGAGCAGCACGGGCCCTCAAATTTGTAGGCAGTAGGGCAGAAGCCAAGGAGCTCCAAGAGACCCACATGCTTGTGACTGGTATCCTAAAGGAGAATGGGAAACTCCAAAAGTTGTAGCCAGCAAGTCAGAAATTTTGGTGCTATGGGAGATCCGCATGCATGGCTGGAATATCAAGTCTTGATCCTACTTGATAGTTTGGAAGACTACCTTTGAAATTGAATCCTTGGAACTCTAGCTGATTTTATCTCCCTGGACTCAGCTCATCTTCTCAAATTCGAGAATTCTAACTCTGCCTGGATTTTCTCTCAATACAAGGATTATAACATTTCTAAAGAAAGTAAGCTGGATTGTTTTTAGGGATCACTTCATTTGTTTCTGTATCTCCCGGATCACTTTCCTTTTCCAGATTTCATTTAGTTTGTTTGCTGCTTTCTGTTGTTTCAGATAAGTGAGTAAATCCAGTTTCTCTTCTTCCATCTTCACCAGCAGAATTGCCATGTAAAACTTTAAATAAAAATAGAAAATATAGGTTATAAGCATTATATAGATGGTATGTGATTTTAACCATAAACTATGAATTCAAATAAATGAGAGGTTAATGTAAGCTAAATATTAAAGTAAGATTCTATACAAAATTCAATTTAATTAACATCTGAGAAATAGATAAGTAATTGGGTAATATAGAAAAAAAAATCTAGAATGAAACATTTTGTAGAAAATCTGGATATATTCTTAACCTTATTTGCATTTGCAGGAGTCCTGGTGAGGCACTGTGGGTTAATACGTCAGACTGCAAAGCTATTTGAACTGCAAGTTTGGCAGTTAAAGGTCACCAGCTACTCCTCGGAAACCCTATACAGGGTTGCTATGGGTTGGAATCAACTCAATAGCACTTTAACAACAACAACAACAACAAACACAGTAATAGTTGGGTAAGAAGTTATATTTGAGTCATATGTTAAGCATTTAAATTTATGTTGATTTCTTATATTTGTCATGTTGTCTTTATAATTTTAACTATCTTTGCTTAAAGACTTATGTATTTACTTGCTTTGTTATTTGGTACATATAGTTGTAACCCATTTGTCTTTGCATTAGAATTTATTATTACAATGAATAGTGTTACTATATTAAGTACATACAACATTAAATTCTACTTTGAGTATTATGCCACAGCTATTTCATGTAATTGATGTCACCTGACTTATCTGTTTATTTCCATTTTTAATTAATTAATTCATTCTTTCAATAAATATGCTTTAAAGGATCCATTCACTGCTTTAAAGGATCTATCATGGGATAAAGAAACTTATAAAAATACTTTTTTTCCCCTGTGAAGCTTATAGTCAAAATAAGTGATATGATCTGACACATATTTTATAAACTCACTCTCCCAATTATACTGATATTCGAAATACATGGATGTAGAGCAAATCAGTATTTAGGGCTGAGGCTTGTGTCTCTCCAAAGGCTAGAAGTCTGTGAGAAAAGAACTAGGGATTCAGGGCCAATGAGCTAATTTCCTCTATCACTTTCCTAATGTATGCTCATTTAATACAGTTGCTATTCACTCAAAATTCCCCCTTGCTAATTCACAAGTTATACTTATCTATTATATTATCAGGATAAAGATGAAGCTTTCTGCTCTTATACAGAATCACAGTCTCAGAAACCCTATACAGGGTCTGTGAGTCAAAACTGACTCAACGGCATGTAACAACATTATGTTTATGATAACTTTCTTTTTTCCTCAAGCTGAATTTAGTGTCATACATTTCAGCCCATTTAAAAACAACACACTATTTCTTCCTCCAGTATATTCTATTGTGTCCATATACTCACCTTTCCTAATGAGAGTATCAAAATTATTTCACTGTTTCCCTCTGCTCTACTACTCATACTGAACTCAGAGGACAACTTTGGAATATATTTATTCCTTAAACCAGCTCTCTCCTTTCCCAGCCTCTTATCATTTGGGGGGTTGTTTGGTATTTAGAATTTCATTGACAGTATGTCCCTTCTGTTTGAAAAGCCTGTTCTGCAATTACATTGAATATTCTTGGTTACTTTTCCATTAATCATTAAGAATTATTTCCATTTAGACATATATATCTATGTTAACATATAATACGTTGTCTCCCCTGTTTTGTTCTCCATCCCCATCTTGAATTTTCTATTTGAGATCTATTACTTAATTTAAAATCTTTTTTTAAAACATGGTTTTCTGAGAAAACATATATGAATGATATAGACTAATTTCCTACAGGACTTAAAATGTTTCTTTTGCCCTGACATGTGAATACCAACTTAACTGGGCATTAAAAAATGTGGTTATATTGCTTTAGCTATTGGCAGATGCTGTTTCACTGTCCTCTAGCTTCCGATCAAGCACAAAAAAACGCCCCATACTACTTTGTTTTCCCTTTGTAAGAAACTTGTCGTTTTACTCTGTGCTTGTGTAATCTTTGTCCTTATCATTGAGGATGTTTTCAGGATATGCCAACTATGTGTCTTTTCTCATCAATGCAGCCTGGAACTCAGTGAGCCCTCACTCTGCAGATGCAGGTCTTTTTTCATCACAGATGAATTATCTCTTGTTATTTAATTATTGCTTTTCTTCCATCTGTTCCATTTTATCTTTCTGGGATGCCATCATTTTTACTTTGAGTTTCCTGGATCTGTCCTACAGTCTCCTTATTGTCCTTCAAGGCTTCCGTCACCTTAGATTTCGCCTGTTTCTTTAATTTGTCTTGCACTTAATATCCCTGTGCTCTTATTTGTTTCTGGCATGCTAAGAGTCCTTTCCTCCAAGGATCTTAATTACTTGTTGAGCTGTACAACACATTTTCCTGTATATGTGAGTCCTGCTCCTGAATCTCCTCAAGTGCTCCAAATTTTATTTTCAGTTTTCATCTTGCCTTTCTTGTAGCTCTATTTCAGTGGGTTGGTATATGTTCTATGCTTTAGTTCTTGTGATTCTTTTGTTGATACGCTGGACTCTGCAGTAACCTGAAAAATATCCCTCAACCATGTCTGCATCTTACTCAGTAACACTGATTAGTAACACTGACAGGGAACTACCAATGGTTCAAGCCAGATTCACACGAGTATCTGGAATCAGGGATATCATCACTGACAACAAATGGACCTTGGTTGAAAGCAGACAATACCAAAAACATGTTTACTTTTGTTTTATTGACTATACAAAGGCTTTCAACTGTGTGGATCATGACAAGCTATGGATAATATTGCGAAGAATGGGTATTCCAGAACACTTAGTTGTGGTCATAAGGAACATCCTCATGAGGAATGGCTACCAAGAGGAAGCCATTTAAACAGAAAAAGAGGACACTAAATGGTTTTGAATTAGGAAAGGTATAAGCCAGGATTGTATTATTTCATAGCACTTATTCAATCTATATGCTGAGCAAATAATCTGAGAAGCTGGTTTATATAAAGAAGAATATGACATCAGGATTGGAGAAAGACTCATTAGCAAGCTGTAATATGCAGATAATGTAACCTTGCTTGATGGAAGTGAAGAGGATTTACTGATGAAAATCAAAGATCACAGCCTTCAATATGGTTTGCACCTCAGTGTAAAGAAAACAAAAATCCTCACAACTAGACCTATAAATAACATCATAATAATGGAAAAATGATGGAAGTTGTAGAAGACTTAATTTTGCTTAGATCCACTATCAACACTCAGAGAAGCAGCAAATCAATACAACAAATCAAATAATGTATTGCATTAATCAAATCTGCTGTGCAAGATCTCTTTAAAATGTTCAAGAACAAAGATGCCTGTTTGAGGAGTAAAGTGCACCTGACCCAAGCCATGGTATTTTTAATAGCCTTATATGCATGTAAAAGTTGGACAGTGAATAAGAAAGACTGTAGAAGAATTGATGCATTTGAGCTTTGTGTTGGAGAGGGATATTAAAAGTACCATAGACTGCCAGAAGAACAAATAAATCTATGCTGGAAAAAGTAGAGCCAGACTGATCCTTAGAAGCCAGAATGTCAAGATGTCATCTCTCATATTCATAGTTCAGATATTTTATCAGGAGGGACCAGTATCTAGAGAAGGACATCATGGTCGGTAAACTGGAGGATCAGAGAAAAAGAGGAAGACCCCCAATGAGATGGATTGCACAGTGGAAGTAGCAATGGACTCAAGTGTAACAAAGATTGTGAGGACGGCACAGAATCACCGTGAGCACGGAACCAACTTGACAACACCTAACAACAATCTATTTTACACGGTTAATGATGCTTTGCAGGTGTGATAAATTGGGAAGATAAACAGGATTATCCAAGTGGATCAAATGTAATCATCAGTGTCCTGATAAGAAGACACAAAAGGATTTAAAATCAAGAATTACGACAGAAGCATAAGAAGAGCTAAAAATGAGATGACTGAAGCAGAAGAAAAGAAAATGTGATTACCAAAACAGATTAGAGGAAAAAATTTAAGTTACTAGCATGCTGGCTTTGAAAATGGTGGTGTTCTTTTTAAGTGTCCTCAAGTGTGTTCTGACTTGTGGTAGTGGTGGTGTGCCATGGAGTCGATTCTGACTCATAGCGACCCTGCAAAGGGTTTCTAAGACAGTAAATCATTATGGGAGCAGAAAGCCTTATCTTTCTCCCGAGGAATGGTTGGTAGTTTCGAACCTGCTGACCTTGAGGGTAGCAGCCCAATTTATAACCACTACACCTCCAGAACTCCTTGTTCTGACGTACAGCAATCTGCTATAGGGTTTCCAAGCCGGTGGGTTGGAGTTGCTGACTTTGAGCTGTACAGTGCGTATCCTACCATGCCACGCCAAGCAGTTGTTGTTGCTGCTAAGGTTGAAACTGTATGAGACCACAAATGAAGAAATGCTCAAGGCTTTTAAAAGTCATAAAAGGCAAGGAAGTAAACTTTCTTTATAAGTTTCTGGAGGTAACGACTTTAATAACACTAGTAAGGCCCACTTCAGACTTCTGACTTTTAGAATTGGAAGACAGTGAATTTGTTTTTTTAAGCTACTTTTGTAGTAATATGTTATGGCAGCAATAAGAAACTGTAACATGCCAACAAAGACAAGTAATTTTTTAATTTTTAATTTTTAAGATCATGGGAACTTAAGTGTGGATTTGAATTTACATTAAGGTTCAGCAGTTAATGGTGATAGAAAGTGGACAACTGGAGGAAGCTGTTCTGTAACTGACATATTTGTACACATTCAGCTTAAAGTCAGTAGTGTAATTTGACTCTCTTAATTCTACAGAGAATAAGAGACCCTCAGCATCCTAAAATAAAGGTCTTTCCTTTAAGGTTTTAAATGTTTCAACTTTTAAGTGCTTCCAAGCATCTGTCAATTACCAGTTGCAAAAATATGGCAGTAAATCATTCCTCCCACAACCCTCTCAACTCAGCTGGGTTTGATAATCTGTTGCAATGGCCACACAGAACTCAGAACATATTCACAGCTTTGGGGTTTATAGGTAGCGAAATTAACAGGTTACAATTACGATTCAGAAATTCACAAGGCCAGGTAGTTCCAGTGAGGGCTCTTATCCAGCTGTGCTCACAGACAGGCCACACTCTGCCTGGTCAATGTTACAAAGCTCTTTAAGGGTTGCTGAAAAATGCTCAACGGATACACCACTCCACTGTAAGCCTCAGTCTGAAGGCACTTGGTTCCAGCTCCTTAGGTCTGCACATCTGACTTCCCCAATTAAGTGCCTCGCTGCATCCCACTCTACAAACAAGGCTCCTGCACAAAGTTATTCAGCTTTACTTACTGTATGGGCTGGGAATCCACTGCTTTCTGTTGCTCAGGCTCTTGGTTCTGCTATTGCTGCTCATCAGCCACTTTTCTGGTGTACCTGGGTCAAAGAGGTTCTATGTGCAAGGATCTCAGGATACAAAGGAAACACTCAGCTCCTGAATCTCCATCCTGCTTTTGAGGTAGCTCATTTTATACCTGGGGTAGAGTTTTATGTTTTCACAATTACCATGAACTGTGTTAACATTCACAGCTGAATCATGACATCCTATCAGTATCTTCACCCACCTTCTCTTACCCAACCTATCAAGGAAAGAGTAGTTTCGTGGGAATTACAGAGACATTTTACAGGAGACATTTTAAATAATTCACTACACCACACAGGTCTCTTTGCCTTAGATCTTTGCTTAATTTCTTCATGTGACAGTTAAACCCAAACACCAATTTTCTCTTGAACCTAAGAAAATATAGACATTGATTCAATCTAGTTTTGTATCACTTCTAGCATCTTAGAATTTAATTTGCAGAAGATTTAGTATTTGTTTTAGGTATTTGTTTTAGGTAGTAAAAGTTCAGTAGTTGAAAATATGGACTTGTTCATATAAACAGTGGAGCCCTGGTATAGCACTGTCAGCTAATGCATCAGACTGCAAAGTCATTTGAACTGCAAGGTCAGTGGTTCAAACTCACCAGCTGCTCCTTGGAAACCCTATACAGGGTCGCTATGGATCGGAATTGACTTGACGGCACATAGCAACAATAACAACAATATAAACCGTACTTGAGATTGTGTAGTAGAATTTCTCAAGACCAACAATTTAGTCACAGAAAATACCACTTATCATCAACAAAAAATGCAACAAAAAAATACACATGAGCCTCACCAGATGGAATACTCAGGTATTAACTTGACAACATTTGTGGTAAGAGACTATAGAGAAGCTCAAGATAATCAGCCAAAACAAGACCTGAGGCTGACTGTGGAACAGACCCTAAATTGCTCATATGCCAATTTAAACTGAAGCTGATGAAAATTGAAGTAAGGCTCTAAGAGCCAAGTTATGTCCTGAATTTAGAGACCATCGCAAGAGCACAAGTTTGGCAGTTCATTTGGTTCATTTGATGGATTAGATACTGATGACCAAAACCCAAAGAGTTGTGGGATGACATCAAGAATATATGAAGAAAGCAAAAACGTCATTTAAAAGATAGGAAAGAAAGACAAGACCAAAACAGAAGATAAATTGTAGATAAATTGAAACAACTAGAAAAAATAATTACATAAAGGACTGACCAGAAAATTTCACAGGACATCTTGAGATGACAAAATGAAGTATTACAATACACAGACTAGTGGTGGTGGTTGTGTGCCACCAATTCGATTCTGACAAACAGTGACCCTATAGAGGGTTTCTGAGGCTGTAAATCTTTATGGGAATAGAAAAGCCTCATCTTTGTCTTTTGGAGCAAATGGTAGACTTAACCATTGAATTTGCTGTTAGCAGCCCAGCTCATAACCCACTAAACTACCAGGGTTCCTTTTGCAAAGAATGTTGTTGTTGTTGTCAGGTGCCATCGAGTCAGAATTGACTCATAGCGACCCCATGCACAGCAGAACGAAACAATATCCGATCCTGGGCCAACCACACTACCGCTGGCCACACTTGACGCCATCAATGATGCCACCTGGCTGATCCATCTTGTTGGGGGTCTTCCTCTTTTTCTCTGATCCTCCACCTTACCCAGCATGACATTCTTCTCTAGAGACTGTTCTCTCCGGACAATGTGTCCAAAGTAGGAGAGACGAAGCTTAGCCATCTCGGCATCCAAGGAGCACTCTGGTTGCACTTCTTCCAAAACAGATCTATTGGTTCTTTTGGCAGTCCATGGCACTTTCAGTATTCTCCTCCAACACCACAA
>NW_006408529.1:8446297-8450445 GCF_000296735.1 Chrysochloris asiatica
AGCTCATCTGAAACCTATCCACCATGGGTGACCCTGCTGGTTATTTAAAATACCGGTGGCATAGCCCTCAGAATCACAGCAATTCAAATCACCACAGCACGACAGACAAGTGGTGGTTGTGTGGTCGCTGTTAAACACGAATCTCCTTGCACTACGGCCCTTAAATCCAGCTCAAAGTTGGGATTTCCGTCCTCGGATATCGCGTCAGTCAAGAGGTGGAAGTGCAGCAGGGGTGACAGGGTTGTAACGAGACTCTTTGGGCTGTGCTTGTGGGTCTCTAAGTTGGTTGAGCCTGCCTCAAAACCACGATCCAATGGCTAGGCCAGGATGGCGCCCTCGTGTCCGGAGTAAGTAGGAGAGCCTGGCCTGCCGCTGCAGTCTCTTCTTGCTAGGCAGCATCCCCCCCATCGACCTGGTCTCTAGACACCTCTCACCCTGCCGCTCCGTGGTCTGGGTTTCATTTAACACCTCCACCAGGTCTGTGCAGTTCTCGCACATCGTTCAGCCGCTGCCCCCTCCATTAGCGCGACCTTGCAAAGAATAGGTGTTAGAAAACCCAAAAGGGAAGAACACGCTCAACATTTCTCAAACTGAAGAAACTAATGACAAAACTCAGACCTCAGATTGCAATAGTATAGGATTCCATGTGAAAAATATTGAATGATGCAGTAAAAATGGAAGGAATCCATAGAGTAACTGTACCAATAAAGAAGCGGTCTCTGTTCAGACATTTCAGGACTTAGCAGATAGTCATGAACTTGCTGAATGAAGAAGTTCAAGCTGCACTGAGGCATCAGTGTAAAACAAGGTTCTGAGAATTGATGGAATACAAACTGATTCGGCAATAGAGGTGCTCGCTTATCTACGTGAACTTGCTAACCGTTTGAAATATGTCTATATTTGTGCCCATTCCAAAGGAAGATGATCCAATGAAATGCAGAAGTCATCAATCAATATCTTTAATAGCACATGCAAGTAAAATTTTGCTGAAGATCATTTGAATATGGACTACCAGAGGAACAAACAAATCTGTCTTAGAAGTACAACCAGAATGCTTGTGAAAGTCAGTATATTTGAAAATTTGCCTCTCATACTTTAAGCATGTTATCAGGAGGGCCAGTTCCTCTAGAAAGACATCATGTCTGATAAAGTGAAGAGTCAGCAAAAAAGAGGAATACCTCCAGTGAGATGGATTGACGAAGTGGCAGCAACAATGGACTCACATAGCAACAATGTGAAGATGGTGCTGACTAGGCAGTGTCTTAAGGAGCTCTGGTAGCGTAGTGGTTACGAATCGGGCTGCGAACCTTAAGGTCAGCGGTTCGAAACTACCAGCCGCTCCGCGGGAGAAAGATGAGGCTTTCTACTCCCGTAAGGATTTACACCCTCGGAAACCCTGTACAGGGTCGCTATGGGTCGGAACCGACTCGACGGCACTTAACAACAACAACAACAGGCAGTGTCTTGTTCTGGTGTGCATAAGGTTGCTATGAATCATAACCTATTTGATAGCACTTAACAACAGCAACAATAGGTAAGGATCTCTTTATTTTGTATTAATGTAAAAAAAAGGATTTGTAAAATAAATATTAACTTATCTTGTATGTTTAAAATTCAACCATTTTCAATAATATAGTAGTATAAGCTCAATTTATATATATGTATCAAATGAATCAATTTAGCTAAAAATTACCTGTTGAGACTAATGTGTTGTATACTTGATTTACTAAAATAGGGTCTATTCTGGTATATGTAACCAAAAGTGTTATAAAACAGTTGAAATGAACTAGGTCAATTGATATTCAACAAGAAAAAAATCCAATTAAATATACAACAGCTATACTAGAGCATTTCTATTCTTATGTCTTTGGGAAAAATCAGATCATTTCAATGTACTTACATATTTTGTCTTGTCCATTATTTTGACTTAATAAGTTTTTTTTTTCACTTCAGTATAGAGATTTTCTTCTACTAGTGATGTATTTTTCAAGATGGTGTGTAATAGTTACAATCATCAGTAAGGTACACCAATTAGCAAACTTAAATAGAGCATTATTTACAAGTTTATTTACACTAATTGTTTATTTGCTTAAAGAAAAACTTCTTTTATGATTGTCATTGTTACCAACAAGTAGTATCTGAATTTAAGAGTATTAAAAATTTTTATGTCTGGACATATTTTCATAAGAATATATCTGATAATATTGTTACATATTGTTGTTGTTGTTGTTAGGTGCCATGAAGTTGGTACCGACCCATAGCGACCTTATGCATAGCAGAACGAAACATTGCCTGATTCTTGGCCAACCTCACTATTGTTGCCACTCTTGAGTCCATCAATGCTGCCACTTGGACAATCCATCTCGTTGGGGGTTTCCTCTTTTTCTCTGACCCTCCACCTTACCAAACATTAGATCCTTCTCCAGTGACTGATCCCTCCTGACAATATGTCCGAAGTATGAGAGATGAAGTTTGGTCATCATGGCCTCCCCTCCAAGGAGCACTCTGGCTGCACTTCTTCCCAAACGGATCTGTTTGTTCTTTTGGCAGCCCATGGCACTTTCAATAATCTCCTCCAACACCATAACTCAAAAGCATCAGTTCTTCTACAGTCTTCCTTATTTACTGTCCAGTTTTCACATGCATATGAAGTTATTGAAAATATCACAGTTTGGGTCAGGCACACCTTAGTCCTCAAGCTGACATTTTTGCTCTTCAATACTTTAAAACGGTTTGTGCAGCAGATTTGCCTAATGCAATACATCGTTTGATTTATTTACTGCTGCTTCCAGGAGCGTTGATAGTCGATCCAAGAAGAATGAAGTCCTTGACAACTTCAATCTTTTCTCCATTGATAAGAATCTTGTTTGTTGGTCCAGTGCTGAGGATTTTTGTTTTGTTTACATTGAGATGTAATCCATACTGAAGGCTGTGCTCTTTGATCTTCATGAGTAAATGTTTTAAGTCCTCTTCACTTTCAACAAGCAAGGTTGTATCATCTGCATATTGAAAGTTGTTAATGAGTCTTCCTCCAATCCTAATGCCATGTTTTTCTTCATAGAACCCAGCTTCTCAGATTACCTCCTCAGCATACAGGTTGAATAAGTATGGTGAAAGAATGCAACCTTGTCACACACCTTTCTTAATTTTAAAATATTCAATGTTCCCGTGTTCTGTTTGAACAACTGCCTCTTGGTCCATGTACAGATTCCTCATGAGCAAAATTAAGTGTTCCAGAATACTCATACTTCACAATGTTGTCCATTGTGATCCACTCAATTGAAAGCCTTTGTGTAGTTAATAAAGCACAAGTAAATATCTTCTGTTATTCTCTGCTTTCAGCCAAGATCCATAGGACATCAGCGATGATATCCCTCATTCAAGTCCTCTTCTGAATCCGGCTTGAACCTCTGGAAGTTCTCTGACAATGTATGCTTGCAGACATTTCTGTATTACCTTTAGTAAAACTTAACTTGCATGGGATATCAAAGAGATTGTCCGATGATTTCCACATTCCATTAGGTCACCTCTCTTTGGAATAGGCACAAATACAGATCTCTTCCTATCAGTCGGCCAGTTTGTTGTACTGTGGTGGCTTGTGAGTTATTACATATTAATGTATTTAATTATGGTTTTTTTTTGTTGTGTTTTTATATTGTTTTGTTTTCAGAATGTGATCAATATATAAAACCATAATTCAGTAAAATTTTAGCTTCTTATCCTAACACGTGGATATATTTCAGGCATTTTTTCTTTAATTAAAACTTTGGAAATTTAGCTCAGCTTTCTAATATTTTTCTCTATGTGAATATTGCTCTCAATTAAAACTATGACGATATATAGCAAAAGCACATTATGTGCAGATTGTGATTTTCTATAATCTTTATATACTTAAACAAAAACATTCCTATGTAAAGTTCAATTTTAAATAAAGGATATACACACATACACCAAACAGACAAATATGTGTGTATATATTTATATTTATATAAACCATTACCATTGAGTTTAATCAACTCATCGTGACCCCATATACAGTTTCTGAGTCTGCAAGTCTTTACAGGAGCAGACAATTTCATCTTTCTTCCTCTGAATGGCTGGTGGGTTTAAACTGCTTACCTGTGGTTAGCATACCAGTGCCACCAGCC
>NW_006408529.1:8450679-8458181 GCF_000296735.1 Chrysochloris asiatica
TAAAATAATTCTAAAACTGGAATGTAATTAAAAATCATTCAAAAGAATAATGGTTTACTTTATCTTTCTTCCACTTCGTATTCACTGAACGTGAAATGGCGATGTTGGTTTCATAGCAGATATGTTCTTACTCAAGACAGAATGAAATTGTAATATTTACATATGGTATATGAAAATTTCTCCCCAAATGTAAAATAAACGAAATATTATGCTGTCTTCTCATATGCCCAATTGGTAGGCAAACACCTGCATTAAATGTAATTGTTTTTTATATGTTTAATATTTTCTCCTAAATGACCTTGAAGCTTAAGGAAATTCACATGAATGAGTTTAATCTAAGTGTTTAAAGAAAGCAGTTAAAAGATTCAGATAGCTTTATAAAATCAAATTTTGTTTTGTTAAGAAAACAACTCTATTCTCATCTATTGAGGAAATGATCTGTTGCAACAGTTTACAAGCAACTTTCATGGCAGTGACCATCAGATGGACAAGTGGTGCAATGGTCTTTGAGGGTTGATTTCTAAGGATGTTAAGAGCATGCACTTCATTCTGTTTAAAATACCTTCTTAAATACAAGTTTCAAAACAAAGTCAATCACTGATTCAATTTTGTAAGAAAATTTCAGTGTTTGACAATGGAAAACATTACTAAGAACAAAATGCATATTAATCTAGTTTATTGTTTTCATTTAACAAAAGAAGAGGTACAGAGTTATAGAACAATAAGAAGTGTGTATGATCTGTTCAGAAAGGTAAATCTACATGCAGTCACTTGTGGTTAAAATAAAAGGAATCTGTAGAGTGCCAGATGCTAACATTTGGAAAGAAAAGTTTAGGTGTTACCATCTATTAAATATTAAATATCTCAAACTTTCTATGAGTTATTAGACAATTCACAAACTTTGTGATACCCTTATATAAATAACATAAACACATGGCTTTGTGGGGATGGTAAAAGCTCCATGCACAATATGTACACAATTAGTCTTCACTGACCTGAATTGGTCATCTTTGGGCATCCCCTCCTGGGTCAAATGCCCTGGAATAGTCTTTGCATTTCTGATTCCCTTCAGGAAATAAGACTGTGTTCTATCTAAACATAAGCATGTTTGCAGAAAAATGGCTGCTAGTATAGACCTGAATTTTGGTTTTATCCTTTTTTAGAAACACTGAAATTCAAAAATAAAAGAATTGTAGAACCTTTCTTATATGCTGAATCTACTTGTGATAATAGAAGTGCATATTTCACAAGGTGCATAGAGCAATGTCCTGATAAACCATATTGATGCTTGAGGCAAAGAGAACATCAGGCATATCTGTCTGACTCATTAAAATCTGAAGATATTTTTTCATCATTTTAAAAAATTAATTTTGACTTAAAATATTACATTTACATGTTACCAAATGCAATTAGTGAGTTTTTAGTGGCACCTCATTGGACTCTTATTAAGCTGCACATATCTAAACAAAAGGCTATAGCTGACTTACTCTATCTTGACCCGAAACAGACAGAATTACTCAGTGTTTATTTTCATCATAAAGCATGAAGTAAAATTTCCTTATCTGCTTCTTTTTCCTTACAATAAACCTCTTCTTGGGTTTTGCTCTGCTGTAAAATAGGTTAAAGTGTACTTCACTTACTAGTTGAGAACTCTATTTTGGTTTCTGCATAACAGAAATACATTTGTGAATTCCAATTCTTTATTCAGTTTCATTTCTCTCCTAAATTTGCTTCACAGTTTTCAATTTTTAAGTCTTAAATTTAATTAAGTTGAAAAAAATTAAACTAGGATCTAAAAATGTTACTCAAAATGGTTTATAAATTCCATAGTGTGAAAAAAAACATTGGTTTGCTCTTGTCATCATTAACATTAGCCTGCTTGTTGACATACTGATCTCTCTATTAGGAAAGTAGTATATTTAAGAATGACTCTATTTTTTATATTGCCTTTTAAATGCATATAAAATAAATGACGTTTAATTAACTTTTCATAAAACAACGTCTCAAATGCATCTAAGAGACACTGCATCAAAAAAGAAACACAAGGTTATACAATTAAGCATTCAACTACTAACCAAAAGATTGGCAGGTCACCATGAGTCAAAATTAACTCCAAGTTAACTAACAACAAATACCTAGAAGAGAAAGTTGAAACTAAGTAAATTTTCAAAGCATATGTTCTTATTGTCTGCCATCAAGTGGCTATACATCTATTCTTTCATGTGTGAGCACTCATGAATTTTCTATTTGTAAATTACAATTTTTTTGTAAAGATTTTTAAAGATACCCTCAGTGGATAAACAACAACAATCAAACTATGAAAAAAGAAGAAATTAAAAAAACTGCCAAGTATCTGAATTCTAAAATTTAAGTTTTCTTTCCTGTTTAATACTACATTGTTGCCAACTACAACATTCAAACCTCCGCTCAAAGTCAGGTTATCTTCCTTTGGTGACTTGCAAGTGGTTATGATTCTGGAAGCTATGCCATGGAACTTCAATTAAAGGTAGGGTCATCATAGAGGACAAGTTTCAGTGGAGTTTCCATCTAAAACGGATTGCAATGATCTACTTCTAAAGTAATGATCTACTTCTAGGAAATATTGGCCATGTAAACCTTATGAATGACAGTACAACTCTGTTATTACTGATAATGCCTGATGATGAGCTCTTAAGGTTAAAAGGCACTCAATGTAAGATCAGGGAAGAGCAGTCTGCTTTAAGTAGAGCTGACTTAATAAATTAGATGGAGTAAAGCTTTCAGGACCTTCTTTTGCTGATGTGGCATGACTCAAAATGAGAAGAAACAGCAGCAAGTTACTAATCAGAATGTAGTATATATGAAGCATGAATCTAGGACATTTGGGAGTCTAAAATAATGAAATGGAAGACATAAAGATTGATATCCTAACCATTAATGAGTTGAAATGGACTGGTATTGGTCATTTTGAATTGGGCAAACATATGGTCTACTACTCCAGTTATTATAATTAAAGAGGTGTCTGTCAGATTCATCATAAAAAACAACATTTCAAGATCTATCCTGAAGTATAACACTGTCAGTGATAGGAGAAAATATACAAGAGACAAATTTTGATTTTGACGATTGTTGTTAAGTGCCAACAAGTCAGTTCTGACCCATAACGACCCTCTACAAGGTTTCCAAAGAGAGGCTGGTGGGTTTGAACCACCCACCTTTAAGTTAGCAGTACAGTGCTTATGCTACAATACCACACCAGGACTCAAACTGACCAAACAATTGAATATTAATATTAACAAGATCATTTCAAGGCATAAAAAAGAAGAAAGGAAGCATTTCACAAACTTAACAGAGAAGGAAGATTTATTGATTTAGGATGTCAAATACCATAATTTTATCATTTTTCTTTATTATAATTCATTTCATTTTGCTAAATATTTTCCATAATGAACTTTCGTGACTTACTAAAAATTGTCAGTGAAATGATAAGGTATGTTAAAGGTTGGCTGTTCAAACCCACCTGCCACTCCTTGGAAACCCTATACTCACAGGGTCACTATGAGTTAGAAAAACAGACTCGACAACACTTAACAACAACAACAATAGCAACATTCAATGATAGAGTAAGCCTTCTGAAAAAATACAAGTTTTCATAATAATAAGGGAAACAATTCAACTTAGAAAAAAAGTCTTTTTTTAATCCTATTTTGTTCCAAAGTCTAAACTTTCAGCATTTAGACTATAGCTCTTCTGAATTGTATCTTTGGTTTCCCATATATTCATTTAAGAAATATGTACTTTTTTGGCAACCACTGTGTGTCAAGGCACTGTGATAAATGCTGAAGATACAACCAAAATGCCCTTCATGGAATTTATAGTCCAGTGTTGAGGAAAATATATCAAACATCTCAGACACAAAATTACAGGCAGTCCTAAGTACTCTGACTGGAAAAGTACAGGAGTTAAAAGTCAAATAAAAAGGGCTTATAATCACTCAAGGAATTCTTTGTCATTAGAGTATGGTTTGTGTGGAACTGAAAGTGAGTAAGGTGGACAATTGCAGGAAGTGGGTGTGGCCCAAACACAAAGAACATTTGTAAGGGTTCTGAGGAGGATAAAATATATTAAGTATGAAAGAACAGTAATACCAGTCATTATTAAAGGACACCTGTTAGTAAAGTAAGAAGCACTGATGAAACAATAATTAAGTGCTCAGCTGCTCTCTGGAAGGTGGTGGTGGTTATCTGCTGGAGAGTAGGGTCCAACTCATAATGACCCGTACAGGGTTTCCGAGACTGTAAATCTTTATGGAAGCAGAAAGCCTCATCTTTCTCCTGAGGAACAGCTGGTAGTTTCAAACCACTGACCTTGAGGTTAGGAGCATGATTCATATCTACTACGCTACCAGAGCTGCTTCTAACTGGAAGGTAGGGTGTTTGAATTCATCAACCACTCAACAGGAGAAAGACGTGGCAGTCAGCTTCTATAAGGAATACAGCCTCAGAAACCCTATGGGGCAGTTCTACTCTGTCCTACAGGGTACTATGACTTGGAATCAACTCAGTGGCTACGTCTTTGGAATGTAAGGAAAGTAGACAGACAGGAGGAAACTAGTGAAGACAAGGCTAAAGTGTCTGTGCACTGTGAATTCTATATAATGGTTACACTTGGAATATAGTTTCCAGAGGCATATCTAAGGAAAATATCACCTCTGGCAAGCATGCATTTGTACCTCTCTATCCAAATATCTGACACCATCTTAAATATATAGCATTATCATGTACCTTGGACAATTAGCCCACCAATCAGAAATCTGTCTTGGGTTCCAAGCTATTCATTTTCATGAAGAGAGATCTTTTTATCAAAAAAAAAAGTGTCACTTCCAGTTTGGGTGGGCAGCAGAGACAGCTAGGTATGAAAGGCTCCATGGGGAAAGGATAGAAAACTCACAGAAGCTATGCTCACAGAACACCACCAGAGCTCTGGATCTAACATAAGGTACAGGACATCGTTTCCCCGCACTCACAAGTGAAAAAATCACGCTATAAAGAAAATTACTGTGAATTAGGAATCTCTGGAGATGGGACTCCCTCTGCAGCCACCCCACCAAGGCAGAGTTCAGAGGGCGTGGTTACAGGAAGACTGGCACAGGGAACCAGCTCTAAGAGTAGTGCAGAGAATTTGCAAAAAGAGGTGTGGGAGACTCTACATATTTTTCCTCCTCTTCCCTGTCACACCTTCTTTGCCTAGCCTGGATGCCTTTAGGAGGGTGGGTGCGCACCACCCCACCCCCCAAAAAAAGTCCAGCATTGTCCCCACAGTTTTCCCACAGAGCAGAGAGAAGGAGCTTGGTGGCTACTTATGATGACAGCTTCTGGGTCGCAGTCCTAAAATTGACTTGTGCAGGACCCTTGGTGGCTGTGTGCCATGGAGTCGGTTCTGATTCATGGTGACCCTGTGCAGGGTTTCTGAGGCTGTGGGTTTTTGCAGGAGTGGAATGCCTTGGCTTTCTCCCCTGGAACGGCTGGTGATTTCGAGCTGCTGACCTTGTGGTTTGCAGCCCAATATGTGGCCGCTGCGATAACAGAGCTCCTTGTGCAGGACCCTTACCCAGGCCAATATAGCAAGAAAAAAAGCAGGCACATCAGGCCTGACAGACAAACCATAGAACAATCTGTAAAACCCCAACATAAAAGGATTCAACTATCTCAAGAATTATGCTGTGCACACACAGATACTTAACTGACCTTCAGAGACAAAAACAGTGGGCAATCTTTCTACCATTAACTTCTCAATACCTATCCGTACACCTCCATGGTGTTGACTAGAGGAGGGGCCTGAGTGAGCGGACACCCCCACACACTGCTGGAGGCTTCTACCATGCACACACACTGCCTGAGGATACTTGGCCACAGTTTTATTTTTGTTTCATAGTGGTGGTTTTTGTCTCTGCTTTTATATTGCTTCTGTTATTGGTCCTTTTGATCACACATCTTTCCTGGAGCTGGGAGCTTTTTCTCCATACTTTACCCAAGAAGAGACAGTAATCATGGCCATATAGCCAAGCTACAAGCATACACCTTAATATTCCACCATTGAGACAAGAGCCAAAAACAGCTGCTAAGCATTACATGTGAAAAGGGAAGCCTATCTCCTGATCATATCCACAAGGAGACACCAAGTAAGCTTGATAACACAACAACAAACATCCATTTAAGCATTAAAAAACCCACATAGTTACAGGAATGGCTAACAAAAGATCACAAACACAACAAACAATCTCAAAACATGTCCAAAACAAAACAAAACAAAAAAGAGTAACTGAAACAAATGAGCTGGAGCTAGACAAAGGCTCCCCAGAAGAGGAAGAGCAGGTTTTGGATTTGCCTGAGAAAGAATTCAGAAGAATGATATGGAAAAAATTCAAATGCTCCGAAAAGGAGTGGAGGAAAACAAGGAAGAAGTAAAGAAAGTACTACACGAGCAATCAAACAAGATTGATACAGCAATGGAAACAATTCTTGCAAAACCTGAAAAAAGAGGTCCAGATGATTAATAATAAAATATCAGAAATGTACAATACACTGAAAAGGGAAAGAAGCAGAATAGAAGAGATGGAAGCCAGAACAAATGAGCTGGAAGGCAAATCTCTCAATAATGCTAAAATAGAAGTGAAAGCTGTAAAAAGGATAAAAAAATCTGAAGAGAGTCTAAGATTCATGCCAGATAACATGAAGAGGAACAACTTAAGAATTATTGGCATTCAGGACAAGAAGAATCAGAGAAGTCCAAAGAGGAGATAGTTGAAGAGCTTTAGGAAGAAAATTTCCCTAACATCTTGAAAGATGAGATGATAAACATTCAGGTAGCCAAACGTACCCCAGGTAGGATAGACTCCAAAAGAAAGTCACCAAGACATATAATAATCAAACTCTCTAAAATCAAAGACAAAAAATTCTAAAAGCAGCTACGGAGAAGAGAAGTGTTACTTACAAAGGCAAGTGAATCAGATTAAGCTCTGACTATTCAGCACAAACCATGCAGGCAAGAAGGCAATGGGTAGACATATACAAAATCCTAACATCAAAAAACTGCCAATCAAGAATCATCTATCCAGCAAAACTATCAATCAAATACAATGGTACAATCAAAACATTCCAGGATAAATAGAATCTAAGAGCTTTTTTCAAAGCCAATCCAGCACTTCAGAGCATCCTAAAGGGAGTTCTTTGGACTGAAAATCAACAAAAACAGACAACAACCAGAGATGGACATCACCAGGAACTCAGTCGACAGCAGAATCCAGAACAGAACAAAACTACAAGAATGAATTCAAAGTGGCTGGGAGGTCAACCGAAGATCAAAACAATATCAATGTCAAAGAAGGGAAAAATGTAGGAACAGAGATCCAGGTGGTGAGGAGGTCAGGTAGATTACAGGATACAATATATTGTCTTAAATGGAGGAAAAAAGTTAATAGACTAAAAGGTAACCCCAAAGAAAGTTAATACTTCACAACTTTC
>NW_006408529.1:8458746-8477206 GCF_000296735.1 Chrysochloris asiatica
AGATACATGAAGCAAACCTTAGCAGAACTGAAAAAATAAATAGATAAATCTACAATTATAGCAGAAGATTTTAATATGCCACTTTCGAAAAGGGACAGAACAACCAGAAATAAACTTGACAAAGTTACAGAGGAACTAAACAGCACCATCAACCAACTTGACCTCATAGACATGTACAGAGCATTCAACCCAACAACAACACAATATACTTTCTTCTCCAGAGCACATAGAATATTCTCCAGAATTGACCACGTGTTAGGTCCCAAAGCAAGCTTCCATAAATTTACAAACCTCAAAATACTACAGAGCATCTTTTCAGACCACAGTGCTATAAAACTAGAAATCAACAACAAGAAGACAAAGGAAATAAACTTTAATACATGGAAACTGAATAACACCCTGCTGAAAAGTGACTGGGTAAAAGAAGAAATCAAACGGGAATTCATCAAGTTATTAGAAACAAATGAGAATGAAAACACAACATACCAAAATCTTTGGGACACGGTGAAAGCGGTGCTGAGAGGACAATTTATTGCCATAAATGTGCATATCCAAAAAGAAGAAAGATGCAAAATTAACACATTAGCACAGCATCTCCAACAATTAGAAACTGACCAACAGAAGGAACCTATAGTCACCAAAAGAAAAGAAATAATAAAGATAAGAGCAGAAGTAAATGAGATGGAAAACAGAAAAACTATAGAAAGAATCAACAGGACAAGAAGCTGGTCCTTTAAAAGGATTAATAAAATTGGCAAACCTAACCAATGAAAAGAGGGGGAAGACACAAATAACTCGAACTAGAAACCACACGGGAGATACCACAACGGAACCAAACAAAATCAAAAGGATAATAACAGAATACTATGAGGAACTGTACTCCATAAATTTTGAAAACTTAGCAGAGATGGATGCATTTTTAGAAAGACATGATCTACTTAAAACATGACACAGAGTGAAGGAGAAAACTTGAACAGACCCAAAACAAAAGAAGAAATTGATCAGGTTATCAGGAAATTGATCAGGAAAAAGGGTGTGACTTACAGGTGAGAGACTAAGGAAGGAGGTGTCTGTGAGTCACTGAAGGCCCTAGGCAGGGCAGACCATTGTGAAGTGGAGTCCAGGTGGGAATGGAGGGCAGGCAAGAAGGAAGGTAGCAAGAGTTCTCAAATGCAACAGTACAGGCATGCCTTGGTTTATCTGCTTTGCTTTATTGTTCTTTGCAGTTACTGTCCTTTTTTACAAACTGCAGATTTGTGGCAATCCTATAGTAAGCCTGTTGGTTATTGTTTTTGTGAAGTGTCGTTGAGTCAGTTCCGACCCATAGTTGCCATTTTTCCAACAGCATGTATTCAGTTCTTGTCTCCATGTCACTTATTGGTTATTTTCATAACATTTCAAAGTTTTTCATAATGCTATTGAATATTTACTAGGTTAAAGTATAGTATAAAATAACTTCTATATGCACCGAGAAACCAAATAATTCGTGTTATCCACTTTATGGAGATATTTATTTTATTGCTGTGATGTGGAGCCAAACCTGCAAAATCTCTTAGGAATGTCTGTTGCTGGACAATCTCCCACAGCTGATCATGGAAACTGTGATGGTTAACAGAACCTGCTCACTTAGACCCTCATTCAAGAGATAGGTAGGGCATTTGACATACTGGCCATTACTTGTCTTCAGACATATCAAGAGAAATATCTACAATTTTATACCCCTAATGTGCTCAACCATAAGGTGAGTTTCAGCCACAAGGTCGGCAGTTCAAACCCACCAGCCACTCCTTGGAAACTCTATGCAGGCTTGCTATGAGTTGGAATCGACTGGATGGCAGTTAACAACAACAACAGCTTTGCCTGGTGTGGGTCTGTAGGATGAACACTGGACTGCTAACTCTAAGGTTGGTAGGTTGGTGGTTCAAACCCAACAGTTTCTCCCTGGAAGCCTATACAGGGCTGTTAGGAGTCAGAACTGACTTGATATTATATAACAACAACAGCAACAACAGCTTAGCTACTGTATTTTTTTCTTGCTTAGGGTGTAATTGAAGCGCTTGTCCCAAGGATCCCTGATCTCTGCTGCCAACATGCTACAAGTACTGATTGAAGATATTTGAAATCGGGAGGAGGGGCTGACATTAGGGGAAGAGAGTCTACATGGTGAAAGAAAACCATCATTCTACTTTTGACAAGTAAGACTTGTATGTCTAGAGAGTTAGAGCTTTGCTTTATTATGTCAAATGTAACTATATCATCAGAATGTTTAATATTAATAGAAATTATAAATACTGATGGGTTTGAAAAGCAAGAGATGAAACACTCTGAATATTAGGATTCTGTAGTTTTTTTGGTAGTCCTTTTGTAGCATATAACTGGTTACCATTAATCCTAATGCTTCAGTTTCCAAGGAGTCCTGGTGGTACATTTATTAAGTGTTTGTCGGAAGTTCAAACCCACTAGCTGCTTCTCAGGAGAGAAAAAACCTGGTGTACTGCTCCAATAAAGGCAACAATTTAGGAAACCCTCTGGGGCAGTTCTGCTGTTTATAGGTCCCTGTGAGTCCGAATCTATTAAAAGTCACACTACACAACCCTAGATGATCACTATTGCACTGTGTCAGGCTAGTTGTTCATAGCAAGCATGCATATGATACACATATACACACATGCACAAACACATAGACCACTTGTTGCAAATTACAAGTAGGGAATATAAATGAGGCAAGGGTGTGACTGGGCAATGTACTTTTATAAAGATTTTCAAAATTTTTAGAATAAATTTTTCCTATTATATAGAATTAGAACTCAAATTCAAACTTTCATGAAAAAGTGGAAAAGAGTAAGCTTCTTGAATATGAAAGGGAGGATCGTCTTGTTTGATGTATTTCTCCTGAGCAACACAACAGTCCAGATAAATTTCCATAAATTCAAGACCTTAAGTAGAGCTTCCTGAATACATTTTTTGAGAATTGTTGATGTTTTGGACTAGAAATCACGGGATTCTTCTTCCTTCCCTTTTCGTATTCCTGCCACCCTCTACATCGTGGACTTTTTACCATGCCACCCTCTACATCTACATCATGGACTTCCTTACCTAGTAACCAGGTCTTTAATTTTCTTTTATCCCTTTTTTTCTTTACATCCCCTTCATTTCCTTTTACTTGCTCACATTAAGAAATCAAGCAAATTTTTCAAATAAATCCAGCCAATTCAATGCTCTTTTATAATTTTATTCTCAGTATAATACACATACATTTTTAGTATTTCTTAAAATAACCTCTTAAACCTCCAATTTAACTTATTCTCTTTTATCTCTGTAATCTTTATCTGAATTTTCCCTTCTGATTTATTATTGATAATTAATAGATTAAAAAGGTTCCCCTTTTGCTTTACATTTGGGCATTTTAAATTTGTTTTACACATAATTTTAGATTTCTATAAATTAAAATATATTCTATGGACATAAACATAACCCAATCCTTGAAACAGATGAAGTTTATAGATAATAGAGGTATAAAACATTTTTTATAATGATTAATAGAAATTCCTAATTTTATCATTTATCTATCAATTGTGGACTATGATGTTTCCAGCATCCAGAGAGTTTACATCCTTCTTGCCACCAAATGTGGTTTTTCCTAGTGATAGTGAATACAGTCATCATGGTCTGAAGGTAGGTCTCACTGAACACTGGTGACTCTGAACATTGGAGATAGAGCCTATTGGGATCAGGCAGGGAATGTAACAGTGGGGTGTAGTGAAAATGTTTGAATTCTCTAAGCAATTTCTTGGAAAATAATGTCATTTTAACTGTTGTTCAGACTATAGAAGAATTAAATACTCAGAGGAAGTTGTATGTAAAACACAGTCATGGAGCTTCAATGTCAGATAGATGTTCTCCTATGTTTGAAACTGACTAACTGTGGAGGAGGGAAGCATTCTGGAGAAATAAACACACATGATTTCAAAGTCTTTGGTTTACAATTGCATTTGGTCCTTTTAGAATTTCAGTAAAGCTCTTCCTACAGCACTGACACACATGTCATTAGAGCTGGCAAACCCTAATATTCACCACTCTTCGCCTTTTGAAAATTATCTCTGGATTCTCCCCTTCAGTAGGAGGGTCCTAAATTTAACTATGGTCAACCATTTTTCTCAGGAGCCAGCTACCTCTTTATGAGTTCAATATCCAGACAGTGAGGCTACCCTTTTACTTTCTTTCAAAATGGCAAGTGTGCATTCAAGCTTAAGTGCAGGGAACAACAATAACTTGCTTATCTCCTCCTCCCTGCCCCTCCTATTTCAGGGATAGCACCTGTTCCTTGTCTGACCTCTGGGGGGCTTACTCTGTATGTCATTGGATCGTAAAATACTAGTACTTTAAGGAATATTTCTACAGTGAATTTCTGACACAAGATATTTGCACACTTAACAGAAAATTTCTGAGAAAATAGCTGAAACACTAGATAATGAATACTTGTCAGAGAAACGGTATTTTCTACAAAAAAAGAAATTTTAAAAAACTGCACACTATAAAGATAAAGGTATGTATCTTTAGTTACATTAAGAAATATTCCAAGACTGGTAAGCTCTGGAGGGTGAACTGAAGAAGGAACCCGTCTCCCAAACCTAGCTGCTGAAATTTACATTCCAGCCTTTGAGATGGTGCTTACTTTACTGCCTATGTTTATTTATCTAAAGCTATTGTAGAATTACTTCCTTTTGATCCATCTCCTTTCTGCAACTGAAAACACGAACCCCTCAAACAAAATAGTAAACAGGTTTACCTAATGGGAAGCCTGGAAGGGGTTTGCCTTGGAGAAGCTGCTCCGAAGCAGGGTCAGAGAGATGCAAGTGGAAGAACAGATTTCCTTGTATCAGAACAGGGCTCTCTCCAGCCTAGCTTTCAGTCGTGAGTGGGGTGGGGGTGGGCGGTCGACTTTAAGGTCATCTCTCCAGCAGGTTTGGGAACCAGGTAGGCTGTTTCTCAAAACCGGTGATACCCTCGGAGTCAATTGCCATTTGAAAGCTCAATTTGAGCGGCAAATGGTAGTAGCAAGGGCTTTGCCGCCCAGGATCTCTCGTAGGTCAATTTGAATCATATCACAGGCGCCCCAAGCTGCGCCTGGAACCTCTGGTTCTGCGGACACCTACTTCATTTCCTAAAAGGGTTAAACCCGCCCCAGCCTAGGCGGTAGGTGCCATACCAAAGAGTGGACTGCACCTATCCAGCGAGTCAGGAAAGAAGGGTGGATAGTGGAGTAAGCCCCACTGCGTAGCACTTAAACCACCATTAAAAAAATGCAAACTCGCGTCTTCCGTGGCTAAACGGTGGCATCACGTATCTGAGCGTTCCCAAGGGGTTAAGGGAAGCCACGGGGAGAGCAGGAAAGGAAACAGAGGTGGTAATGGTGAGGAGGGGGTTGAGCCTTCACGCCTGCAGGGCGAAAGAAGCAGCGGCCGCAGCTCGCGCAGTTCGTTGGCCGCGACGGGCAGGTTGTCGCGCAGGATTCGCCCCGCTTCTCTCTCTCTGCAGCCGGAGGTCTGCACGCACCACCGTCCGGGAAGCCGGGAGTACCCTCCCTCATCTGCACTGACACTCATCACTTCACCCACAGCAAGCACTGTTCCCCTCACCCCGCCACCTCGCCCGGGATCATTCGCCCAGCTGTCCCCGCGCCCCCGCTGGCGCGCACCCACCCGGGCTAGCCGCAGCCCCCGCCAGCGGTGCTCAGCCCCGCCACGCTGCAACTGTAGCGACAGCCACGGCCTCTCAGACTTGGGGGCGGTGGAGAAAGACTGCAAGGGAGGGAGGCGCGGGAGGAGGGATGGAGCGAGGAGGAGGAAATAAATAAATAAAACAATAACCTCCGCGCCAATAAGAGCGAGGGAGAGAGAAAGACGCGTCCAGAGAGACACCGGTGCCTGTTCGCTCGCCTCTGAGAGGTTCTCCTTGCGCGCGCGTGTGTGTGCGTGAGTGTGTATTTGCTGGGACTGGAGCTGTAAAGTTCAAACTAAACGTGTTGCTTTCGCCGGTTGCCGAGGCCGCGGCTGCCCAACTTCTCTGGGCTAAGTGACCGGCGTTGCCCAGCGCCGGTGGCGCGGCCAGTAGCCGCTCGGCCCAGCGTCCAAAAGCGGCGGCGGCGGCAGCGCCTCTGCTCACCCCGGAAGGGAGCCTGCGGCCAGGGCTGGACTCTCGCCCCGCCACCTCCACCGACGCCCTCTCCTTTGCCTCCGCGCCTGCGGCTGCAGAAAGGTAGGTGGCAGTTTCATGTATGCCTCCTATCCTAGCACACCCCATGTCTCTCTCCTGCCTAGATTCTTCCTCCTCCATGAGTGGTCATCATTTGTCAAACTTTGCCTCCACCAAGCACTTGCCGGTGGTAGCTGCAGCTTCCCTCCCTGGCAACGTGGGTGCCATTTGCTGGAGGGAACCGCGTGGGGGGAGGATCCTCTGGAAGCGGTGTTTCCCATCTGGAAAAAAAGATTGCGTTTCTGAATAATTGTCAGATTTTACCTTTGGGGGTACCCTTTTTTATGATGTTCCCTATGATAATTGTAATGGTCTTCCTTGGCCTTACTGCACGGAAGGATGAACAAGTTTGCAGGAAAAGGTCTATGTAAAACAGGGGAAGTTTGCAGTCACTTGACTTTAAGGCAGGAGTAACCCTTTCTTTGCTGTAGCAGCCAAGCTTTTGTAACATCAACTGCGGTGACAGCAGCCTGGCTGGCGGTCAGTGGTGGCAGCTGTACGTTGTCCCGTCCGTGACTAGAGGAAAAGTGGGGCTACCTTGTCCAAGATTGCGACTAGGAAGCAAAGACGCTGCCTGGACAAGCTAAGGGATCCCGGACCGCTTGGTAAATCGTGTGTGGGGAGGCATTATTTCCTTTTGTGATGTTTATTTGTTTGCTTATAGTCATGTCTAAAAATTTCTTTAAAACTTTTATGCATATGATTTACATTGCTAGATTAAGTGAACAGCTACAGGACCTCAGAGATAAATATTGTCAAAACCGGTAAGGTCTGATCCGTGTCCAAACCTGCCTAGTTCTTTCTTATTTTTGATACATAACCTATTGTAAAGCCTACTTTTCATTTTTATCGATTTAATGATGATTATGACTTCTGAATTATTGTTACTGTTTTTATGGGGGAGTAGGGCCATTTAAGTGAAACCAAATTTTATGCCACAGGAAGTTTCCCAAGCAGTATGTTTGAGCCTTTTGAAGCCACCTGCTGAATTAGTTCATGTTACTTTTTAGAGGTTACCCCTTGGTGTTGGAGATGTAGGCATATCCAGCAGATGGAGCAGTGGAAAACTGTACTAGAAACTACATGGAATAATTTCATCACGATAAAACCCCCAAAATACATTCACTCACATCAGGAGATAAAACTGCTTTGTGGGTCTTTTTTTGTCAGTTGGGGAAAAAAAATTTATTTTCATGTAAATTGAAGCATGCTTGGAATATATCTGTAAAAACTTCAATCTTTAAGCTTTTTTTTTCTTTTCTTTTCTTTCATAAGCCTTTTTAAGATATAGTTTCTTCTACAGGTTAGGTAACAATGTGATTCATGCATATCAGAAAAATCAATTGGTATTAAGGTCATACATTCTGAGTGGTTCTCAGCACCACAGTAAACAATGCATTTTACTATAAAACTCAAATCTGTGCTATAGCTTAACATACTATAAAAACACGTATTTAAAAGTCTGGATAAACATTGTTTCAAAACTTTTTAGTAGCTTGAATGCAACTGAATTTATGCTTTGCAAAGTTAACATAGACAGATACATTTATTTTTCAAAACAATTTCCAATATTGCAACTGAAATTGAAGGAGAAAAGTTGATAAAACTTTTGTGATTCTGGTACATTGATTATCCTGCTTCTCAAGAATTACTAGAAGCTTGGAATTGCTGGGGCCTGAACACATTAATCATCCATTCAGATACAAAGGCAAATATTTTCAAAAGCCCCTTTTTGTATCTGTATATCAGTAATTAAGGTAACAATAACCACAGGGAGATGAAACAGCAACTCTTTTTTGATATCCATGTGCTTGCAGACAGACATGCCTGAACTTCCCTTTAAAACTTTTGTGCTTCCTATTTCTATTTCTAGATAAGTGAACAGCCAGCTAAACAACTTCACTGATAAATAGGTAGTAATTATCTGTTTCACTTTATAAATATAAAAACTTTACAGAAAGTCATAAATCCAGCAAAATAGCTTTAAAGTTGTAAGGGAAAACATGTACTGCCTATTTTATAGATTAAGTAACAAAGACTTACTTAAGCAACTTCAGTGCTTGGTACTAACACTGTTTCACAAAACAGTTAATTCTTGCATCTAATCTGCTTATCTCCAAACTCTTACTCCTTTCTTTATGTTTTGCTGTAGGTTGTACTGTAGCATAGAATTGAGTTTTAAGTAGTCTGAAATAGCCCAATTGAATCTTATATTATTATTATTTAGTAATTTAAAAGTGCACACATTTATTTGTTTTATGTTTTTAAAGTCATCACATTCTGTCTTTGAAAGTATCTTGATAACATATTGCAACATCATTTCCTTTGCAGTCACATGATATTAAGGAAGATTTGGGGCTTTCTAAGGATGATTTGGGACTTTCAATGTTGTCAAATAGTATAATTACCTTTGTGCAAGAATTGATTTTATCCTTTCAGTTGTCACACAGATTAAATGATAAATGATTTTTGTATATTTACCTCATTTCCTGTTATTTCACATATGTAGGAACAAAAAGGGTTGTATGGTAAAAGGTTGAAAGTTTTATACTGTATTTATATGCTTAAAGATACAAAAACCAGATATCTACTAGTTTCTTATCATTACTAAACATATTAAATTGCTCATGTATGAAAGTTTAATTGACAATTTCTATATTAATTTATTACAGTAGGTTAAAAAGGAGTATATTACGATCATTGCTTATGTGATATGTGCATTTTCAAAGAAAACCATGTGCACTTACAAGTTTTTCTGCAAATTCAATCTAAGTGAAATGTTGATGATATTGATATACTTTGATATAACAGTAATATAATATTAGTTAAGCTAAACCTATGTAAATTATATACATATATGGGTTTCAAAAAGTTCTTGGAAAACTTAAATAGAAAGATACAACAAATCATATAATAGACGATCAATTTCTACATTTATTAATTTCTACAGTTATAAATTATACTTCCAAACTTTAAAAAAAAAATGCTTGACAGAGCCTTCATAGCAGGAGAGAGCGTCTGTAAATTTATTTGACTGGAAGACTCATACTACATACTAGAGAAGTTGAATTCAAATGTATGATATTAGATGGTTTGAATTAAAATTCTTAGTAATGACTGTGGTAATGTGTTTTATCGATGTGCTTTGTAAAATATTTTGGTGGATTTACTCTTGTTTTAAAACTATAGGATCAAGAATGATTCATTTAATAGTAGCTGCTTAGTATGTCTGTATTTGACCTAAATCTCATGAGAACACATGAAACTTTGTAAAATCACCAAATTTGTCTGCATTTCATTTCTTCAGTATATTATTCTGTTTTATTCCAGCCATATTAGGTATTTTTCATTTCACAATATAAGATGTAGCTGTTAGTTTTAGTTTCAAATTATTTCTATTGAATAAAACCTTTTAAAGCATATAGAGACTGAAGATAATGAAGAAGTGAATTTTTAAAATTTTTTCACTAAATTATAACAAAATACATTATCAATCAGTAAAGATATAACAAAAGATGAAACAATTTTATTCTTTAATTTTCTATCTTGTCACCAGCCTGATTGAGTTCTTCTATAATATAAAATAAGACTGAAGATGATGTTTACTTATAAGAGATAGAAAATATATATATTATATTTGAACCATATTTTTTTCTTTTTCTTTTGGAATGCCATGGTATTTATTACAAGAAAAAGTTTTAAGCAGTATATAGAAGAAAAAATATTTCTATATAAGAAAATAAAAACTATTCTTGGAAAACATGACTACTAAAATTATATCTTAGGATATTTCTTAATAGAAATTATTATCTCAAGATATGTTCCAAATAGTATTTCTAACTTTGAGCACTACTCTAATTTAATCTTTATATGTTAATTTATATGCATTGGGTGTAAATACCTTTACATTTTAGGAATTTTGTTCATTATAAAGAGCCTTTCTTTTTGTAAAAGTCTACCAAGAGCATAGTTTATTTAGAATTAGTATGCACATTAACATTCTATACCTGAATGCAGTTTTGCTCATAAAGTGTATTTTGGAATAGACTTTATATCACTGAATGCATGAAATTCTTCTTGAAGCCTTAAAGTTCAAAGATTTCCCTCATGTGATTTTATAGAGCAGTACTTGTTCTGCCATATGGCTTTAGAGACATTTGACCATACAAATATGATTTGGTTAGTTGTCCTGCTATTTGCACATAGACTGTAGCATTTATGATGAATCCCAAAATAAAACATATTGTATGAATTATTTTTCTTATGTATGGTTTGAAACAGTTGGATAGAAAGACTGCAGGTCTATTTTTGGGAATATTGAAACTGATAGAAATTTGTATAGGACCTATATCAAAAAGTAATTACAGAATATAGTGAATGGTTGAAAAACTAGTATCAAATAGTGAAAAATTAAAGATTTAGATAAATCAGAGCTACAAATTATTACAAGCGTATCTTTCTAGTGATTTCGTCAAATTGTAGGAGATCTAAGACATGTAGAGAGAGGTGTAATTACATGGTAGAAGACATCATGAAATAATTCATTACCTGATATTATTAGAAGAAAACAGTTATCTCAGACTCCTGGTGTGGCGCTATAGGATCAGCACTGGACAACAAACCACAAGGTCAGCATTTCAGATCTCCAGGTGCGCCTCAGAAATCCTATCCAAGGTCATTATAAGTCCGAATCAACTCAATGGCACTTAACAACAAAAAGTAATATTTACATTCTCATAGAAAGAGATTTTGAGACTTTGATTGTTTCACAACACCCCTGCCCCCAAGAGAATTAATTATTTTATTATATTTCTGTTTTAAAGGTTTTGCAATGTATAGTTAATCAGAACTTTGTGCCTAAACTAAAGACAGCTTTAGGAACACAGAAAGACTGGATAGCTGAGTTTAAAAAAAAAGAAAATGTTCGAATTGGTAGTATTTTTTATATACTCCATAAATCTGTAACATAGCTACATTGCTCAGACTTTTATTGTTAAAATAAATCAGAATATTATTCAGATCACCAAGTTTAGTAAAGTACAATATGTTTAGGAACCAGTTGATCTTTGATTGGACTTTTGTAATAAATGTTTATTATTGTTGTTCAGTGATCTTTTGATGCTAGCATCAGATTTAGGACATTATCCATGCAAAGTAGATAATAAAAAAGCAAATGCTCTATCTATAGATTCACTAACCTAGTACTCACAGTGTGTAAGAATGGAAAGCATTTATTTTTCAGCCTCATTTATATAGGGGGAAATATGAAGGTGAGTTAGAATACCTGCTTATGCCATTGATGTTTTCCTCCAATTTATTCTACTAGTTTGACAAATAAGCTAGACTGTAACACACTGTCTTAAAAGGTGGACACATATCCAGAAAACTAATTAAGGTTACTAATGTTGATGATGTTTAGTGCTCTCATAGCAACCTGTATAACGTTTCCAAGGAGCAGCTGCTAAGTTTGAACCACCAAACTTGTGGTTCAAACCGACCTTACAGTCCAGTGCTTTATCCCACAGCTTTATCTAATTACTAGTTACTAATACTAATGCATTAATGAATTGCATCAGTGTTTAATATATTTTGTGTATATCTCCATCACCAATTCATTAATCAAAGCAGAAAGACTTATACCCATTACATTAAAATTTTTAAAAAAATATTTTACTATAGATGTTTATGGATTATATCAGCATGGACTGATTTTTAAATGGTTTTATACCAAAACTAAGAACAAGTTGTTGATGTAGTTTTCAGGAATTCTATTACGTAAAATAAATATTTCCAGAGTCATGCTCTCATTGTATTTAAAGTATTGTTGTTGTTGTTTTGTTAAGTGCCGTCCAGTCGATTCCGACCCAAAGCTACCCCATATAGGGTACAGCAGCATAAATAAATCAACTAGAAATGGTAAATTGCTTCCTTGTGTGTGTATATTTTATTTTAATTAATATGCACAATCTGAAGATAACATCTTGACAGGATATTGGTATCCTGTTGAACACAGATTTAAAGGTTAAGCAATTATATGATTAGAAAATAAATTTGTCAATTTACCTTCAATCCCTAAACATTTTTCTTGAAGTGTAATAAAAATTATCTAAATTTTAAAAGAATCCAAAGGTTTAATAAAAATATATACAAAAGGAAATAAAAATTAAGTGTTTAAGAAATATTATTACCTATCTTTGAAATTTTTTAATAATCAAAATTTTATCAGCATAGTGATAGATATTGTATTATCAAGAAATACAAAATAATCAAAGATGTTCACAATTGAATAATATTTGTGTTGTGTTCGAAAGTACTCTCATTTCTTTTTTCATTTCTTACAAATTTTTTCATTTATGTGTTGTATAGAGAGACTCATTATGTAACATGTTTTTTCATGATTAAAATAATTACCAGAAAATACTTTGTATGCATAAGAGTTTTATAAATGGATATTTAATTACTAAGGACCATACTATATTACATAATCAGTTATTAAAATAATAAATTTATACTTTTGTATGTGTTATTAGTTATAATGCAGTTTTTCCTATAATGTAGGTTCAATACCTTTTTTTATTATTGTGAAGTTACTTCTTTATACAACCTAAAATTTTACTTGTTATAGCCTTAGTAGAGTTGTTAACCTTTTGATTATTACCAACCTTATTTATTTTGATTAAAATTTTCACTAAAATTTTATGAAGTATTAAGTCCTAAAATTTTCTAAATTATTTCTGTAAATCATATTTCCTATTTTTTCTTTACAATTTTATTACATAGCCATCAAATGTGGACTAATCAGCAACTCATTAATTTTATTATGATTGTGTCAGCGATATTTCTTTTATGTTCACACTCTATTTAAATCTTTAAGAGAATAGTAACTTGCTAAGTAAGTGATTATTTCTTAGTAATAATTTGTGAAATAAATTATGCTTTTAAATGTTTTAGCCCTTAAATATTTAGTAATCAAAAAAAAAAAATAAGGGAGGATATAAATATTTAAGAATAATTTCAGGAAAATTAAACGTTTTTTTTTTTTTTAATGACTTTACCCAAATCATATGAAAATTAGAAATCTCCATATTATGTTTTATAATGTTTGATAGGGAAATAATCTTGAAAAAAATATAAGAACTAGCATCAATAATATTAATGAGTTTTCAAATTTCTGGTGTTGATTTAGGTAAATTTATGCTCTCTGGTAGTGTAGTGGTTACGAATCAGGTTGCTAACTTCAGGGTCAGCAATTTGAAACTACCAGCTGTTCTGCAGGAGAAAGATGAGGCTTTCTGCTCCCGTAAAGATTTACAACCTCGGAAATCCTGTACAGGGTCGCTATGAGTCGGAACTGCCTCCACGGCACATAACAATAACAATGCTCAAATTGCCTCTACTAATAATATTTATTTAGAACTGTTATACTAGTATCTGTACCAGAATTTTTGTAGTTCAGAAAATATATTTATATTGTATTTATAGTTTCTAATTTTGTCTCTTTCAATATTTGAAGTTACAGTACTTAAAAGTGATTGCTTTTGATACATTTGAATAAAAATGTTCATGTAAAAAATACAAATTTGAATACATTCTCAAAATGTTCATTGGAGAGAAAAAATCAAGACAAAGATTTTGAAAAAGAATGTACTAATTAGCTTTAACATTAATTATATATAAATAAATAGTTAAGCATAAGTAATTCATAATGTTAAAAAAGTATTTATCTGCTTAATACACTAATTTTAAAGAATGTAAATTGTTTAATGTCTTGGTCAAATATGTAGTTATATGAAAATATGATTCTTTAGTTTTTACTGCTTCTCGTTATTAAGTTATTTTGTTTCAGTTAATTTTATTTAGAATTATATTGTGATTTGGTAACTTAAATCAAATTGTTAAATTTTAGTAACACTTCTTATTTTCCTCAGCCTTTCCTGATCTCAGTGAAATTATAGAAAACTAAATTTAAATTGTGTGACAAACCTAAAAGTAACAACATTAAACATCAGTGATTTTGTTTGTTATGTAATATAAAGATATTTCAAATGACATAACCACTTAAAAATATATTCCTAGTTATATGCTGAAAGTCTTATTTAAAAATATTTTTCCATTTAGTCTTACCTGAAGACTTTCGCTCTTGTTTAAATATGATTGATGTTTAAATCTCTTATTTTTAAATAATGATGGAAATGTAAAATCAAAACATGTGTGCTTGTTGGCAAAAGTAGAAAGATCCCTGGGGGCACCAAGGATGATCGCTGGGCTTCTGCTAGACAGTTAAACCTAGATAATATAAGTCAGAATTGACCTAACGGCTGAGGAAAGTTAGGCAAGAGTGATAAGAGCAAGACCCTTCAGAAATCTTTTAAGACTTCAAATAAATAAATGGTCTAGAAATAATGGATCAGAAGATACCACATAACATGAGACTAAATGTACATGAAAATAATTTCAAATGGAATCAGTTTTAATTGTATTGACCCTGTTAACAATATCTGAGACATATGTATGTGGAACACATAGATAAAACTAGAATCTGAAAGGCAAAATTTGATTATACTCCTATTGGTACCCTCCAGGGAAGAAGGAGAATGCTAGCTGTCAGTTTGCTCAATGTAGCAACATATAATATAAATATGATTTCTTGTGATTGCTGCCTACTTAATTCTAACTGATAGTGATGCTGTTTGAGAGAGTTAGTAGAACTACTCTATTGGATTGCCAAAGCTATAGTCTTTTACAGAATCAAATTGCTATGTTTTTCTCCTGCTGTGTGGCTGGAGGGTTCTAACTGCCAACCTTTTGAATAGCAGCTAAGCTCTAAACCATTGTGATACGAAACATTATAACTCAGTGCTCACCACACAACCTTGCGATCATCTTCGTACTACAGTACATTTTTTTTTTTTTTTTATGGAAATGCTTTTGAGGGTTGCTGCATGATCTGAGCTGGTGGCAGTAATATTTCTACTAAAATTAATAATTGTCATATTGAGTCATGCATTTTGTTCCCTGGTGAGTGATGTCAGTCACCACTCCCAAATCTAATCAGCTCTGTGACCTTGACCCATATAGTAAATCAAACTTGTAAGACCAAATTCAACAAGTAACTTTACCCCGGAGGTTTGCCTGTCACTGAAGTCTGAGAAAATTTTTTCACTGAAAAAATATAAATACAAAGCATGGAGTACAAACATAAGGAAAATTGAGAAGTAAAAGGAAAAAAAAACAATTAGGAGGTAAAGCAGAATTAGCTAAAGGAAAAATGCCCCAAACAAAAATGGTATTTTGGTGGTGTTTGTTGTGACTTTTAATAATTTACCCTCACTGAGTTAAAATTAAGAATTGAAAAATTGCTTTAGTATTTGATTGTTGAGCAAAAGTTTAAAGATAGAATGACTTCACAAATACTGTTACGTATTCACTCTCTATATTTTTTTACAACTTTCCTTTTTATTTAATTTATGTTTTTAAGGTTTTTCCATTCCTTTAAAACTGGTGGTGGTTGCGGTAGTTGTGTGCCGTGGAATCGGTTCCGACTCATAGCGACCCTGCATAGGGTTTCCAAGCTGTAAATCTTTACATAAGCAGAGAGTCTTATTTTTCTACTGTGGAGCGGCTGGTAGTTTCAAACTGCTTAGCCTGAGGTTAGCAGCCCGACTCATAACCACTACGCTGCCAGATCTCCCTATATTAATCGTAACCGCTGTTCAACATTGCATTATACAAAGATGATGACAACATGATTATTTCTTTTCTGATGGCTGAAGGAGTTTTTAGGTGTAATGTTGTTGTGAAGTGCTGTTGATGGTTCTGACTCATAACGACCCTGTATAGGCTTTCAAGGAGTGACTGATGGATTTGAACCACCAGCCTTGCAGTTACCTGTCCAGTGCTTATCCTACAGCACCACACCAGAAATCCTCAAGTGTAAAAGTGCATTAAAATATAAAGAAATACTCTCCTTTATATAGTTTTAGAAGATAATCTAGTGGTTACTTTTTAAATAAAAGGTAATACATATTCAACAATATTTATGGCAAAACAGTAAAAAATACAAAGGAAAGGAAATCTATCTATCTATCTATCTATCTATCTATCTATCTATCTATCTATCTATCTATCTATCATCTATCTATCTATCTATCTAAAATATGGAGTCCTGGTGTGGCTCTGTGGGTTAATGCACCAGGCTGTAAAACCATTTGAACTGCAAGGTCAGCGGTTCAAGTTCACTAGCTGCTCTTAGGAAACCCTATACAGTATTGCTATGGATCAGAATCGACTCGATGACACTTAACAACAATATAGATATAGATAGATATAGATATAGATATAGAGATATAGATAGATAGATAGATATAGATATATACACATATGTAAATGTTGCAATCAAAAGGTAACCATCATTCACACATGCTGTACAATGTCATCTATGTGGGTGATATTGCCATTGTGTTTATGTATGTCTATTATGGTATTTTTATCATAACAATATTATTGTGTGTATCCTTTTGTGTGGTGCTGTGTGGTGAATGCTCTGGACTGCAAAGTTGGTTTGAACCACAAGGTCGGCAGTTCAAGCTCATCATCTGCTCCTCAGAAACCCTATGCAGAGTCCCTATGGGTCAGAATCAACTCAGCCGCACTTACAAACAATAGCAACAACATATATTGCTAAAGGAGCCATGGTAGGGTAGTGGGTTATGTGTTGGACGGCTAACTATACAGTCAGTGACTTAAGTCCACCAAGAGCTCCACCTTGGACATATGAGAGCTTTCTGCTCTCTTGTAAAGATTTATAGCCTCAGAAAACCTGTTCAGAGTTGCTATGAGTCAGAATCAACTCCAAGGAACATCATCACCACCACCACCATATATTTCTAAACCTCTTTGTACGAGAGTGTCAATTTAATGAATGCTTATTGCTTCACTGTGTGGATTTCATAGCACTTATTTAACAATCTACCAGTGTAGCCCTGTAGGCTAATTGCCGTTCTGTTCATCCTTGAGGTGAGCAGTTTAAATCACCAGCTGCTCTCAGAAACTATACAGGGTCACTATGAGTGGCAACTTGCTCTAAGGGCACTTAACAACAACAACAGTAATAATTTGTTACTTCAGATGTTAGTTTATTTTGTTTTATTTAACACTTTTATATTAGAAAGAAGGCTGGGTGAATAGTTTTATGGGTTTTGTGTTCTTGTTGACATCAAAATCATTTATTTGAATTCTCAGAAGTGAAATCACTGAATTAGAAGGTATGCCTAGATGCATTTGATTTTTAATTTAATATAAATAGTAAATTTCATCAGCATATTCTTAAATACCTGGAACTTCCAGATTGTTGTGATTGACTCTTAAGAGAATCATTGCTTCAAAAAAATTAAATGTTTGTTGTTTTAGTATAATTAACATAGCACTGAATGTTGCCAGATTCTAAGGTTTGATTTCCATTCTATGTGCTATGATCTTGGATGAGGCCCATAGTATTTCTTAGTTCTAATTTACTCATCTATAAACTTTGGAGCTTGTAGCAGCATCCAGTGAACATTGTTAACACAGATTTTATCATTCCAACTCTACAACTGATATTGGAAATAAATAAAATAGTGTGTAGTTATAAAAACAAGCATGTATATTTCCCTGATTTATGAGCATTAACTCACTTGCCAATTCAAGGTTGCAAGAATATTTGTGTCAGGAATTTTATAGTATCTTAAAATAATTTTTAATAATAGAGTAAATTATTTGAACTGAAGATCAAAGCACTTTCTTTTCTCTTTGCTTAGGTAAACTATTTCAGAGTTGACTGCATAATGTTTTGTAATGTAGATAGCTAAATAATGAAATACACACACACACACAAACACACGAAGTCCTGGGGAGAATAATGCTATTTGGAGACCTGGTAGAATAGTGGTTACGAGTCAGGCTCCTTACTTCAAGGTCAGCAGTTTGAAACTACCAGCTGTTCTGCAGGAGAAAGATGAGGCTTTCTGCTTCCATAAAGATTTACAGTCTCAGTAACCCTACACAAAGTCGCTATGAGTCAGAACTGACTCCACGGAACACAACCAACCTGTGGTCCTGTGGGTTAATTCACTGGACTGCAAAGTCGGTTTCAACTGCAAGATTGTTAGTTCAAGCTCACTAGCTGCTACTTGGAAACATTATACATGGTCACTATGGGTCGGAACCG
>NW_006408529.1:8477756-8483756 GCF_000296735.1 Chrysochloris asiatica
ATTTCCATTGACTGCATCCCAAATCATGACTGCCTCCAGTGCTTTAGAGTAGAATTATGCTCCGTAGGTTGTTGATGACTGAATTTTTGAAAATAGATCACTAGGTCTTTTTTTCAAGGTGCCTGCTGGGTAGACCGAACTTACAAACTTTCAACTAGCAGTTGAGCAGATTAACCATCCAGAGACTTCCAAATTTATCTCAGCAGAGCTTAATACAAATAAAATTATGAACAGATTTGTTGTAGCTTGTTGCCTTAAGTTTAGTTAACTTGATGCCCTACCTGAACCTGATTACCTATTGCCAAATTCTCAAAAATAATCTATATTCTTGTTCAGTATAAATGTTCTGTATAAATGCTTTATTTCTCCAGAGGTTTTTGCCTTTAAAAATATATATACAAATCTTTATTCAATGCAGTTTCCAAATATATTTCATCAAATATTTGGGAAATATATTTTGTTATTTAAGAAGATACTAATGCCTGTAGGTCTTGATGCCTTTGTCTCTAACCAAAATGAACAGACATATATATGTATGTGTGTATGTTTGTATATGCAAATGTGAAATATTTTCTATGTAATTTAAAGAAAGCAAGATTATATTAAAATATTTATGATATGAAAATTGTTAAAAGTAGTATTTACAGGTGCTAGAGAAATACAAGACAAGACCGTGTGAAATATTTTAGTTTGGCCATGTTTAATAGGATAATGTTGTAAATTTTAATGCATTTTCTATATTTGCATGCATCAGAATATTAATTTGCATATCACTGAATATGTGGCATTTTATGTGGGCTATTTACTTGCCAATGACATTAGACTTCTTTTACTTCTCTTGTATTATTCTACCAACAGTATACTATAACACTTTATATTATTAAGCCTATGCAGGTTCATACTGCTGTAGAGACAATTCAAAACTTGAAAAATGGAAGCAATATTGCATTAGAGCTAACCTGTCAACCAAGTTTTAAAAGGCAAACTAATTCTCTGTAACCTAACATTCATGTATTTTTGACATTTTTCTCCAGGTGTTCACCCAGATTTTGTGTCCTTGTTTTACTTAATTGGGAAGTTAATCACAAGAATGTCTTGATTGCATCTTTGGAAGATGTGGCAGGAACAAAAACTGCTTTGTAGGAGATAAAAGCGCTGAAAAGAGTACTGATAGGGAAGCTCAGTAAATTTGTTTCTTCTTCTTGCTGTGTGCTGTCGAGTTGGTTCCAACTCATACCGACATTGTATAGGGTTTCCGAGGAGCAGTTAATGGGTTTGAACTGCTGACCTTGTGGTTCATAGTCCAGCGCCTTTCCTACAGTGCCACAGCAGGACTCATCTTTCACAGGTATTGGGTATTAATACTTGGACATATCTTTGGTAGAGAGACAAGGTAATAGAGAAATATGAGTCATAAGACATGTTTAATTCAAGAACATACATGCCTGTAGGAAACACTAAACACAATTCAGAGACTGTTGTTAACTGTTTCGAGTGACTTCTGACTAATGGTGCTCCTGTTTAGGGTTTCTTAGGCTTTTTAAATTGTATATGAGCAGAATGTCTCATCTTTTGTCCACAGAGTGTCTGGCAGGCCCAAACTGTGGGCATTGTGGTTCACAGTACATTGCTTGTTGTTAGGTACCATCGAGTCAGTACCGACTCATAGCGACCTTATGCACAGCAGAATGACACACTGTCTAATCCAGGCCAACCTCACTACTATTGCCACATTTGAGTCCATCGATGCTGCCCCTTGGCCAGTCCATCTCACTGGGGGTCTTCCTCTTTTTTTCTGACCCTCCACCTTACCAATCATGGGATAACTAGAGTAGGTCAGATTTGTATATGTCCTTGGGGAGAGTTTTGCCAATGCCACCATTGGTGACATGTTTGAAGCAGTTACCTGCTTAGTACAGAAGCTTCCCATTATCCATTTCTGATCTTAACACGGATTTTACCTCCAGTTGATTCTACATAACCAAACCCACTACTCTCCACTAGATGGTTCAACCTCTTGCAACTCTAAAAGTGCTTCAGAGTGTTATCTGAGGTTATACATATTTACAGAAGCAGACTGCATTATCTACCTCCTGTGGAGTGGCTGGTAAATTTGAAGTACCATCTTTCTGCTAGCAGCACAGCATTTAACCCACTGTGCCCCTAAGACTCCTTAGACTTCCACATGTTGTTGTTGGTTGTTAAATGCCGTAGAATTGGTTCCAAGCCATAGCAATTGCTGTATAGGGTTTCCAAGGAGTAGCTGGTGAGCTTGCACTGCTGACCTTGGAGTTCAAACTGACTTTGCAGTCTAGCATATTAGCCCACAGTGCCACACCAGGACTCCAGATTTCTGCATAATAAGTGCAAAATTCAGAAGCTCGACAATGAAAAAGCATGAATTACATTCTTTGGTTCATCAGTTATTAACATTCTAAACGTGAATTTGCTATTTATTTTGTCTGAACTTTCATTTTTTTTTTTTTCTTTTGGAAAGCAGCAATAAAGATGATAGTAAGAATTGCTTTTCAACATTTTTGGAAATGTAAATGAGATAAAGTATCTACCACCAATACTGTATTTTCTACAATGAGGGGTATGTTCTCCATGTTTGCTGCCCCAAACAGCAGCATTACTTTAAGCACTTGAAATGTTCAAAACTCAAAAACTCAAGCTAGCACCATGGCATGTTAACTTAGGGGATGGCGAAGGCAGTTAAGAAAATAATGGGGAAAAAAAAAAGATTTGCAGTATTGTATGGGGCAGTTCTACTCTGTCCTGTAGGGCCACTATAAGAATATTTATTAAAAACAAACATATAATAAAACTTGAACAGCTTAAACTCACTGCCACAGAGTAGATTCTGACTCCAAGGCTGTACATCTTTTAGGGATTAGAAAGCCTCCTGATCCTCCATGGAGCGACTGCTAGGTTTGAACTGCTGAACTTTCAGTTAGCAGGCCAGTACTAATCTTATAGTGCCACACCAGAGCTCCTAAAATGTTCTTGCTGAATTTCAATTAAAAATCTTGTCCTCTTATTTGGTATTGTTAAGTGCCATAGAGTCAGTTGTGACTAGCAATGTCCCTGTATAAGGTTTCTGAAGGGCGTCTGTTGAGCTTGAAACACTGTGTGGTTCAAAACACACTTGCAGTCTAGCACATTAATGCACAGTCTAGTGCATTAATTGTTAGGTGCCATCGAGTTGCTACTTACTCGTAGTGACCGTATGCACAACAGAATGAAACACTGCCCTGGGCCGCAAACCTCACAAATATTGCCATGCTTGAGTCATTGATGCTGCCACTTCGCCAATCCATCTTGCTAGGGGTCTTCCTCTTTTTCTGTGACCCTCTAGCATACCAAACATGATATCCTTCTCCAGTGACTGGTAGGTCCCTCCTGACAATATGTCTGAAGTATGAGAGACGAAGTTTGGCCATCTTGGCCTTCAAGGAGCACTCTGGCTGAACTTCTTCCAACACAGATCTGTTTGTTCTTTTGGCAGCCCATGGCACTTTCAATATTCTCCTCCAACACCATAAATCAAAAGCATCAGTTCTTCTATGGTCTTCCTTATTCACTGTCCAGCTTTCACATGCATATGAGGTTATTGAAAATACCATGGCTTGGGTCAGGCACACCTTAGTCCTCAAGCTGACATCTTTGCTTTTCAACACTTTAAAAAGCTCTTGTGCAGCAGATTTGCCTAATACAATGCGTTCTTTGATTGCTTGACTGCTGCTTCCATGAGTGTTGATAGTTAATTCAAGAAGAATGAAGTCCTTGACAACTTCAATCTTCTCTCCTTTGATAAGAATGTTGTTTATGCATTGAGATGCAATCCATACCTAAGGTTATGCTCTTTGATCTTCATCAGTAAATATTTAAGACCTCTTCACTTTCAGCAAGCAAGGTTCTATAATCTGCATATCACAGGTTGTTAATTCCTCCAATCCTGAAATCAAGTTTTTCTTCATATAACCCAATTTCTCAGATTATTTCCTCACATACAGGTTGAATAAGAATGGTGAAAAAACGCAACCCTGTTGCACACCTTTCTTAATTTTAAACCATTCAGTGTTCCCATATTCTGTTCGAACAACTGCCTCTTGGTCCAGATACAGATTCCTCATGAGCACAATTAATTGTTCTGGAATACTCTTACTTCGCAATGTTGTCCATAGCTTGCCATGATCCACACAATCAAAAGCCTTTGTGTAGTAAATAAAGCATAGGTAAACATCTTTCTGATACTCTCTGCTTTCAGCCAAGATCCATTGGACATTAGCAATGATATCCCTCGTTCCACGGCCTCTTCTGAATCCAGCTTGAACCTCTGGAAATTCTGTCAATGTATGCTTGTAGCCGTTTCTGTGTTACCTTTAGTAAAACTTTACTCCCATGAGATATCAAAGATATTGCCCAATAATTTCCACAATCCATTGGGTCACCTCTCTTTGAAATGGGCACAAATATGGATCTCTTCCAATCAGTCGGCCAGATAGTTAGTTGTCTTCCAAATTTCTTGGCAGAGATCAGTCAGTGCCTGCTGTGCCGCCTTGCTTTGTTGAAAGATTTCAATATTTATTCCATCAATTCCTGGTGCTTTGTTCTTTGCCAATTCCTTCAATGCACCTTGGACGTCTTCCTTCAGTATCATTAGTTCTTGATCATATGCTACCTCTTGACTCGGTTTTATATCAGGCATTTCCTTTTGGTACAGTGACTCTGTGTATTCTTTCCATCTTCTTTTGATGCTTTCTGCATCATTCAATAATTTGCCCAGAGAATCCTTCAATAACGAAAGTCGAGGCTTGAATTTTTTCTTCAAGTCCCCCAGCTTAAGAAATGCTGAGCTTGTTCTTTGTTTTGGTTTTCTGACTCCAGATCATTGCACATTTTGTTGTAATATTTGACTTTATCTTCTTGAACTGACCTTTGAAATTTTCTGTTCAGCTCTTGGACCGCCTCATTTCTGCCATTTGCTTTAGCATCTCTATGCTTCAGAGAAAATTTCATTGTCTCTTCTGCATCCATTTTGACCTTCTCCTTTCTTGTCTTCTTAATGACTTTTTGCTTTCCTCCTGTGTGATGTTCTTGATGTCATCCCAGATATCTTTTGGTCTTCAGTCTTTAATGTTTAATGTATCAAATTTTTTCTTCAGATGATCTCTAAATTCAGGTGGGATATCTTCAAGATCATATTTTTGCTCTCATGGACTTGTTTTCATTTTCTTCAGCTTGATTTTGAATTTGCATATGAGCAATTGATGGTCTATTCCACAATCTGCCCTTGGCCTTATTTTGACTGATGATATGGAGCTTTTCCATCATCTCTTTCTACAGATGAGGTCAATTTTATTTCTATGTATTCCATCTGGCAAGATCCATGTGTATAGTCGTCTGTTATGCTGACTAAAGAAGGTATTTGAAATGAAAAATCATTGATTTTTCAGAATTCTATCATGCAATCTCCAGCATCTTTTCTATCATCAAGACCATATTTTCCAACTACTGATACTTTGTCTTGGCTCCCAACCTTTGTATTTCAATCACTGATAATGATCAATACATCGATTGCATGTTTGATCAATTTCTCATTGAAAAAGATGGTAGAATTAGTGCCTGGTGCGTAAATTTGAATAATAGTGGTAACTGGTCTTCCTTGTTGTTGCTGTTGTTAGATGCTATCGAGTCAGCACTAACTCACAGCGACCCAATGCATAACAGTCTGAAATAATTCCCAATCCTGGGCCAACCTCACGATTGTTTTCACGCTTGAGTTCATCGATGTAACTACCTGGCCAATCCATCTCGTTGGGGGTCTTCCTCTTTTACTCTGACCCTCCACCTTACCAAACATGATATCCTTCTCCAGTGACTGCTCTCCCCTCCTGACAGTATGTCCGAAATATGAGAGATGAAGTTTGGCCATCTTGGCCTCCAAGGAGCACTCTGGCTGTACTTCTTCAAAATCGAATATATTGGTGCTTTTGG
>NW_006408529.1:8486709-8487808 GCF_000296735.1 Chrysochloris asiatica
TTATTGTTGGTGTGAGATGATATCTCATTGTTGTTTTGATTTGCATCTCTCTAATGGTTAGTGATCGTAAGCATTTCTTCATATGTTTGTTGGCTGCCCAGTCTCTTCCTTAGTGAAGTGTCTGTTCATATCCTGTGCCCACTTTTTAATTGGGTTATTTGTCGTTTTCTTGTAGAGGTGTTGTAGTTTCCTGTATGTTTTAGAAATGAGTCCCTTGTCTGACATGTAATTACAAAAGATTTTTTCCCAGTCTGTGGGTTCCCTTTTTACTATTCTGGTGAAGTCTTTTGATGTACATAAGTTTTTAATTGTTAGTATGTCCCACTCATGTATTTTATCTATTTTTGTTTGTGTGATTTTCGATATGTTTTGTAGTCCATGTATTCCCAGAATTAGTGTCCTCACATTTGTCCCAAGTTTTTCATTGATGACCTTCATAATTCTGGGATTCACATTTAGGTCCTTAATCCATGTTGAGTTGATTTTTGTATAAAGCGTGAGGTGAAGGTCTTGTTTCAGTCTTTTTCATATCATTTTCCAGTTCTGACAGCACCATCTGTTGAAGAGACTATCCCCCCCCCCATGCAATATATTTTGGTGTTTTGTCGAAGATCAGTTGGCTGTATGTAGATGTGTTAATTTCTGGATTCTCAATTCCATTGATCTATGTACCTTTCTTTGTATCAGTACCAAGCTGTTTTGACCACTGTAGACATGTAGTATATTTTGAGGTTGGGGAGTGACAGGCCTCCAACCTTATTATTGTTCTTAAGCAGTGCTTTGCTTATCCTGGGTCTCTTTCCTTTCCATATAAAGTTTGTAATTGCTTTTTCTATCTCTTTGAAGAACGTGGTTGGGATCTGGATTGGGATCACATTATATATGTAAATTGCTTTGGGCAGTATTGACATTTTCACAATGTTAAGTCTTCCTATCCAGGAGCATGGTACATTCTTCCATGTTTGTAAGTCTCTTTTGGTTTCTTGCAGTAGTGTTTTGTAGTTTTCTTTGTATAAGTCCTTTGTTTCTCTGGTTACATTTATTCCTATATATTTCATCCTTTGGGTGGCTATTGTAAATGGTATTGCTTTCCTAATGT
>NW_006408529.1:8489401-8509107 GCF_000296735.1 Chrysochloris asiatica
ATGGTCTATTCTGGAGAATGTTCCATATGCACTTGAAAAGAATGTGTATTGTACAGTTGTTGTATTGAGTACTCTGTACACATCTATGAGGTCCATTTGGCTGATTGTGTTGTTTAGTTCTTCTGTGTCTTTGTCAAATTTCTTTCTGGTTGTTCTGTCCCTTTTTGAAAGTGGTGTATTAAAGTCACCCTCTATTTTTGTGGATTCATCTATTTCTTTCTTCAAATCTATTAGAGTTTGTTTTAGATATTTTGGTGATCTTTCATTGGGAGTATAGATATTTAATATGGTTATTTCATCTTGTTCAAGTGTCCCTTTAATCATGAGATAATGTCCTTCTTTATCTATTATGCTAGCTTTTGCCTTAAAGTTTATTTTATCCAAGATTAGCACTGCCACTCCTGTTCGCTTTTTATTGCAATTAGCTTGGTATATTTTTCCCCATCCTTTCACTTTTAATCTGTTTCTGTCTCTCTGTCTATTCTGACACCTTATTCTTTTTCTTTAGATAAATGATAGGTAGGTGGAGCCCTGGTGTGTCACTGTAGGATCACCATTTTACTGCTAACCACAGGTTAGTGGTTCAAACATACCAGCTGCTCCTTGGAAACCCAATGCAGGATTGTTAGCCAAAATCCACTTGACTACACATAATAACAACAAAAGCAATAATAAGTAGGTATGTAGGTAGGTAAGTAAACAAATATTGCTAGATACAATTATTTAAATTTTAGAGTATCGTAACCTTGTATATGTGTCTTGTGCTTAGTGCATACTGAATGTTATTGTTTAGTGTCATTGAGTCAATTCTGACCCATTGAGACCCTATATAGAGTTTCCAAGGAGCAGCTGATGAGCTTCAACCTTCCAACTTTGGAGTTCAAACAGCTTTGTAGTCTGGCGCCACACGAGGACTCCAAGTGCATGCTGAATAGAACCTCTAATTTGTATAGTAGCATTTACTCTTTTCAGAACAATGTTGGAAACTAACATTAGACATGTAATCTTTGATATCATAGCACTATTAAAATAATGAGAATTTAATATAAATTATTTATTAGACTGCTCCTTTTATGGTTTAAATTATAAAGTATACGAGCTCAATTTTATATACTTTAACATGGTCATCACTCAATGATATAGATCTGAAGGATGCTATTATAGTTAAATGTGCACATTAATTCAGGACACATTCTGTACTTCCCAATATGTGAATTATGGGTTAAAGTATTCATTGCTCCCTTGGCCAAATTTAATGAATCTATTTTAATTTATTTCCATGGGTACAGATTATATGAAACTGCAAAATATAAAGTTACATGTATTTTACTACCTTGAAAAGTAATTGGGAACATGGGGAGAAGAGATTTTTGAGAAGGTTCTGAAACCCAAATCAGACACTTCTCAAAAATCTCTTCTCCCCATGTTACCAATTACTTTTCAAGTAAGTTCCAACTTATAATGACAAACCACAAGAAAATTATTCATCTCCCCATAATCTTATTCATTATTACTTAATTTATGACACAGTCTATAAATATGTAACACGAAGTGACTAGAGAAAAACACAAAAGAGTTTCATTTAACACAATTTATTCAGTTTATGAAAGATTAATGTTGTTAAGTGTTGTCTAGTCATTTATGACTCATAGTGACTCTGTGTGGGTTTCTGAGGGTTTTAAATATTTGCTGGAGCAGAAAGTCTCATCTTTCTCCTGCAGAGGGTCTGGTGGGCTTAAAGCACAAACCTTATGTTCTCAGTCCAGTGCTTAGCGTATGTTGTTGTTGTTAAGTGCTGTCAAGTCACTTTCAGCTCAAATGGAGCCTGTATAGGTTTTCCATGGTGTGCCTGGTGAGCCTGAACTACTGACCTTTCAGTTCAAACTGACCTGGCAGTCCAGTGCATTAACCCACAGCACCAAAGACAAAAGTAAAATTGTGTTAAGTGTTGTTGTTTTTATTAAGTGCCATAGGTCAACTCAAAGAGACCTTGTATAGGGTTTCAGAGGCTGTTACTTCTTGGGCACAGAAGCCCTCATCCTTTTTACACTGAGCAGCTGATGGCCTAAAGTCATTGCATTCCTGTGTTAAAAGTTGTTGTTTTTGTTGTTAAGTGCCTTCTAATCGTTTCTGACTCATAGCAACGATCTATAGTGTTTTCAAGGAGCAGCTAGTGAGCTTGAACATCCGACCTTGTGGCTCAAAGCGACTTTGCATTACAGCCAATTAACCCACAATGCCACACCAGGATTCCTGGTGTTAAGAGTAGTTGGGCTAATGCAATTAATAAAGACCCTCTAGTAATAATTAATAAACTTTGTACTAAAAAAACCAAAATGAACAAGCAAATCAAAAGTTGATTGTCAGAAATTACTCTAATTGTTACCATATTCTTAACCATGCACATTAAAAACAATCATCAAATTATGAAAAATAGGTAACAGTCTATTTTCTTGTTTAAAAAAATTTAATTACTCATTAAAATGAAGAAATTAAACTTTAACTGCAGAATATGTAGAAAATAGCAGTACAAAGAATGTTGCATATGAAACATATGAAGACAAACCTGTAATATAAAATTAATGTATTAAAAACTTAGTTACTACCCAGTCAGGAGTTCAAGGTCCTGTGGGCCCAAGCATTGCTGACCGTCCAAACCATAGGCTCTGAGGATCAGACTTTAGCCACCTAGCAGACATAGCAAAATGTCCCTTATCTGATTATTCAGTTATGCTGGTTAGTAATTCCATACATGAGCCCTGGATACCCACAGATAAATGTAAAAACCTTCCCTAAAAGCCGAGACTGTAAATTCCAAAAAGGCAAAGTTTCCCCCATCCCCCCCAAAAAAGCTAAAGAGGATAGAGAGAAACTCTGTTAATTGATGGTATGTGGAGGGGATTATGATCAATGTAATGAAACAAGGTATATGAATGTTTGAATGTGAAACCGATGATGTGCCCTGAAAACTTTCACTCAATCCACAATAATAACCTTAAAAACAAAAAACAAAAAAACTTAGTTACTAAATAAAAATAGAGAATAAATGAATAATTTACCTGATCAAAAATGTAAGAAAGTAACATGAGAACATATAAATTCAGCAATGACAAATCTAGCCAATAATATTTTTGAAACTATATATAAGAATTATTTCAGTAGGTTGTATAAACTATAGGTTTACCAGTAAGAAAGTTATTGAACTATCTTAACAAAATTCTTGGGCTTGTAAAATTTATTGTTGAATTCCCAGCTATGTAAGATTAAGTGTTAGAAAAAATGGAAAATATGTCCTTAATTCTATAAATCAAAAAAAATTTTTAATGTTTTATTGTGAATTATGTGCTAGTTTACATGGGAAAACATTAGCTTTACATTCATCCTATCATACATCGTTTCATTGCCTTGGTTACAATCCCATCCATGCATCATCAACCAACCAAAGGGTGTATACCATGCAAGCCTGCCCCACTGGTCTTCAGCACACAGCCCCTCTCCCTCTCTGGGTCTAAAGTCCCCAACCACTCCATCTCTCCATGTCATTGTATCTGCCTCCATCTCTGGCATCACTGTTTCTCTGGGTAGGGTCCCATACTCTGCTCTTCTCCCTTGATGGTCCCAGGGACCTCCGCTCTTAGACTGCAAAGTCAATCACTCCCCTACTTTTTATACAAAACATCTACCTGATAATCAATCCTGATAACAATTATTCACTATTGTATTACAAGAGACCTATCTGCATCTCCTTTCATCAGCCCTGCCCAGATAGATTGGGTACTGCTCATTGGAGATTCTACCTTCCTCCACACCCTCTGGATCTTGGCTCCCTCTTGAAAGCTTGTAAGCTAATCACTTCTTGCCTTTGTAGCACCTTCCCCCCCACCCTCATTTTGGGTGGCCAATGTCCAAGTTGTCCATCCCTGTCTACTCTGTGTATGGAGGGGGTGGGAATGATCCTCGTTGTAAAGATTTGTTTCCTCTTTTGAGCTACTGCATCCATAGATGTAGGTCAAATTCATCAAATTGTATCAGAGTACTCTTTTTTTCTTCTTCTATCTTCTTCTAGTTGAGCTCTGATCATCCAGTCATTGAAGTCAGGTCAAGTGGGTATTATCTGCAAGTGTGGGTGTTCTTATTCCCTCTCTTCTTATCAGTTGGACACTTCACTCTCCACTCTAGTCCTCTGTGGCTATGTCACTGACTCTGGGCCCAAGGGTACCCAGATCTTGCCACACTGCTGGCCAACCAGGTCTGCACCCGGGTTCATATGAGTCTATTGAATGTTGCAGGGCTTAGCTCACAGCTTCATTGCTGTTTTTCCCTCACTTCCACTTATCGTTGGTCCAATCAGAGCATTTATTCCCATTGAGTCTTAGTCTAGGAAGGGGGTTTGCCCTGAGGGGACCTGACCACTTGCCTTAATGTCAGAGAAAAAGTAGAAGACCCCCAACGAGATAGATCAGCCAGGTGGCATCATTCACGGCCTCAAGTGTGGCCACAGTAGTGAGGTTGGCCTAAGATCGGACATTGTTTCGTTCTGCTGTGCATGGGGTCACTATGAGTCAGTTCCAACTCGATGGCACCTGACAACAACATCGCACCTGACAACAACATCAACAACAACTTAAATAAATATTTAAGGCATCAAATTGACAAAGCGTATCTGACTACTTAAAAAAGATTCAGAAAATGTAGTGTTAATTTATATTAAAACATTTAATTACAATCATTGAAAACTTCAAAATAGTATTAAGAATAATGAGCTTTCAGTAAGGTATGCATTTACAAACTAACTATAAATTGATAGTATTCTAATAAAAGAAGGAAATGTAACAAAGAAATGTAAAAATTTAAATTGTAGCTGAAAACAAAAAATGCGTGGACATACATTCAACGAGACATGCACAGGATCCCTATGAAGAATAATTTTTAACCATAAAAAAATAAGACTTTAATAATTAAAAATTTAGAAGACATAAATATGACTTGAATATAGAAATACACCTAAATTTCTGAGTTGTCAGTATAAAAGCCCTTATTTCAAAATGCTCCATGCTCACTGGCAGTTTGATCACCAATGTTTCCTATTCTTACTGTGCTTCAGTTACCCTATTTGCAGAATGACAGTAATAATAATATTCCATATACAGATTTTTGATAGTGAAATTATCTAATGACCTTAAGTTTTTAAAAATGTATTCTACACATAATAACGAGATCTGTTGTAGCACTGTAGGATAAGCACCGGACTCCTAACCACAAATTTGGTGGTTCAAACTCAATATCCACTCCTGGAAAACTCTATACTGGTTTGATATGAATCAGAACCAACTTAATGACACTTAGCAACAACACAAAATAAACATTTAAATTTCAATTGATTTTCCTTCTACTCTTTTTAATACTATCACTATTTCTACTATTAAGAAGTTTAAAACATTACAAATAACAGTTCTCGACAAATTTAAATGTACCATTAATGTAAAATCAGGCAAAATTCCTTTTGATGTTCATATTTTCAAGGTGGTTTTAACTTACAGTGAAAACAAAACTAAACACTATCTTATCCTGTGCCACCCTCACAATGTGGCTGTATTTGAGCTTTTTGTTGATGCACACTCTGTCAGTCTTTCTCTGGCCCTCTACTTTACTAGGAGTCCTGGTGTGGCATTGTTGGATGAGGCACTGGACCACAAAGTTGGTTTGAACTACAAGATTAGCAGTCCAAACCCACCAGAGACTCCTCAGCAACTCTCTACAGAGTCTCTAAGAGGCAGTACTTACTTGATGGTGGTGGTGGTGTGCCGTGGAGTCGGTAACGACTCACAGTGACCCTATACAGGGTTTCTGAGGCTGTAAATTTTTACAGGAGCAGAAAGCTTCATCTTTCTCCCACAGAACAGGTGGTCATTTTGAACCGCTGACCTTGAGATTTGGAGCCTGACTCGTAACCACTACGCTACTAGAGCTCCTTAGCACCTAAGAAGAACTACTAGTTTACCAAGCATGTTGTCCTCCTTCAGGGATTGGACTATCCTGATAACATGGCCAAAATACATGAGATGAAGTCTTGCCATCCTTGTTTCAAGGAGCATTTTACCTGAACTCCTTTCAAGACAGATTTGTTTGTTCTTTTTTCCTATTGAGATTTCTATTTTTTCAAGTTGTTTGAAGTACATCTGGGGAAAAAAAAGTAAAGCTGCTGAAGGAATGTAGGGCATTACTGGAGGAGGGCCTATGCTCTAATTATATTAAGATTAATTGTAAAGTCATACTATTTAAAATAGTACCATGATGAAACAGAATAGAGAGTCTAGAATGAAGATATCTATATATGTTATATGTAATTTTGTTGTTGCTAAGTGCTGTGGAGTTGGTTTCAACCCATAGCGACCCTGCATAGGGTAACGGAGGAAGAGCTGATGAGCTTGAACCGCCAACCTTGCAAAGATACTTAATGCTAGTAGGAAAAAAAGCTACACCAACTACCAAAAGTAAATATTCTGTTGTTGTTGTTAAGTTTCGTGTCAATGACTCAGTTTTGACTAATAGCAACTCCATATAGGGTTTCTGAGGACCGCCACCTTGCTGTTCAAATCCATCTTTTAATTCCAGTGTTTAATCTACAATGCCACACCAGGACTCCAGTATTCTTACATTGTTGTTGTTGTTAAGTGCCACGGAGTGGTTCTGACTAATAGTGACTGACTTATGGGGATTCTGAGGAGCGGCTGATGAGCTTGTACCACCGACTTTATGGTTCAAGGCAACCTTGCAGTACAGCACATTATCGCACAGCGATACAGGTAGGACCTGAAAGAAGAAATATAAAGGATTGGTAAAAATATGGAAATATTTAACTTCATTAGAAATTGCAGAAATCAAAATAAAATGTTAAATCTTATTTTCTATTTTAATGAACCTTTAAAAATAGATTATATCTATGATTTCAATTATTAGGGAATGTGTGTTTGCAGTAGCCTCATCTTTGCCAGTGTAAGGAACAAAGATGGAGTAAGCATTTGGGGGAAGGTAGCTAAGGAGCTCTGGTAGCACAGTGGTTACGAATCAGGCTGCTAATCTCAAGGTCAGCAGTTTGAATCTACCAACTGGTCCACGGGAGAAAGATGAGGCTTTCTGCTCCCATAAAGATTTACAGCCTCAGAAACCCATGAGTTGGAACTGACTCCATGGCACTTAACAACAACAACAAGTTTAGTCAGAAGGGAACTCTGTGGCTATGTAGGATAAACAATTGACTGATTGATCCCTGGTAGCCTTGTGGGTTACATGTTGGACTGCTAACTGCAAGGTCAGCAGTTCGAATCCAGCAGCCATTTCTTAGGAGAAAGATGAGGCTTTCTGCCCCCGTAAAGATTTATAGCCTCAAAAACCCTTTATAGAGTTGGAACCAACTCAACAGCACACTGCAGTAGGAATCAACCATAAGTTTGGTGGTAGAACGATGAGGCTTTCTATTTCTCCAAAGATTTACAGGCTTGCTATGGATTGGAAACAACTTAATGGCACTTAATAACAACACGAGCAACAACAACATATATGTCAGAGTTGGAGAGAAAGCAAAAAAAGGATAAAAGTTTCAGATGTTAAATTGCAGCAATCAGTTGCAACAAATGTTTCACAGTTTGACATGGCTGTATCAAAAGGCTATGTTTAGATCCCCCCGCCCTTTTTAAGTTAAATACTAAAAAAAAAAAAAAAAATTGTGAAAATGCACCCTTGATTGAAGTATAGGGAAATAAACACTTACACACAGTAGTCAAGGATCTGTGGTAGTGTAGTGGTTACAAGTCAGGCTGCTAACCTCAAGGTCAGCAGTTCAAAACTACCAGCCATTCATGGGAGAAAGATGAGGCTTTCTGCTCCCATAGAGATGTACAGCATCAGAAACTCTGTACAGGGTCACTATGAGTCGGAACCAACTCCACGGCACACTACCACCACCACCACCACACTGCTAGTCAGAATATAAATGTATATGGTCTTTCTATAGGATAGTTTTAAGAGTGTTAGTGTGATGCTATAGGATAAGCACTGGACTGCTAACCACAGATCTATGGTTCAAACCCACCAGCTGCTCTTTAGAAACCCTGTACAAGTTCCTATGAATTGGAACTGACTCAACTGCATTTAATGGCAACAACAACTTTGATGTAGAGATTCCATTTCTAAAGATATATTTGAATGAAGTGTCACAGAGATAAATATTCTCTTTTCAGATTGTTTATAATAGCCTGAGTATTAAGAAAAATAACATGTATTTATATAAGAAGAGTTGTTTACATTAATTGTATAGATTTCAAACAATGAGATGCATCAATGGATACTGGAGACTTCTTGTTGTTAGGTGCCAGCATGTCAACTCTGACTCATAGTGACCCTATGCACAACAGAATGAACACTGCCTGGTCCTGGGTCAAACTCACAACTGTTGCCACACTTGAGCCCGTTGATGCTGCCTCTTTGCTAATCCATCTCACTGGGCATCTTCCTCTTATATTTAGTTAAATAAAGAAATTCACAACATACTGCATAGTGAAAATAAAGTAATTTGCAAGTATACGTCCTCAGAGAGATTTGCCAAAAGAACTTTCAACAAAATGTTAACAGTGACAACATCAATCTTGTAATATTTTACATGATTTAATTATCTCTTTGTTAGCTGTTCCTCTGTGAGAAGTGTTCAAATGCATGCTATCTTTATAATTTTTTAAATGACTGATATTTTGTGTACTCTCTTAACCAATTCTGTCAATCAGTTAATGAATTTATAACCACATCACGTTGATGTGATTTCTTGTTGTTAAGTGCTATTGAATCAGTTCCAACCTGTAGCAACCATGTATAGGGTTTCCTAGGAGCAGCTGGTGAGCTTGAAGTGCCAACCTTGCAGTTCAAACAGCTGGTCCATCAACCCACAGCACCACACCAGGACTCTTTGATGTGACTAGCACTCATAAAATACATATGTTTATTAGACCACTGAAAGTAATGCTATTTTTCAAAATTTGGCTATTGAGGGGCAGACAGACAGAGCAAACTGTTGACATTGGACTGCTTAGGTAATGGAAAACTCATGGAGCTAAAAGAGGGACTTCAAAAAGAGGTGAAGAATAATCTGAAGGAAATGTGCAATTTTCCCCCAGATCTAGTAATATGTAATCATACCTGTATATCACAGGAAATCTCCTGAACTGGTATTCTTCTATTAGAGATTGTTGTTGTTGTTAGGTGTCATTAAATCAGCTCCAAACCATAGTGACCCTGTGCACAAGAGAACATAACAATGCTCTATCCTGAAACATCCTCACAGTGATTTTATGTTGGTGTAGTCATTGTTGCTGTCACTGTATCAATCCATCTTGTTGAGGGTCTTCTTCTTTTACATTGACCCTCCATTTTATCATGCATGATGTCCTTCTCTAGAGGCTGATCTCTCCTGGCAATATGTCCAAAGAATAAGAAATTAAGTCTCATCATCCTCCCTGCTAAGGAGCGTTCTGTCTGTACTTTTTCCAAGACAGATGTGTTTATTTTTCTGACAGTCTACGGTTCTCAAAATATTCTTCCCCAATATCACAATTCAAATGCATCCAAATGTCTCCATTTTTCCTTATTAATTGACCAGCTTTCACATGCATTCGAGGCAATGGAACATACCATGACTTGGGTCAGGCAAGTCTTAGTCCTCAATGTGACATCTTTACTCTTTAATCCTTTAAAGAGGTCTTGTGCAACATATTTACCCAATGCAATGTGTTTCGTTTCTTGACTGCTATTTCCATGAGTTTTGATTGTAGATCCAAGCTAAATGAAGATTTGAGCAACTTCAATGTTTTCTCAGTTTATCATGAACTTATTTATTAGCCTATTTGTGAGGACTTTCTTTTTGCATTGAGGTATAATCCATGTTGAAGGCTGTAGCCTTTGATCTTAATCAAAGTAAGTAAGTATTTTAAGGTCTCTGCTTCCAGCAAGTAAAGTTGCATCATTTGCATATTGCAGGTTATTTATGAGTGTTTCTTCAATCCTGATGCCATGGTCTTCATCGTATAATCCTGCTTCTCAGAATAATCGCTCAGCATACAGATTGAATAAGTATGGTGAGAGAATACAAGCCTGGCAAAACCTTTCCTGATTTTAAACCATTCCATATCCCTTTGTTCTGTTTGAACGACTGCCTCTTGATCTATGTACAGGTTTCTAATGAGCACAATTTAGTGTTCTTGAACACCCATTGTTTGCTATGGTATCCATAGTACATATGCACTGATCCACACAGTCATATACCTTTGCATAATCAATACAGCACAAGTAAACATCTTCCTGATAGTCTTTCCTTTTAACTAAGTAAGATAGGATATTAGCGTTGCTATCCCTAGTTCCACATCCTCTTTTGAATCTGACTAGAATTTTGGCAGCTCCATGTCAGGACTTCTGGTGTGGTGTGCTGTAGGATCAGCACTTGACTTCAAACCACAAAGTTGGCCCTTCAAACCCACCAGCTGCTCCTTGGAAGTCTTATACTGGATTGCTATGAGTCGGAGCTGACTCAATGACACTTAGCAACAACATCGTTCATGTACTGCTGCAACTCCTTTTGAATGATCTTCAGCAAAATTTTATTTGCATGTGATATTAAACATACTGCTTGATGATTTCTGCATTTCTTTGGAACTAGCACAAATACGGATCTCTTTCAATCAATTGGCTTGATAACTTTCTTCCAAATCCCTTGGCATAGATGAGTGAGCTCCTCAATCGCTGCATCCATTTGTTGAAACATTTTAATTAGTATTTTGTCAATTCCTGGAGCCTTGTTTTTCACGGATCCTGGCAAAAAAGCCTGAACATCTTCATTCGGTACTATCCATTCTTGATCAGATGCTATGCCTTAAAATGGCTGAACATTGACCAAATCTTTCTTAGTACAGTGACTGTATAGTCATACCATCTTTTTTTTTTTTTAATTATTATTTTTATGCTTCCTGAATAATTCAATATTTTGCCCATGTTATTGTTCTTAAGTGCTATCGAGTTTGTTCCTAATCATAGTGACCCTGCATAAGGTTTCCAAGAAGTGGCTGGTGAGTTTGAACTGTTGACGGTGTGTTTCAAACCAACTTTGTGGTCCAGTGCTTAACCTACAGTGCCCCACCAGCCCCCTTCAATATTGCATTTATCATGATGTTGCATATAGGTCCAGTTGTGAGGATTTTTATTTTCTTTAAATTGAGTTGTAACCTGTACTGGATTACAACTGTAGCTCTTCTATCAGAAAGTGCCCTCAAGTCTTCTTCACTGTCAGCAAGCAAGTTTGTCATCTACATATCACAGTGTGTTAATGAGCCCTCCTCTAATGCTGACACCAAGTCCTTCTATATATAGTCCAACTTCTAAGATTATTTGTTCATTATACCGATCCTGGTGTGGGACTCACTGTAGGTTAATGTGCTGGACTTCAATGTCAGTTTGATCTGCAAGGTCGGTAGTTCAAGCCTCACCAGCCACTCCTTTGGAAACCCGATGAGTCGGAGCCGATTTGACAGCACTTAACAACAACAACATACAGATTAAATAAATATGGTGGAAGGATACAACCCAGACAATTTCTTGATTTGATACCTGACCCCCTTATAATCTTTCCACTAAGTGTTGACAACATTTCTGAGTTCTAAATTGTCCTAGGCTGTAAAATGGAGCAAAAGGAGAATATCTATTAATGAACCCATCATTTACAGGCTATTCCTCAGTTTTCAGGCACTGTAAAAAAATGAAAACCTTTCTGGTCAGAAAGGCATTTGTAAAAGTGTTGTTATTAAGCAAGTTGGTTTCAGCCCATAAAGACCCCATGTGATGAATGCAAGTGCCCTAAAGTGTTTTCTAGACTGTAATATTTAGCAGGTCTTTCTCCCATGTTTGCTAGGTAAATTTAGCAGGTCTTTCTCCCATGTTTGCTAGGTAAATTTTGTCAGTCTTTCTTTTGGAAGCCTAATGCTTAACCATTGTGCAACCAAGCCTCCTCGATGTATATGTAGATAGTTACAGTGCAGCTGAAAGTGCTAGAAGGGGAGCATTGTTGTTGTTAAGTGCACTGGAGTTGGTACTGACTCATAACCACCCTGTATAGGTTTTCCTAGTCTTTAAATCTTTGTAGGACTAGAAAGTCTCATCTTTCTCCTGAAAAGTAGTTGGTGGTTTCGAACCACAGACCTTCTGGTTCACAGTCCAGTGCTTATCTTATGGCGCTGTTGTGCTCTTGAGGGAAGCATACACAGCTGAAATTTACATAAAGTGTTCAGAATATGCAAATTTATTTTAAGAAAGCAGATTAGTAGTTGCCTAGGGAAAGGATGTGGTAGAGAGTGGAATAAGTAAGGCATTTGTTTTTAGGGTGATAAAAATCTAAATTTAGAAGTTTTTCACTTTAAATGGTTGAACTTATATTTCAACAGACATGTTAATAACAACAACCCCCCCCCCCAAAAAAAAAAAATCATAGGAGCAAATTTTTAATCTAACTCTGGTGAGCCTGGGGATTAGGTTTCTGCCTTATTAGGAAAGGAGGTGGTGGAGGAAGGTATCACCTGGGTTTCAAGTGAACCAGAATTTTGGCAGATGAAGAAAAAGAATGTGTCATCTACTATTTGGAACAGACCTGGAGGATCATCACTTGTTTAGGCATCATTACTTTTGTTAAATTGAGGAGTGATGGCAGGGAAGGCAGTGGTTATGTCTTAAAGGTGCCTTGGTAATTTGGTGAGAAATTTTAAACAAGCATCACTTAGTTTGTGCTCAAAAGACTTAAGATTACCATACACTTTTGGACTAATTAGATCTGTTTTGTTTTGTTTCTATTATGGTCATTTTCATCTTTTTTGATGTGTTGGAACCCAGTGCAGCCGAGTAGAAGTACCGCATAACATATTTATGGGAGCAGATCACCAGATCTTTCTCTCACATAACTCCTGGTGTGTTCATACCACCAACCTTTCAGATAGCAGCTGAGCACTTAACTGCTGTACCACCAGGGCTCTTTTGTCTCTTTTGTTTTTGTTGTTGTTAAGTGTCATTGAGTCAATTGCCACTCATAACAACCCTGTATAAGGTTTCAGACTTTGGGGTTCAAGCCGAACTTGTAGTTCAATGCTTATCCTGCAACAGCACACAGGACTTAATGTATATAAAATGTATTCATGCAGCTTGCTTGAAAGGCAGACCTCTTACATCCATAGCCAGAGATCTTGATTCAGGAAGTTTTAAGTGGGGCAATAGTTTAGCCTTTTAAATAAACAACTTTCTTTAATCTAAAACCAGTGGTCTATGCACCAATTTTAGAGAAATCAGGAAATACATTTGTTTACCTTATCTCAAATGCTAAATATCTTACTTAGTATACAATCCCAGCCCCCAGTCATAAGCATTTAGGTGCTCAAGACATTATGATGTGAGCCAAAGATCTATTCTCTGTATTCAAATTAAAATGAAATTACAAACTTTAAGAAAAAAAGAAGTCCTATTATATGCATACTAGAGTCCTGGTATGGTGCTGTAGAATAAACATTAGACCACAAGATCAGTTTGAACATCTGGGTCATCAGTTTAAACCCACCAGCCATTCCTCACAAACACCATACAGGATTACTATGAGTCAGAACCCACTCTACAGCACTTAACAACAACAACAATACATATGTTAACCAAGAGATAGATAGTATGTTCTTTTTAATAATGCATGATAAAACAAATAATAAAAATAGAATGCCATTGGAAATGTGAAATGGGCCAGTGGAAATGTTATGCACAAATGCAATGCTTACAGCCTGGAATGTGTATAAAATTATTTAGAGGTAGGATTTGGGGAAGCCATAGTATGGCAGAATCTTTAAGGCTAGAGCAAATGTAGAAGTCAGCTTAAATTCTTCCCTTTCATTCCTGGAGATAAGCCTATGTTTTAATTTAGGAAAAAAAATAAAAAGATATATAAATTAAGACAATGATCATGCTTTGAAACAACTTACTGTATTTCATCTAAGCCACAATCACATGAATTGTAGTTCTTCTAAGGGAAGATAAATATAAAAACTATAAATTGTAATACTTTTCGTTCCCCTCAGAGTGTTTGCTCTGAACTTCTATTGATTTTTGGAGTGATTCTGCAGAAGGATATAGTATTGTCCATGGGGACTTAAGTCATGATGCATTGTTTTAGATATACATATATATTCCACTTGTTTTTATTTCCCTGTCTCTAATTACATATATATTTTATATCAAGACTTTGCCTTGGGAAAATAAGACCTGGATTGTGGCCTCAGTTAGCCAATTATTGTAGCTAATTTTCATTAAAAGTTATTTTGCAGTATGGACATAATTCTCAATTAATTTCAATTTCACCCTTGAACGTGGTTTTCCAGAGGTATATATGATCAAGATGATGCTTAATTACTGAAAGAATTTGTTAAATATGTAAGCTCCAGGCAAGACAGGAATTTAATAGCCCCATAACATATGCAAATGACACTACCTTGTTTGCTGGAAGCAGAGTACTGAAAAATACTGGTGAAGACCAAAGACTAGAGCCTTCAGTATAAATTGTATGTACCTCAATGTAAAGAAAAAAAAAAAATCCTCACAAATGGACTAATAAATAACCTCATGATAAACAGAGACTGAAGTTTTCCAAGACTTCCTTTTGTTTGGATCCACAATCAACACTCATGGAAGCAGCAATCAAGAAATCAGAAGACATGTCACATTAGGCGAATATGATGCAAAAGAATTCTTTGAAGTGTTAAAGAGCAAAGATGTCAGTTTGAGAACTAAGGCATACTTGATCCCATCTATGTTATTTTTAATCACCTCATATACATGTAAAACTTGACCAATGAATAAGGCAGACCATAGAAGAATTGATGCATTTAAATGATGGTGGAGGTAAAGAATATTCAAAGTACCATGGTGTTGGAAGGCGTACTGCCAGAAAGCTCCTGAAAAGCAAGGATGGCAAGACTTCATCTCACATTCTTTGGATAGTTTGTCAGGAGGAACCGTTCTCTGGAGATAAGTGGAATGGGTCAGTTAAAGTGAGGAAGACCCTTAACAGAAATAAATTTTGATGACTAGGCATTGTGTCATTCTGTTATGCATAGGGTTGCTATGAGTCTTAATGGTTTCAAAGGCACATAACAACAACATCATAGAGTATTCAACCGACACCTTTACACTTATGAGTAGCCACAGTAATTGATCTAAAAGATTGGAAGAAACTCACACTTTGAAAAAAGTTGTTTTCACACCTGGCAATGTTTTTAACTTAAAATTTCATTATTAGGACAAAAAACAGTCTAATATTAAAATGAAAATATCCTTGAGAAAGACAGTGCTTCAGTCAATTAAATAATATGACTTTGGCATCCCTCCTATGTATCTGATACAAAGAATTGAATATATACTGTTATCACATTTTAACTATAATAGATCAACTTTTAATTGTTGTATTTGTTAGGTGCATAACAAAAGAAAACACTACCACTCCTGCCACATCCTCACAATTTTTGCTCCATTTGCTGTTGCCACTGTGTCTGTCCATCTCATTGTGGGTAAGGGTCATCCTCTTTTTCACTGATCCTCCATTTTTCCAAGCATGATGTTTTCTCCAGGGATTAATTTAAAGTATGAGAGATTAAATCTCACCATCATGGCTTCTGAGAAGCATTCTAGCTGTACTTCTTCCAAGATAGATTTATTTGTTCTTCTGGCAGTCCGTAGCACTTTTAATATTCTTCTCCACTACCACAATTTAAATGTATCAATTCTTCTATGATCTCTTTACCTTATTTGATGTCTAATTTTCACATGCATATATTGTTGTTGTGGTTAAGTGCCCTTGAGTCATTTCTGATTATGGAGATCCTGTCTAAGGTTTCTGAGGAGCAGCTGGTGGATTTGAGTAGCTGTCACTGTGGTTAGTAGTCCAGTGCTTATCCTACAGTGCTACACCAGGACATGCATATGAGGCAATTGAAAGCACCATGGATTTGGTCAGGTTCACATTAGTCATAAAACTGATATTGTTGCTCTTGAAAAAGTTTAAAAAGGTTTTATGCAGCTGATTTTTCTAATGAAATAAGTCTTTTGATTTCTTGACAACTGCTTCTTGAATATTTGTGGATCCAGGCAAAATGAAGTCTTAGACAAATTTAGTCTTTTTTTTCATTTATTATGATGCAATTTATTGACCCAGTTGTGAGGATTTTTGTTTTCTTTACATTGAGGTGCAATATATCCTGAAGGCTGGATTGTTTGATCATAATCAGTAAGGATTTCAAGTCCTCTTTTCTTCCATCAAACAAGGTTATATAATCTGCATATCATAGGTTATTAATGAAATGACCTCCAATGTTGATGCCATGTTCTTCTCCATTAATATTTTGAGTGCCTTCCAACCTGAAGTGCTCATGTTCATGCACTATATCTGACAGTGTTCTACTGCTATTCATTAGGTTTTCAGTGGCTAAACATTCAAAAGTCATTTACCTCCCTTTCTTCCTATTCTGTCTGAGTCTGGAAGCTCACTGAAACTGTCCACCATTGGTGACTCTGATGATAATTCAAGTACCTGTGGCATAGCTTCCAGCATCACTAAAACATACAAGCCATCACCGTGTGATAAATTGGCATATGAGTGGTGAATCTTTTAACTAGAACCTGTATTAATATTATCCTTATAGATGATTACAAAGTAAGAAACAGAGGTTGCAAAGAATGTGTTCAAGATCTCCTCATTAGTGAACTATCCAAGACATGATTTAAGTTCATATCTATGTGATTCCAAAATCCAAGCTGTTTCTGTACAGTGATATGAAAAGCAGGGATGGTAGTTATTTCAAAAAAATAGTTCAGTGTCCAGTTGAAAGGATAGAAAGCAGAAAGACAAGGACATCGGTTTAGGCAATATCTACATTCAACTATCAGAATAAGTGCTTAATCAAATTCTCTTGGTAAAATTTCAGAATTGGGAAAAGCTTAGAGATTGCTTAGTCCAAAACTTGTTTTTTAAAAAGAGAACTGAGATTCTTATGATTTCTATTCCTCAAAGTCCTAGTGGCACTGTAGAGTAAGTCTTGGACTGCTAACCACAAGGTCAACAATTCACACCCACCAGGCACTTGGTGGGAGAAAGATGAGGCTTTCTGCTTCTGTAAAGATTTACAACCTGGGAAACCATGTTTAGGGTGAATGAATTGGACTTAAGTTGATGACATTGGATTTCATTCCACAGAAAGACTGATAATGAGTATGAAGGACAGTTCAAAGTTATTTGGCAATAAGAGTGATTTCTGTAGGAAGGAAAAAGACAGATTGTAAACCTTACACTAAACACTTTTCAGATTGACCTGAGTCTCATATAGTAAATGTAAGAGAGAATCTTCCAATTTTGTTTGCTGTTAAAATTATTTTTAAAATTAGTTTAAATTGTATTTAAGCCAATTTTATTCCATAAGAAAGGGATTCTGAACTCATCAGTATTATTATCCTGTGGAAATCCTGCATTTTATATGCTCTACTTGGTTCAGATTCAAGATATGGTAAACCTGCCTTATCTTAAAACATTTATAGGTATCGAAATGATACAGAAAGAAAAGCTTTTTCGTAGATAATAGATTTAACTCCGAATTTATTTTGTGTTTTGAGAGGAAATCTAAAACATTTTAACTTCTAGTTTTTTGAAGAAATTTGGTTGTTTTCTTATAATTCTCTTTGACAAATATGTATGTCTATGTATATACCTAAATTTATAATACCATGCTTTTTACATTTAATCATTTTTTAAAGACAAGAATTTCAGTTAGGTTCTGGGAAAAACAGAATATTTTTGTTTGCTCTTTATTCTCTATATGCTATAGTAAGTTCACAGTGTCCTTTTTTCTCACCATTATTTAAAAAGGCAAAATATAACCTCTCTCTGTAACTCTGGAGGCCTCTTATCCAAAGTCATTTTCCACTGAATTAAAAGCTTCTCATAGTCAATAATCACTTCATCCGGAGGTCATATATCTTATCTAGTAGTTCAATTATCACATTAAGGTGCTTTATTGTGGGGCACTCTCTTTGATACTTTCCTCTTTTGGTTGAAATCCAACAAGGTAGAGAATCACTTACTTATTCCTCACTTAAAAATAGATAGACTCTATGTGTTCAAGGCAGGTGGCTTTAAAGTCAGGCAATTATGTTAGCTCATATCTAGGTTATAAATTGATGTAATCATTGATGTCTGTTCTTGGATTTTAAAACTTTCTCCCCCAGTGTTACTATATTACACATAATTCTGCAACAGTCCTAATTTTTTTTTTAATTATCTAGAATTGTAAAATCGGTGAGCAATACAAAAGTATTAACTTCCACCCTGTAAGTGCTCAGACTCAAAGATTATAACTCTTTCAGTTACTGAAGGACGTCAATTTAGTATTGAGTTATCTATCCTGGGAATGGCATTCTGTGTATGGAAGAAATAATGTCACATATATATGTAATATATACATACCTGTATCAGTGTCATTTAAGAAGCACCGGTAGCATAGTGGATTGTAAATTAGGCTGCTAATCACAAGGTCAGTCATTCTCTCCTGGAGAAATTCTGCTTCCAGAAAACCTTTACTGTGTTGCTATGAATTGGAACCAACTTGGCAGTACACATCAACACCCCTACCATCAATGTTATTTGGTATTTCTTTCTAAATTACTGCTTTCAGATGGCGTTCCCTTTGGAGTATTTCATTCATTTTTTTTTTTTTTTAACTTTTTATTATGAATTGAGTGAAGGTTTACATGTAAAATAATCAGTTTTACATTCAGTAAATCAGATTAGAATATTTTATTCTGTCTCCAATGCTGTCTTGTCTTTTGCACATCAATGTATTAAGGAAGACTATTCTGGAAAGCAATACTTGTGTTTTTTATTATTATTATTGTGATAAAATACATAGCAAAACATTTGGCAATTCAATAATATTTGCACGTGTAATTCAGTGGCACTGGTTATGTTCATCTTGATGTGCCATGTTTATTTTTATTAAGGATTATTGGTCAACATTAATACTTGTTTTATGAATATAAAACATTTGGGGAAGTACAAAGGCATTGTAGAATTTATTATAGTCAAAAGATCCTGTAATAATGAGATTAAAGTTTTGCTTTACATTTTGGCCTTTACTAAGGAGCTAATAAATAATAACAAAGTGACGGAGTTTCGACATAAAACCAAACTTCCACCACTCATCTGTCTGCCATACTGTGATGGCTTGTGAGTTTCTGTGATTCTGAGGGCTATGTCACTGGTATTTTAAATAACCAGCAGTGTCACCTGTGGTGGACAGATTTCAGATGCACTTCCAGACAGAGATAGACTAAGAAGAAAGAGTGACAAACTACTTCTGAATCTTTAGTCACTGAAAATCTTATGAATAGCAGAGAAACACTGTCAGATATAGTGCTGGAAAATGAACCCCTCAGGTTGGAAGGCACTCAAAATGTGACTGAGGAAGAGATGCCTCCTCAAAGTAGAGTTGACCAAGATGACGTGAATAGAGTTAAGCTCGTGGGAGAAAAGCCCACAGAACCTTCATTTGCTGATGTGGCACAACTCAAAATAAAGAGAAACAGCTGTAAATATCCACTGAAAA
>NW_006408529.1:8511541-8520150 GCF_000296735.1 Chrysochloris asiatica
GAGAATACTAAAAGTGCCATGGACTGCCAAAAGAACCAATAGATCTGTTTTGGAAGAAGTACAGCCAGAGTACTCCTTAGAGGCCAAGGTGGCCAAATTTCGTCTCTCATACTTTTGACATAGTGTCAGGAGGGAATATTTGCTGGAGAAGGATATCATGTTTGGTAAGATGGAGGGTCAGAGAAAAAGAGGAAGACCACCAATGAGATCGATTGGCCAGGTGGCAGCATCGATGGACTCTATTGTGACATGACAACAGTAGTGAGGTTGGTCCAGGATCAGACAGTGTTTCGTTCTGCTGAGCATAAGGTTGCTGAGTTGGTGCCGACTCGATGGCACCTAACAACAACAACCAGGAGCTAATAAAGCATACAATTTTATAATTGAACTTAAAAATTAAAATAAATAGTTATCATTGACTTAATCTTGACTCATGGAAGCCCCATGTTTGTCAAGTAAAACTGTGCTTCATAGGTTTTTCAGTGGTTCTGTGGGATAATGTACTGGATCACAAGTTTGAACCTCAAGGTTGTCAATTCAAGCCCACCAGCTGCTCCTAGGAAACTCTGTAAAGGATCGCTATGAGTTGGAACTGAAATGATGGCACTTAACAACAGCAAAAATTTATCAGAAACCAATAATTAGGCCTTTCCTCTTTCACCAGAGAAGTATTTTTTGCACATGGTCTCTTTATTTTTTGTATGAGGTCTTGTAATGTTTTGCACTTTTCTTAAGCATTATAGCACAGTAATTGCTTGCATTTGGTGTTGATACAGAACAGAAAATTCTCAAATCATTTATTATTCTTCCACTTGTTCTCACCAGATATCTTCCAAAATTTAGATATAGTAGTTCCAGTTAAGGTAGAGGAAATTAAAGTCTTAAGATGATTCAGTGTTAACTGTAATTTATTGTTGTTGTTAAGTGTCATTGAGTTGGTTCTATCTCATACAGAGCTTCCAAGGAGCACCTGGTAAGTTTGAGCCACTTACCTTGTTGTTCAAATCTACTAGCCACTTCATGGAAGAAAGAGAGGCTTGCTGTTCCCATAACGATTTCCAGCCTCAAAAACTCTATACAGAGTTGTTAGGAGTTGGATAATATACCTTTGTTTGCTGATAGTGAAGAGGACTTAAAATACTAACTGATGAAGATCAAAGACATCAGTCTTCAGTATAATTTCACCTCAATATAAAGAAAACCAAAATCCTCATCACTGGATCAAGAAATAACATCATGATAAATGAAGAAAAGGTTTAAGCTGTCAAGGTCTTCATTTATGCTTGGATCCACTATCAACAATCATGGAAGCAGCAGTCAAGAAATCAAAAGATATATTACATTAGGCAAATCTGTTACACAAAAGCTCTTTAAAGTGTTCAAGAACAAAGATGTCAGTTTGAGGACTAAGGTATGCCTGACTTGAGTGAATCATGGTGTTTTCAATACCTTCATATGCATGTGAAAGTAGACAATGAATAAGGAAGATTTTAGAAGAATTGATGCATTTGAATTATTGTGTTGCAGAAGAATATTAAAAGTACCATGGACTGCCAGAAGAACAAACAGGTCTGTGTTGGAAGTAGTACAGCTCCTTGGAAGTCAGGAAGACCAAACTTCATCTCCTATAGTTTAGACGTATTATCAGAAGGGACAAGTTTCTGGAGAAGGACATCCTTCTGGGTAAACTGGATGTCAGAGAAAAAGAGGAAGACTGCAATAGGATAGATTTGCACAGTGGCAGTAGCAATGGGCTCAAGGCTAACAAAAATTGTGAGAATGGCACAGTACCAGGCAGTGGTCTTGTGCATAAGGTTGCTATGAGTTGGAACCAACTTCACGGCACCTGACAACAATAATATGAGTCGGAACCAACTCCATTGCACATAGCCACCACCACCATACTTCAGAAAAAACAAAACATTTGGAAAATGAAGAATTTGAAATCAAAGTTGTAGTATAATCCGTTTTTCTTCTTATGATTTATTAAAAGTTATATTATTTTCCTGTGGCTTACATTTTCCATTATATTCAGAGGACTTCTAAGATATAGACAAAAAACAATAAGAGTTTAATAATTTATAATTAAAATAACTATGGTAATGATGGCTAAGGTAATACAAACTTTCTGATTTTATCGAGTTTCATGATTATCTCTTATTATGTTTTATATGTATTGCTAAAAAGCAAAAATTCAAAATTTCTATTTCATCTCTTTATTATCTTTCTGATAGAAATATTAATCATTAGTAGTGAAGTTGCTCAGAGTCAGACATTTAAGAAGAAATATTAGAAGGTCAGTGTGAAAATCAGCACCTGCAAACATTATAGGTCTCTAAATTTACTCTTATAGGATCTCAATAATTTTAAAGTTGACATCATGAAAATCCTTCTAAAGATTTTTTTTAATGTGAAAGTATAATTTATTTTAGAATAATTCAAATGAGTCACAATTTATGCTGAATAAAACATTCATCCTCAAAATCAATATTATTTTTGAAAGCATTATTTATTTGTTTGTATATTCATTTATTCAGTGAATCTTTGTTTGGTATTTGCTCTTTGCCGGTGTGTTTTTTGTTGTGTGGAAAGCTGTGGTGGAGAAGAGCAAGAGACATACTGATCTCATATATTGAGATTCTAGTGTTATAGAAGAATAAGCGCGTAAATAAGGAAAACCTCACTAGTACTGAGCACAGAAAATCTGGAATTAGAGTCATCATCTGATTGAATGACTACTTTAGCATTATTCATTAGAAAGCAGGTACTAAGAAAATGATGAAAAGTTGTTAGATAGGTAGATTAAGAGGAAAGCAATCAGGAAGTGCTTTTAAAGGAACTTGTGGTGGTACTAGACCATCTGGGAGGAGCAGATGGTTTTCAATCCGTATTGTAGGAAAAGCACTGGTCTGGTAACTGCAGGGTCAGAAGCTCAAACCCGCAAACCACTCTCTGAAACCCTAAACAAAGTCAGAACTGACTCAACAGCACCAAAACCCAACAATGATAACTAAGGTTAAAAGTTCAGTGGTTCAAATACTCTGCAGGGAGAAAAGACATAAATATTAAAACAAAAACAAAAAAACACTCACTGCTACTGAGAGAATTCGGACTCAGAACAACTCTATAGGACAGAATTGAACTGCTCCATAGGATAAGAACTGGACTGCAAGGTCAGTTGGAACTGCAAGATCAGTGGTTCAAAAGCATCAGCCACTCCTCAGAAACTCTATACAGGATCACTGTGAGTTGGAATTGACTCACTGCACTTAACAACAACAACAGATGTTTACCGAGGCTAACAGACTCATTCTCCCACGACATTCCTTTCCATGGTACTTCTACTCTGTTATATGAAGCTGACAGACTCATTCTTCCACAGCATTCCTTTCCATGGTAGTTCTACTCTGTTATATGAGAGTTGCTATGAGCTGCAATAAGGAGCTCTGGTAGCAGAATGGTTATGAGGTGCACTGCTAATCTCAAGGTCAGCAGTTGGAAACTACTAGCAATTCCATAGGAGAAAGATAAGGCTTTCTGCTCCCGTGAAGATTTACAGCCTTGGAAACACTATACAGGTTCGCTGTGAGTTGCAACTGACTCCACGGCACATAACGGTCACCATGAATTGGAACAGACTCCACTGTACACAACAAGAATACCTAAACTAAGGTTTGGCAGTTTAAACCGCTCTACCTGCACTGGATTGCTGGTGTGGCTCTGTGGGTTAATGCGTCAGACTACAAAGTCATTTGAACTGCAAGGTTGGTGCTTCAAGCTTACCAGCTGCTCCTTGGAAACCCTGTACAGGGTGGCTTTGGGTCCAAATTGACTGGATGGCACTTGACAACAACAACAGCAACAACAACACCTGCACTGCAAAATAAATGCCTGACAATCTGCTTTCCTCAAGATTACAATTAAGGATGCCCTATGGAACATCTGCACTTTGCAATACACGGGACCACAATGAGTTTGAATCAACACGAAGGCAATGATATTAAGTTTGGAGATGAATTATAAATTTTTCTCAGTTTAGATCTGGCGTTGCTGAGGAAAATATATTCAGAAGGTAAATATGTGACTGTGTTGGCTAGAAAAGGTAAATTCCTAATAAAAGAGTTAGCACCATTTCACAGATCACTTTTCTGTGAAACTATCCTGGAAAGTTCTCCTGTGTCTTCTGAATCCTTCTCAATAGAGCAGCATTCAAGGTTTCAGAACTTGTTCATGAAATTAAGCACATACTGTGTTTTGATTCTTATCCACTTCCTAAAATTGTGATTTGATCCTGTTTTATGTTAGCCCATTTTAAAATCTTCTGTGAATCAGGTGGTGGTAAATTAATAAATTAGTAATCTTCCAAACCTTTTAGGGGTTAATAGTTTATAACCCTTGTTTTGCTTTAGAAATTCTTAGAGAGAGATTTTTTAAATCTCTGTAGCTTGGATCCAGTCTGAACATTTTTACATTAGAATTTTTTTATTTAGACACTGTTGTTGTTGTTGTTGTTGTTAAGTGCCGTCGAGTCGGTTTCGACCCATAGTGACCCTGAACAGGGTTTCCGAGGCTGTAAATCTTTACGGGAGCAGATCGCCTCATCTTTCTCCCGCGGAGCAGCTGGTAGTTTCGAACCGCTGACCTTAAGGTTTGCAGCCCGATTCGTAACCACTACGCTACCAGAGCTCCTTTAGACACTAGATAAAGATAATTTTAAAAATTACCCAGATATCTTAACATGCAGTCAAGATTGAGAACTACTGCCCTATAAGGGAAGATGTATCTTTTTCTTATGCTATTTCCTGTTTTTGCCATTCATCTATATCTCATTATTTTTTTAAAAAGAGAGAAGAAAAAAGTAATAAACAAAAACTTCACATGGCTATAGAGGGACGATCCCTCAATGCCTTCAAAGGCCCAAAGTGCTACTGTTTGTTTGTTTGTTTGATTGTACTGAAATGTTCTTCCCTTGGCCTAATGCTCTTTTATGTCTAAACCCTTTCAAATTTCCAAATTTGCTGTCCATCTGCTGTATGAAAGAAATATAATGTGATCCACACATGTAATTTTAGATTTTCTTAGAACAACATAAAAAAGTATTAAGAAGATGATGAGATTTATTTAACATTGTATCGAATCAGTATATTCAAAATATTATGGTAGGAATATTGCCTGATTTGGAAATATGCTTATTCTGCTAAGACAGAACTATAAGCCACTACACATATTGTAAGTAATATGATGATCAAAGCCACTTACAAAAAGTTTGATTAGTGCTTATTATTTGCAAGTCAGCATATTACTAGATAGATCTTGGTTGAAAGGAGAGAATACCAGAAAGATGTTTACTTGTGTTTTATTGGCTACTAAAAGACTTTCAATTGTGTGGGTCATGACAACCTACAGACAACATTGAAGAGAATGAGTACTCCAGAACACTTAATTATGCTCAAGAGAAACCTGTACATAGACCAAAAGACAGTTGTTCAAACATAACAGGAAAACACTGAATGGTTTAACATTTAAAAAGATGTGTGCCAGGGTTATATTATTTCACTATACTTACTCAATCTATAAGGATCTCTGATAGCGTAGTGGTTACAAATCGGGCTGTGAACCTTAAGGTCAGCAGTTTGAAACTACCAGTTGTTCCGCGGGAGAAAGATGGCTTTCTGCTCCCGTAAAGATTTACAGCCTTGGAAACCCTGTACAGGGTCGCTATGGGTCGGAACCAACTCCACAGCACATAACAACAACAACAACAACTCAATCTGTATGCCAAGCAAATAATGTGAGAAGCTTCATTCTGTGAGGAAGAACCTGGCATCAGGATTGGAGGAATACTCATTAACAACCTGCAATATGCAGATGATACATCCATGCTTGCTGAAAGCAAAAAGGACTTAAAATACTTACTGATGAACATCAAAGACCACAACTTTCAGTATGGGTTGCACCTCAGAGTAAAAGAAAAGAAAAATCCTTATTTTTGGACCAATAAATAACATCAAGATAAATGGAGATAAGATTGAAAATGTCAAAGACTTCATTTCTCTCAGAACAACCATTAACACTCATAGAGGCAGCAGTCAAGAAATCAAATGACGTATTACATTAGGCAAATCTACTGCACTAGACGTTTTTAAAGTATTGAAGAGCAAAGATATCAGTTTGAAGACTAAGGTGCACCTGACCCAAGCCATGGTATTTTCAATAACCTCATATGCATGCGAAAGCTGGACAGTGAATAAGAAAGACCATAGAAGAACTGATGCTTTTGAATTATGGTGTTGGAGGAGAATATTAGAAGTACCATGGGCTACCAAAAGAACAAACACATCTGTGTTGGAAGAAGTACTTACATCATTCATTTTTCGGATATATTATCAGGATGGACCAGTCCCTGGAAAAAGATATCATGCTTGATAAAGTGGAGGGTCAGTGGAAAAAAAGGAAGGCCCCAATGACATGGATTGGCATACTGGCAGCAGCAATGATTGTGAGGTTGGTACATAAGGTCGTTATGAGTTGGCATTCAACAACAACAAAAACAACCCAGGTGATACTCAGAGATTACAATCATCTCTTGTGTAATTCTCCAAGGGCTTAAAAATTGATTACCTTAATGATATTTTGAAGCCTCTGGCAAAACCAGGGGTTCTCAGAAAATGCAGTATCTTATTGCATCTTTGAAGTGAAAGATTTTGTTAAATTAGAAGAACTTTAATCTCTAAGGGCATTTTTAGCATCCAAATCTCCAACCCTTACAAATTAAAAACTATTTATGATTAAAAATGAATAGAAGTAATTGATAAAATCCCTTTATTTCTTATCTTAATTTAAATATTTGAGTGAAGAAAGAGAAGAATGTTTTAATTTTTTTAGGCTATTTATAAATTTGTCTGGTAATCCTTTGCATTTCTTCACATAGGATTACAATCCTGGCTTTAATATAAATATGTATAAAATGTGTTGATTTTAAGATAGATGAGCTATTCAATCTGCTAAAAAACAAAAAATAAATAATAAATATTTATGCATGCATTAAAGTTAATTTGTTTCTATGTCCTAATGTTTAGATAATATCTTCCTCAATACTTCATTTTATGTTAATTTAAGATACTTTAATTTAAATATTACCCTTAGAATTTTTTATGAGCTTTAAGGTAAATTGAAGAAAATGAGCTGCCTACATCTCAGTTCAGGAGAAACAAAACAGTTGAATGCTGTATCATCTACTTGGAAAAGAATTTCCCTCTACTTTGCAAATAATGTACAGGCATTAATATAATTTGCTGGTTTAGGAAGTCGTGAAAGAATATGTTGAAAGTGTTTTCTAAATGACTGAGCCACGTCTGGGGAGTGTCAAGGATGAAAAAGAAAAAAAAGACAATAAATTTGTTTCCTAGAGTTTCAAGATATGTAATATCCAACCCCAGTCAGAAGAATGTGTTGTGATCAATGTAAAAATATATGTTCCCTGAAAGTACTAGAAGGTACAGGATATGCCTCATCTTCTTTCAAGGAAAAAAGAAAATAAAGAAGTGCAATGAACTTACCCAAGTAATTCTATTTCTAAACAGGGCTTTCAATATCTAATTAAACAAAAAACTGTACCAGTAAAATGATAATAAAAGGACAGGTAGGATAAATGTTCCGTTTGTTGATTTTTTTTCCTCTTTAATATTTTGTCATAAACCTTCAGATATCTCACTTAGCCTTAATAATTACTATTCTTTGATCTACTCTTCAGAAATGATGTTATATTCCTCTTACCTGCATGTTTGCAGATAGAATCATTGTTATACTGATAATTGCTCAATAATGCACAAATCACATTAAAAATAAAAAAGGTACTTATGGAAATTCTGAAACAATGCAATTTTCTGAATCAAACACAAAACATCAGCTCTAATACTAATTGTGGAACAGAAAATTTTGTTTAATATTCAATTTAATATATAATACAACAAAAAATTACTAATTTTACCTTGCCTCTTTAGAATTTAAAAAAGAATGTATCCTGACTCCTTTTCAAAGCTTTGTTCTCCTGCCTTTGGGACTAAATCATAAAGTTCAACCAGCAAAGCTTTGTTTCCCAAAGGACACAGCAGGCATTGATAGTGTACTGTAGCTGTAATTCTATAGTGACACCAGATTGGCGACTGACAGAAATCTCTTGGGTGAAAGTGACAAAGCTGTAATATTTTCACATTGGACTGACTGATGTCTTTGGAAGGTCTGTTTGATTTCAAAGGACATTTTTATTTTTTTCTTTGAAGATGAAAGCATATTAAAGCTTTGTGATGAAAACCATCTGACTGCATAATAAGCCTTGCAATAAATAAGTTTGTAGTGTTTCTTTCCTGAGGTATTTATTACTCTCAACTGATTAAGAATATTTCAAAATGTAGATGAAGTAGTATTTATTTTTTATTACAAAGTGGTTATGATACTATCTTTGTTTCTATCTGATTAATAGAGAATAGATTATTTTTAAAAAAACACAATGGGGTCTATCCTTGTGAAGAATGAAAAGCATATGTATTTATGAGATAGTATCTTTATTATTTATACTTAAAATAATAGATATTTAAATATGTTATCAC
>NW_006408529.1:8520876-8522975 GCF_000296735.1 Chrysochloris asiatica
ATCTTTCTCCCATGGAACAGATGGTAGTTTCAAACTGCTGACTGTTAGCAACCCGATTCGTAACTACACTACCAGAGTACATACATTTTAATTAAAGTTTAAAAATACAAGTTATGAGATTTTAAATGGGCAAAGTAGGAAATGTAGTGTAAGCCTTTTTTTTTTTTTTTTTTCCATTATGGTATTAAGAAACAAAGCAATTTCAAAATTGTCTGGACTTATGATTATCAGTTTCATCATGTTATATCTAGTGTTAAATGTTTTAAAATACTGTTTATATATCTTTAGCATCAAAAACATATCTTTGTTTTCTTTAGGCCTCCAGTGGATTTCCTCTAGAAATAGCTTTCTAATGGTTGTCCTGACAAATGAGTTGAGATTGTCCAGAAAGTCAGAAAAGAAGAGTGCTTGTCACAGACAGATATAAATAATACAGTGTGGAAAGATTATGTCTTAGCAGTTTTATTTATGATAGAAAATGAGGCCTATAAACGTATCAAAGATGGTATTTAAGGTTCATAAAAACATAAAAATGTCCACATTAAAATCTACTTGCCACTGCCAATTTGTATTAAATATAATTGTTCATTTAAGACAATAATTGTTCTCACCTGGGGCTGGTACTGCTCTCTTTCAGAAGCATTTGTAAATGTGGAAGGATTTTTTTAATTTATGTCAATAACTAGTGACCACTTCAGGCATCAGGTCAAAAGAGCTAGAGATGCTAAGCATCTTACAGTGCTCAGGAAAGTCTTGCACAATTCTACTTTCCTATTGCTATTGTGAGGAGCCCTGGTGGAGCAATAGTTAAGTGCTGGTTTGCTAACTGAAAAGTTGATTGTACAAAACCACCAGTTTCTCCATGGTGAAAAATGTGGCAGTCTGATTCCTTAAGGATTGTTGTTAAATACCATCAAGTAAGTTCTGATTTATAACAACCCTTTATAGGACTTCCAAAGAGCAGCTGGTGGGTTTGAATCACCAACTTTATGGTTAGCTGTTTAAGTGTTTATCCTATAGCACCACACCAAGGATTGTTGTTGTTCTTGGTAAATGCCTTTGTGTCTGTTCTGACTCTTAGCGACTCTGTATAGGGTTTCCCAGTAGTGGCTGGTGAGTTTGAACTGCTGATGACCTTGTGGTTCAAACTGATTGTACTGTTCAGTGCATTATCCCACAACACCACACTAGGACTCAAAGGATTTACAACCTTGGAAATCCTATGGAGAATTTCAGCTCTCTCCTCTAATTTTGCTGTGAGCTGGAATCAACTTGATGGCAAAATTTATTGCTGCTGTAGATTCTCTGGGTCATGCAAATGATTGATTACTTAATTACTAACTGAAAGTTTGGCAGGTAATATCCACCCAAAGATGGCTTCATAGAAAAATGTGGTGATATGATTCCAAAATAATAAATCATAGAATTTTCTATAAAATGCTGACACACATAGGTCACTGTATGTCAGAAGTCACTCAAAACGACAATAGTAAACACTTGTTGTTTAATTGCTGCTGTAACAAATTATGGCAAATGACACTGAGTGTTAATGTATTAGACTGCAAGGTCTGTTTGAACTACAAGGCTGGTGGTTCAAGCTCACCATCTGCTCCTCAGAAACCCTGAACAGGGTTGCTATGAGCCAGAACCAAGGGCACACAACAAGAAACAACAAAGCAACAGACGTTTGTAACGTTCTGTAATATACATGGCCAACATGGGCCTTATTGGTCTGAAATTAGGTTCTTGACAGGATCACAGTCTTTTCTGAAGGCTCTAGGGAAGAATAGATTTCTTTGTATTTCCTACATTCTGGAACTCACCCTATTCCTTGGCAGGAAGCTTCTCCCTACATTTTAAGTCAGTAGCATTTTATTTCTCTGACCATTTCTGTGTAGCCAGAATCCTCTCTAATAGCCTGTGGGAAATGTTCTTAGTTAATAATTTCCCATATGACTAGAATGGGCCCATCAGAAGAATTGAGGGTAATCTTCCTATCTCAAGGTAATCGTATCTCCAAAGCAAGACCAGTGTCTTATACATAGCAATTATAGAGTCCTGGTGTGGCGCTGTTGGTTAATGCACCAGACTGCAAAGCA
>NW_006408529.1:8524635-8533566 GCF_000296735.1 Chrysochloris asiatica
ACATCTGGGCCAATAAATAACATTATGATAAACAGAAAAGTTTGAAGTTGCCAAAGACTTCATTTTGCTTGTATCCACAATGAATGCTCATGGAAGCAACAGTCAAGAAATCAAACAACATATTGTATTAGGCAAATCTGCTGTCAAATTCCTCTTCAAAGTGTTCAAGATCAAAGGTATCACTTTGAGGACTAAGGTTAGCTTGACCCAAACCATGGTATTTTCAGTTGTCTCATGTATGTGAAAGTTGAGCAATCAGTAAGGGAGAAGCTAGATAATCAATGCATTTTAATTATGGTGCCAGCAAAGAATATTGAAAGTATCATGGATTGCCAGAACAAACAAATCTGTCTTGGAAGAAACACAGTGAGAATGATCCTTAGAAATGAGAATGGGGAGACTTCATCTCTCCTACTTTGGAAATATTATCAAGAAGGATCAGTCTCTGGAAAAGGACGTCATACTTGGAAAGTGGAGGTTAGCACAAAAAGAGAAAGAAACCCAAGGATATGAATGAATGTAGTGGCAGCAACACTGAACTCAAAAATAACAATTGTGAGGATGGCACAGGACTGGGCAGTGCTTTCTTCTGTTGTACATAGGATTGCTTCAAGTAGGAGTCAGTTTGAAAGCACCAAAGAACAACAAAAGTCCCCTTTGCCACTTAAGGGAACATACGCACATGTTCTAGAGATTAGAGATTTGACAAATTTGGATGGGGTGGTGGTGTAAGCATACTGTCTATTACATACATTATTCAGAATTTTACATTTATTCCGGACCTTACCCTCTCAGGAGTACTGTACAGGTCAGGATATGTAGGATATGCTGACAATTTTTGTTGTTGCTGTTATTTGCCTTTGATTCCTTTTAAATTGTGCTCAACACTTGGTCTGTCCTTTTTTGCCTAAAACAATCTAAAATGGAAATATTGAATGATGTATCAGAATGACATCAAGGATGATTCTCACATTCAAGTCTAGATGAGAGAGACATAGCTGAACATAAAAATATAGAATTATTTACTCTTAAATCTCTGAAGAGATCTGTGACTACCTTAACTTGTCTTCTACAGAACCATTCACAGGTTCACCCTCTATGGATCCAAGCTATATGCCATTTAAATAGGAATGGAGTAGGAATAAGAACAGAAAAGATGACTCTAGAGGACAAGCATTATATTGCAAACCATAAGGTCACACAGCACTTCACACCCAGCAGCCACTCCAAGAGAGAAAGACGAGACTTTTAGCTTCCTAAAAGATTTACAGCATCAGAAACCCTATTCAAGGTCACAATGAGTCAGACCTGAGTAGATGGCACTTAACAACAAAACTGCATCATTCATTACTTAATTTTTGGATGAAGAATTTGAATTCAATCTATCATAGTTATTTTTGAGAGCTCATGAAAATGTTAAGGAAAACACTTAATGGTTATCTTATGATTTTCAACATTTTCCTTTTTATAGGAAATTTTATCTACCATAAAGTATGTTTAACTCTTCTGAGAATGCTTAAAGACTTCAGGGTTCCAAATATTGTTCCTTATTTTTGGCAAATTTGAAAAGAGTGAGAAAAACAATTAATAAAAGCAGCCATTCATTTTTTACTACAACTAGAATGTTTAATTAGAACAATGATAAAACAATATTATTTGCATTACTGGTATATATATAACTTTGGAGTCCTGGTGTGATGCTGTAGGATAATAAGCTCATGATTGCAAGGCTGGTTTGAACCACAAGGTCAGTGGTTCAAACTTGCCAGACACTCTTCAGAAACCATATACAGTGTTGCTATGAGTCAAAACCAATTTGATGATACTTAACAATAACAAAGACCACAACCTTCAGTATGAATTACATCTCAATGTAAAGAAAACAAAAATCTTCACCACTGGACCAATAAACCACATTCTTATCAATGGAGAAAAGATTGAAGTTGTCAAGGACTTCATTCTTCTTGGATCAACTATCAACACTCATGGAAGCATCAGTCAAGAGATCAAACAACGTATTGCATTAGACAAATCTGCTGCACAAAATCTTTTTAAAGTGTTGAAGAACAAAGATGTCAGCTTGAGGACTAAGATGCGCCTGACCCAAGCCATGGTGTTTTCAATAACCTCATATGCATGCGAAAGCTGGACAGTGAATAAGGAAGACCATAGAAGAATTAACGCATTTGAGTTATGGTGTTGGAGGAGAATATTGAATGTGCCATGGCTGCCAAAAGAACCAATAGATTAGTTGTGGAAGAAGTTCAGCCAGAGTGCTCCTTGAAGGCCAAGATGGCCAAATTTCATCTCTCATACATCAGACATAGAGTCAGGAGGGACCAGTCACTGGACAAGGATATCATGTTTGATAAGGTGGAGGGTCAGAGAAAAAGAGGAAGACCCCCAACTAGATGGATTGGCCAGGTGGAATCATCAATGGACTCAAGCTTGGCAACAATAGTGAGGTTGGCCCAGGATCGGGTAGTGTTTCGTTCTGTGGTACATTCAGTCACTATGAGTTGGTACCGACTATATGGTACCTAACAACAACAACAACAACGATAACAACAATATAACTTCAGTGAACTTTGACTTTTTTTTAACAATTAACTGTATTAAAAGACATTTTAACAGTACCATGTTTTTGTTGTTAAATACCATGGAGTCGGTTCCCACTCAGTGACCCTGCATAGGGTTTCTGAGGCTGCAAATCTTTACCGGAGCAGAAAGCCTCATCTTTCTCCCATGAACAGCTGGTACTTTTGAACCGCCTGCCATGAGGATAGAAGCCTGATTCGTAACCATAGGTAAGTGTTATGTAATTTCACAGGCAAGGTAACAAGTTTATAATAATCTTGCTGATTTTCAACACTTTTGCTTAAAGGTGAAGCCGAAACTTGAACTCTGATTTCATGGTCTTGTGACTGTAGGTGCTGGAGTTAAACCATTGTGGGAATTTATTTGCAATTGTTGATTACTCATTAAATCCAAACCCACTGCCATGGAGTTGATTCCGACTCATAATGATACTCTAGGACAAAGTAGAACTGTTCCTTAAGGTTTCTGATGTTGTAAATCTTTATGGGTGCAGACAGTCATAATCTTTCTATCCCTGAGCAACTAGTAGGTTTGAACCTACAACCATAAAGTTAGCAGCTCGACTCCTAATCCATAGCACCACCAGGGCTACTCATTAGATAATATTAGTTTATTGTTTAATGATGATCTCAGAAAAAATTTTGAGTTAATTGTATGAATTATTATTATAATTCATAGTTGTATTTTTGATCCTTAAATATATTCCTAATTAATCTATGATTTAATTTATGCTGTGTAATTTAATAGAACATATCTTTAGGCATAATATATGTTATGTGTGTATAACATTAATTCTCTTTACTGTAAATAATATAGTCACTTTGAGTCGGAACCAACTCGATGACATCTGACAACAACAACAATATATAAAAATGTAATTAGCTATATAAAGTGGGTTACAGGATTAGATTGCTGAGGGAAGTCAGAAGTAACAAAATTAATCCTATGGGAATCAGAATGCCTTGATCAGCTTTAAGCTGATGACCATAAGGCGTAGAGGAAGGGAGCTCGTCTCCTTGGAGATTTCTTTTGTCCCTGATGTTCTTTCCTTTTCATGATTGAATTTTAGAATAAAATCATTTTTCTCTGTTCCAGGTACTTTATAACTTGTTTTAATAAGTAAGTTAAATATTGATTTCATATTAAGAAATTGGGATAGAAATTTCAAATTTTACTAATGCTATAGCGATTATTCCATACAACTAAAAGATTATAATTGGAACTTTAAATCAAATAAATAAGAAAGTTAAAAGTGCAAATCTATTTTATACTTTCTCCTGTATGTCCTAAACATAACAGAAAAATAAAGTTTAGTTTCATTTGTAACTTGATATTATTTTTGTAAAAATGTTAATTAGAAAAATTGTCAGTCCAACACAATGAAATGAAAATAATTAAACTTTTGTTTTCTTATATTAATATGTAATATTAATACTTCCAATTTGATATTATTTAGCCCCCCACACACATCTTTTCTTTAAATCTTATGTAAGCATGAAACTATTAGGAAATTTGTTGAGAACAAGACTAATTATTAATTTTCATGTACATATTCTATACTAATATGATTATGAACTGTCTTTTGATAATATTTCTTTGTTTGGCTTTGTTTAAAATGTTTGTAAGTGTAGTTTCTTGCTTCTGTTGAACATGTCCTATAGAGTATTGCCATACATTTCTGTACTTATTTGTAGAAATGGATATCAGATAATATTTTAGAAAAGTCAGTAATAATTTTTTGTTTCATTTTCTTTTTATTGGACTACCATTTATAAATGTACCTTTCCCAATTATATTCATCCAAAGAATGCTACAGGAAATGATCATTCTATAAAAAGTTAAATTTAGAAAGATAATAATGATAGTCTTGACATTTTAAAAATAAAGGATAATTGATCAAAGTGAATGAGAGTCTTCAGTATACAGAGTCTTCTCATTCAGGCATCCTATGTATGTTGATGATGTATTTTAAAATTGTTGTTGATAAATGCCATCGAATCAGTTCTGACCCATAGAGACTCTCTGTAGGGTTTCTGAGGAGCAGCTGGTGAATTTGAACCACCAACCTTTTGGTTCAAACCAACTTTGCAGTCCAACACATTAACCCACATTGCCACACACCAGGGCTCAAATCTCCTTTTACATCAGTCAGTGTATTAATATCATAGTCATCTTTTCCCTATATGATGGTGATTATGTGGACTCCTGGTGTAGGAACTGCACACGATTGTGAAGCACAAGGTCAGCAGTTCAAACCTACCAGCTGCTCCTTCGAAACCCTATACATGATCGCTATTGGTCAGAATTCACTCGATGGTACTTAACAACAACAAATGTCTTTGATAAAACTTGTGGATCTATACTTTATAACACTGAACAACAAAAGAAGGAAGGTTAATTTTAAACTACTATCATTTTATTTTGCTTGATTAAATGTTAATCCGTAGCAAACCATTTCCTTCAGTATGTTTGATTGTTCAGAAAAAAATTAGAAAGAAATTGGATATTTTATTAAGATTTTCCGAATAATTATAGCAATTGAAATAAATAGTTGCATCACCATTTATATACATTTTCCTTTTAAAAAAATACTATTAGAAAATCCACTTGATGTAGCTTTCATATAACCAGTTTGAGAATGTAAGTGGTAACTTGGAAGATGACATTTGGAAAAATAGACTATTCTCCAGCCCCATGAGGCCCACTAAGCATGAAACGACCACTGGCACCATAGTGGCCTCGTATTATCAAATAACTGGAGTGAAGTTGATATACCAGCAGTGACTGGAGTCTGGTTCTGGCTCATAAAACAGACCTTTTCATTCTCTGTTACTTTCTGGTTCATGAAAGCTACAATATGTAGGGAACTATGTACATAAATTTTAGTATATGATTTCTTTAGGATAACTTCTTTATTAAACTCAGATGGCAAAAATGAAGGTAATATTTTAAAACACCATTATAACAAAATTATTGTCATTTTCTTTTGCAACATGTAATTTTTTTAATTTTAGGGATTCATGAACATAATTTCTATCAATATTTCATGTTCAATGTTGCATATTACAAATCAAAAACTATGTTTATATAGGATAAGCACAGGGCTGATAACTGCAAGATAGGCAGTTCAAACCCACCTGCTGCTCCAAGGGAGAAAGATGAGGCTTTCTGCTCCCTTAAAGATTTACAGCTTCGGAAACCCTACACAGGGTCGCTGTGCATCAGAATTGAATCAGTGGCAGGGGGTTTGGGTTATTGTTTTATATTTATAGCACTTAAGACTGTTCTAATATTATGCATTAAATATGGAATACATTTTGATAATTATGATGATGATGTAGAACAAGTATCATACCTCACCTCATTTTGTTGCCTATTATCAATTATTTGTTTAGTTGTGCTCAAAACATACTTATTGGGCATGAGACATATGAAGGGAAGCATGTTATTAATTATATATGAATCCAGCTTCCCATTGCAGTAAGCAGAAATAAGCAATTGTATTATTTAAATATGTAAATATTTCTGTACCCATTCTTTTAGGCAATCTGAAAAAAAGAAGAAAGGATTTACAAGAAGTAACCAAAAAAAAAAAAAAGAAAATATTTTTCTGTTTCTCATCCTAATTTTCAACATATCAGTACTTTCTGAAAATGGGACAAAGTGTCAGGAAAGCCACAGAGAGTTGCCATTGCCACTCAGGGCACTCCTTTCAGTAATTTTCATGTTACTTCTCTCCAGGTCAGTATGGCACTGTAGGATAAGCAATGGAGTTACCCATAAGATCAGCTGCTCCTTGGGATCTTTATTCAGGGTCACTGGGAGTCAGAACTGACTTAATGGCACTTAATAAAAACAATAAGTGAGGAGAAAAAAAAGAATTTATCTTTGATCAAAAGGCAAGTTACAACAGTGTCCATCAAAATCTTTCTAAGCATTTCATTTTCTCCTCTTTCTTTGCTTGAGCTAAGAAAAATGAGTTATAGAAACACTGACTTTCTGGGAGTCTCAGAGTAGTAGGGTGTATCCAGTCACTTAGGGGCATCTTATGTTGTAGATGTTAGTTGCCGTGGAGTTTGTCCTAACTCATAGTGACCCTATGTATGACAGAAGAAATGACTGCCCAGCCTTGGGTCATCATCACAATCACTGCTACACTTTAGACCATTTTTGCAACCACTATGTCAGTCCATTTCATTTAAGATCTTTCTCTTTTTAGCTGATCCTCTACCCAGCAAGCATGATGTTTTTCTGCAGGTACTGGTACCTTCTGACAACATGTCTAAAGTATAGGAGTCTTGCCATCCTTGCTTCCTTTACGGATCCTGCTGGCTGTATTCCCTCCAAGAGAGATGTTTGTTCTTCTGGGTATCTAGAAGATGTGCCATATTCTTAACCAACACTATAATTCAAAGGCATCAATTCTTCTTGCTTCCTTATTCATTGTTCACCTTTCACATACTTAAGAAGTCATTGAAACTACCCTGGCTTGTGTCAAATACACTTTAGTCCTCAATATTTTATCTTTGCTTTTAAACTTTAAAGAGTCTTTTCCTGAAGATTTGCTTATTTCTTCCTTGGTACTTACATTGCATTGAATATGGATCCAAGTAAAATGAGATCCTTAATAATTTTAATATTTTGTCAATATATCATGATGTTACTTAGTGGCTCTGTTATATGGATTTTGATTTTCTTTATATTAAAATGTAATCCATAATTATCTTCATTAGAAAGTTCTCTAAGTCCTCATCACTTTCAGTAATAAAAACTGTCATTTTTATATTGCAGGTTGTTAATTAGGATTCCTCTAGTCCTGACGCCATATTCTGATTCATATATATTCCAGTTTCTCTGATTATTTTCTTAGTTGGCAGAATGAGTAAGAATGGTGAATGGACACAACACTGATGCACGCCTTTTCTGATTTTAAACCATACTGAATCCCTTCGTTCTGTTTGAACAACTCTTCTTGATCTATATACAGATTCCTCATGAACACAATGAAGTATTGTTGAATTCTCAATCTCCACAGTGTTATCCATAATTTGTTATGATCTACACAGTTGAGTGTCTTTGCATAATTAATGAAACACAGCTAAACTTCTTTATGGTATTCTGTGCCTTCAGTCCAAGTCCTTCTGACATCATCAATGAAAAGCCTCATTCCACATTCTCTTCGGAATCTGGCTTGAATTTCTGACATTCTATTATATAATATTTTTTAAATGATCTTCAGCAAAATTTTATTTCTCTGATATTCTTGCTATTACCTTATACTTGCTGCATTCTACTGAAGCACCTTTCTTTGGAATGGGTATGTTTATTTACCTCTTCCAGTCAATTTGGAAGCTGATCAAAATCACTTATGCCACAGGCTTTGAAATATGTCATAAAAACACTATGTTTTCTTTATTACATAAGTAATCAATCTATTGCAAATACTTTGAAAATTACAGGAAAATCACACTAATGTGAATAGGAAGCCCAAACATAATTCTACTATAGAGAGATAACATGTAATTTTTATCAAGTTTAAATGTTAATTTACTTACTTTACTAATGTATGATTGAGTGCATATATAATTCAGAAAGTTATTGCTTTCAATAGATATCCATTAAATACATACTATGTGGAATCCTGGTGTGGCTTTATAGGACAAGCACTGGACTGCTAATTGCAAGATTGGTGGTTCATCCCACTAGCTGCTCCTTGGAAACCCTATACAGAGTTGCCATGTGTCAATTCAACGGCACTTAATAACAACAACAAAGGTGCCTTGTACAAGGCGCCCTGATAGTTTAGTGACAAGTTTAACACTTTGAATCCACCAGCAACTACACAGGACAACTACACATTTCCCTAAAGATTTACAGCCTTGGAAACCCTATACAGGTTGGTATACAGTGGACCCTACTCATCTGCATACAGCAGCAGCAGCAAAAGCAACAAGTACCATGTACAGTGTTATTTATTATTGTTGTTATGTGTCCACGAGTCTATTCTGACTCATAGAATCCCTCTGTGGGTTTTCTGAGGAGCAATTGGTGGATTTGAACTGCCCACCTGTTGTTAGCTCTCCAGTGCTTATTCTACAGTGTCATACCAGGACTTTGAACAATGTTAATTAAATTCAGTAAAAATAAAAGAAGAGTGTCAAATGGGATTTCACACTCACAGACTAAATTTAGCTTAAATAGATAAGAAAAAAGAGGGAGAAATGTAATGATTATCACCATTCTTTGATTATATAAATGAAATGGAAGTTTATGTATAATAATTTTATAATTAAATTTACATAATTTAATATTATTTTCATGAACTATACAAAA
>NW_006408529.1:8537878-8540143 GCF_000296735.1 Chrysochloris asiatica
ATGTTTGAAGGCAGTGTTTTAATATCTCTTGCCCTTCCCCATAGAATTCTAAATTCTAATTTCTTTAGTTCATCCATGTCACTATCTCCAAACAGGAGTGTTGACAACCTCAAAGGATTCAAATTTTATTCATTTTTAATGTTCTATGAGTAGAGATAAAAAGAAGTCCAAAGAGGGAAGATCAGGGCTGTAGGTTGGAGGGCATGAGGTTTCCCAACAAAAATCACACAGGACTTTGCTATACCTGAAGAACGAACAGGTAAAATGTTGTGATTTTTAAAATTCCTGGTTGTTTAAATAATTATATATTCCTGAGTGCTTTTGTGTACATCCAAAAAGCACAAAACAAAACAGAGGGAACAGAAGCAAATACTGTTGAATAATGATGCATGGAAGGGATTGTAATCATTGTAATGAAACAAAATATGATAGGATGAGTGTAAAACCAATATTCTCCCACTCTATTCATAATAAGAACTTTAACAACAACAACAACAAAAAAAACAGAGAGAGAAAAACAAAACAACAGTTCCTCATTTCAATTTTCCTGGCCTTTTTCTCAGCCTTTCAGTTTTCAATTTTCTTAAAACATTAAAAATCCCACTTTGCTTTGTGTCCTTCAAGAAAATACCCTTTGGAATGCAAAAAGCAAAACTAGTCACCAGTGCCTTCTGAGCTCACCTCTGTGCCTTGCATTTAATTGTCCCAACAGATCTCTTCATAAGCCAATATTTTGACTGTATGTTGTGCTCTGGATAATATTGGTAAATCTAAGAATTGTCCCTAATTACAGTTCATTCCATAAAATTGTTTTCATTTTCTTTGGTCTTGAAAGATCCAGCTTAATTTGGAGCAATGCTTTTGGTATCCATTGAGCCAACGGCTTGCTAAAGTCAAGATGCTTGATTAAAATTGAAAATACTTACTTAATCATATGATGTCCCAACTTCTATACCTATTTTAGCAGTGGTAATATGGTCTTCTTCCAACAACTTTGAACTTCAGCTATAGTTTCTTCATTCATGAGTGTTGATTGTAGTCCCTCTCTTGGTGCATTTTGAAGTCTTACCAACTAGTCTTAAAATGCTTGATCCATCTGACACCTGTTGCTTAATGTGTGACTAAATTCCTGTAAACTTATTGCACAGAGTCATTGATTTGGGAGGATGTCCACTTGAATTTTGTTAACGATTTAACAAAACACAAAACTGTTTTATCCATGACATCAGAAGTATCTTTTAAGAATGTTTTTTTTTGATGGCACCATAAGGAGATTGTTGTTGTTGTTATGTGCCATGGAGTCGATTCCGAATCATGGCGACCCTGTACAGGGTTTCCGAGACTGTAAATCTTTACGGTAGCAGAAAGCCTCATCTTTCTCCCGCGGAACAGCTGGTAGTTTCGAACTGCTGACCTTGCAGTTCACAGCCCGATTTGTAACCACTACGCTACCAGAGCTCCTTAAGGAGATTAAAACAAGTTTATTATAGAGAGAATGTATCTTCAGCTATCCATTGATTGCAGAGACCTGTCTAAACACATTTTGTTTGGACTACACATAGATATATGAACTGAACTTTTAGTTGTAATACTTTTTGATTTTCTTCTATCTGTATATATTATTTTTCTCTCTCTTTGTTTTTCTAACAAACTAAAGATTCCACATACATTTTGGCAACTGTTCAATTCTAATGATCATATGTTTGTGGTTTGCTGATTCATGTGTGTTGAAAGTCTTTCACTTTGGTACCATGGAAGTACTATAGAAGAATAGAAAGATATTAGCTATGCCTTAAGGAGAATGAAAGTTTGAGTAGGGAATAAGAGGTTAAAATATACATCCATCAAAAAATGAAACAAATCAAATCAAGTGCTGTCCTAATGGTTCCAATCCATGGCAACTTTCTCACAGTGAAGTGCCAAGTTTTCTTACAAGGTGCCTCTGGGTGGAATCAAGCCTCTTAACTTTTTGGTGAGTAGCCTTGCACTTCACTGATTGTGCTTAGGAAGTCCTAAGAGAAAACAATATTCTAGTATTAAAAGTAAAGAACAAAGCACCCACACAATATCCACAATCAGCTGCTTAGTTTATACATGTCATATTTCTAAAATATATGTGAAAAATTCATACTTTAAGTCTTTGAAAGGAGCATAATCTGATACCTTATGGCTTATTTCTTGTTTACCATTGGTTGAAACACAGTTTGCACTGTTGTCCTTGATGGGATTACCTCTTCTATCTTTGTTATCTACTGCTGTTTATAA
>NW_006408529.1:8540784-8544199 GCF_000296735.1 Chrysochloris asiatica
AGATCAATGGTTCAAACTCAACCAGCTGGTCCTCAGAAACCATACATTATGAGCTGGTACCTGCTTAATTGCACACAACAAAGACAATGATGGCTTCCCCAATCTTTAACTCTCAAAAGAGAGTGATTTAAAACTCAGGTTATGCTAAAAGAGTCATTAACATAACAAAAACACATTTCAAATGGGATTTCAACAACCCATGTGTGATTTTAAGTGTCATTGAGTTGTTGTTGGTGGTGGTTATTTTCCAACTCATAGCGACCCTGTGTAGGGTTTCTGAGGCTGTAAATCTTTACAGGAGCAGAAAGCCTCATCTTTCTCCCACGGAACAGCTTGTAGTTTCGAACTGCTGACCTTGTGGTTTGCAGCCCAATTCGTAACCACTATACTACCAGAGCTCCTAGTGGAGTACTTTTGACATTGTGGTTTGCAGTCCAGTGATTATCCTATGCTGCCATCACGCACCTCATCCCAGATAAAGAAGTTGAATTGACAACTCGTAATTTGCTGGGACATCATTCAATCTGTAACAACCTCCTTGGATCCCTTATGGAGGACTCTAAGGCCAGTGACTATTTTGAAGGGAGGTACTAATAATCTTTGATAAGATCTACTGTTTTCCAAGATTAGCTGTTTCTGTTGGAGGATGGAGGATTGAAGAGGGAATGTTTCAGGAAACATCATCTCCTTACTAATAAAGTTCTCCACCCATGAATAAAGGACGCTCATATATTTTAACAGTCCAGTTTCCTTTTCAGAGACTTTGAGCCCTCCAAGTGCTCACAGAATCCATAGAGAATAAAATACGAGATCTCAGGAAACAGGTTTATGAGGGAAATTAATATTCCCAAAACAGAACTCTATAATGTAATAAATAGATTTCTCTAAGATATGCCTGCCCTAAGAATAACACATTTCTTCCTTAATTTTTTCTACTCTTTTTCCTTGCAGGGATATTCTCAACTGCCACACTGGAAAACATGGGGGGAAAAATCATCTCATACTTAGATATAGATAATGATTATGGAGGACTTGTTTTAGTATATTTATTTAATTAAAGACAGATTAGGGAAAAAAAAAGTAAAGTGTTTTAGGAAATGGACACTCGAATAAGGCAGAATTTGAATGGCAGAAGGATCATCTTGATAATTCTACATGTGAAATGCACAAAACCATTAGAAGCCCTTATCTCATGTATTCCGTTTACATTCAATTTGCATAAATATAATGAAAAACACATTTAAGGAAATGTTTCGTTATCTTTGCCACACACCCCCAACATTATAAATTGACTCATTTTCTGATATATTTAAGTCTGTTTTTTACCAGAGTCAAAGAAACACTGGTAATGTAGTGAGTTATGCATTGGATTTGAACCCACTGATCACTCTAGGAGAAAGATGAGGCTCAAAAACCCTAGAGGGCTGTTTTACTTTGCTGCTTAGGGTCATTGTGAGAAATAATCAACCCCCATCCCAGTGGGTTTGGTTGCTCTTGGGTTACCAGAAACAACGAAAACAATGATCAGTTTTGTAGTACAAAACTATTTAAGAATCCAGTATTTTCTAAAGTGGACTCGTGGTGTGGTGGTGTGGATAGGCACTGGACTGTTAACCACAAGGTTGATGTTTCAAACCCGCTAGGTCCTCCTTGGCAACCCTACACAAAGTTGCTATAAGTCAGAACCAACTCTCCAGCACTTTCAACAGCATTTTCTAAAGATGTATTATGGTGTCATTAAGTGACAGCGAATAAATTCCAACTCATAGCAACCCTGTATAAGGTTTCTGAGAAGCAGCTGGTAGGTTTGATCGGCTGACATGTGGCTGGCAATTCAGTGCTTATCCTACAGTGCCACAAAAGGATTTCTATGCATAAAATGAGACTGCTGTTACCTCACTATCCCCAGAATCACACACTTACTGTATTCTTATAATAGTTACTATTGGTCAGTTATTCCAGACCGTACATGTTGTATTAATTGCTCTTTGAAGACTCTTTGTGTCCATGCTCAAGTATGTGCAGACATACATACATGCATATTTGTGTTAACACACACACACACACACACACACACACTATAACTTTAGATAGTAGTCTAATAACAAAGAACTGAATTTGGATCAAACTCTGGTAGCTTAGTGGTAACAAGTCAGGCTGCTGACCTCAAGGTCAACAGTTCAAAACTCTCAGTTATTCCATGGGATAAAGATGAGGTTTTCTGCTCCTGTAAAGATTTACAGCCTCAGAAATCCTATATGGGGTCTCAATGAGTCAGAACTGACTCCGTGACATACCACCACCAAATCATTTTGTATAACATATGCTTTGAAATCTGTACAACAAGGGTCAAGGATTCTGTGTTCTTAGAGATCTTCATCTTTATAAAACAAGGCTAAAGAGTATAATAATCAGTTTATTAAGCTGCTGACATGAATACTTTCTTGTAGCAATAACTAGAAAATATAATAGAAATTGTGACTGAAGGAAAGGTAATTTATTTTATTTTTTGTGTATCTTCAAATGACAACATATATACAAAGAAAACAAGCCCAATCCCAAAATATTTCACACAGAACATTATTATTTAAATGTAATTGTTGTTGTTAGGTGCCATCTAGTCGGTCCCGACTCATAGCGACATTATTCACAAAAAACGAAACAATGCGGAATTCTGGACCAACCACACTATTGTTGCCACACTTGAACCCCATGATGCTGCCACTTTGCCAATCCATCTCGCTGGTGGTCTTCCTCTTTTTTCTGACCCTCCACCTTACCAAACATGATATCCTTCTCCAGGGATTGGTCCCTCCTGACAATATGTCTGAATTATGAGAGAAGAAGTTTGGCCATCCTGGCCTCAAAGGAGCACTCTGGCTGTACTTCTTCCAGCATAGAACTGTTGGTTCTTTTTTCAGCATGTGGCACTTTCAATATTCAACTCCAACACCATAACTCAAATGCATCAATTCTTCTACAGACTTCCTTATTCACTGTACAGTTTTTGCATGCATATGAGGTTATTGAAAATACCATGGATTGGATCAGGTGCACCTTACTCTTCAAGCTGACATCTTTGCTCTTCAACACTTTAAAAAGGTCTTTTGCAGCATATCTGCCTAATGCAATGTCCTTTGATTTCTTAACTGCTGCTTCCATGAGTGTTGATAGTTGATCCAAGAAGAATTAAGTCCTTGACAACCTCAATCTTTTCTCCATTGATAAGAATATTTTTATTGGCCCAGTGGTGAGGATTTTCATTTTCTTTACATTGACATGCAATCCATACTGAAGGCTGTGCTCTTCGATCTTCATCAGTAAATATTTTAGCCCTCTTCATTTTCAGCAAGCAATGTTGTATCATCTGCATATCACAGGTTGTTAATGAGCCTTCCTCCAATCCTGATGCCAC
>NW_006408529.1:8547349-8554101 GCF_000296735.1 Chrysochloris asiatica
TGTGAAAGCTGGACAGTGAGTAAGGAAGACCATAGAAGAATTGTAGCTTTTGAGTTATGGTGTTGGAGGAGAATATTGAAAGTGCCATGGGCTGCCAACAGAACCAACAGATCTGTGTTGGAAAAAGTACAGCCATAGTGCTACTTGGAGACCAGGATGGCAAAGCTTCGTCTCTTGTACTTCTGATATATTGTCAGGAAGGACCAGTCACTAGAGAAGGATATCATGTTTGGTAGCATGAAGGGTAAGAGAAAAAGAGGAAGACCCCCTCAGCAAGATGAATGGGCATAGTGTCATCATCAATGGGATCAAGCTTGGCAATGATAGTGAGGTTGGCCCAGGATCAGACAGTGTTTCTTTCTGCTGTGCATAAGGTCACTATGAGTCAGTACTGACTCAATGGCACCTAACAACAACAACAACAAAGACTTCATAATACTATTTATACTACTATTAAATTTAGTGCTATATGAGTAATTATTAACAAAGTCTTCATATGTAAGTGTTCTCAACATTTCTAAACTCCTCATGGGTATGTCTTTTGTGCACATATTTTTTTGCCAAAAAGATTCACTGTCTGTAAGAGGTAAAGAGAATATCCATTCAATTATTTTTGTGTGAGAAAAATGACATATTTTAGTCACAAAAAAAACAGTTGCTTTTAGCATGTTTACTACTGCTTCAATCTATATGCATTTAGAAGTTAAGTGGGTGACCTATACTGATACTTGTAAGAAAAAAAAATAATAAGCGTACACATTTATAAAGATGATAATTGAGTAAATGTGATATTCTATATCTGGTGGTGTATTTACTTTGTTTGCCTCAGAATGTATACTTTTTTTCTCCCAGAGAAAAATAAATTAATATTGTGGGTAAAGATACATTCATAGTTTGTCAAATAACTGAAAATACAGTCTTAGAATTATACATGGAAATAGAAGACTTTAAATTAAAATTAATCAAATCCTGAAATTGAAAAGAAAAAATAAGAGAAGGAATGACATTCTACATGTGTTAGTAATATTTATTTATTCTTCAAAGAAAATATAAAAATGTTACAATATTTTCTATGCTGAAGTATGCAGCAAAATGTCTCATAATTTAGTGAGCATAATGATTATCTGGTAGAACGTTATAAATATGTAAATATCTGTTGCACATGTTCAAGTTTCTCAATAAGTCGAACAAGATAACACCCAATAATATAAAATAAGCAAACATGTAATACAGAGTCTACTTCAGAATTCACTGATCGGTATTTTAGTTTTTGGATATATGTGACTTTAATTTTTAAATTTAAATGTATGTTAAATACAGGTATGTTGGCTGCTAACTGAAAGGTTGGAGGTTCAAGACTACCCTGATATACTACAGAAGAATTATATGGAGATCTTCAGAAAATTCAGACATTAACTACACTGCTGTAGCACTCTAGGATCAGCTGTGGACTCTAAACCACATTTATTGACAGGGAAAAAGTCAAAATAAGGATAAACATCTCTATATAGTCATTAATAATTGGAACATGGAATATACAAAGTATGAATCTAGGAACTTAGAAGTTGTTAAAAATGAAATAGAGCTCATAAGCATAGATATCCTAGGTATTAGTGAGCTGATATGGACTGGAATTGACCATTTTGAATATGACAATCATGTGATTTACTATGTTGGGAATGAGAAATTAAAGATGAATAGAGTCACATTAATCATCAAAAAGAACATTGGAAGACCTGCTTTGAAATACAACTCTCCTTGGAAATCATAAACAGGGTCACTATGAGTCAGAGCCTACTCCATGGTACATAACAACAAAAACAACATAAGGTAGACCAGTTAATACAACTATTATTCAAATGTACACACCAACCACTAGAGCCAATGAAGATTAATCAAAGAATTCTACCAACTTCTGCAGCCAAAACTGATCAAACATGCAATCAACATATACTGATGATTGAAATGAAAAGGTTGGAAACAAAGAGAAAGGATTAGTAATTGGAAAAGATGACCTTGGTTATAGAAATGATACTGGAGAACTCATGATAGAATTTTGCAATGACTGTTGTTGTTAAGTGCCATCGAGTTGATTCCAACCCATAGTGAACCTGTATAGGCTTTCTGAGAAGTGGCTGGTGGCTTGAACCACAAACCTTATGGTTCAAATAACTTTTCTGTCCAGCACATTAACACACAGTGCCATGCCAGGACTCCTTGCAATTGCAATGACTAGTTCATTACAAATACCTTTTTCATACAAGATAAAAAAAAAAAAAAGACTATACACATGGATCTCATGAGATGGAATACACAGAAATCAAATTGACAAAATTTGTGGAAAGAGATGGAAAAGTTCTATATCATAAACCAAAACAAGCCCAGGGGCAGTCTAAGGAATAGACCATAAGTTGATAAAGCTGACGAAAATTAAAACAAGTCCACAAGAGCCAAAATATGGTTTTTAACATATCCCATTTGGATTTAGAAGTCATCTCAAGAACAGATTTGATGCATTAGTCATTAAAGACTGAAGACCAGAAAAGTTGTGGGATGAAATCAAGAACATCATACAGGAAGAAGCTAAAGGTCAAGAAGGACACAAGAAAGAAGGAAAAGACCAAAATGGATGCCAGAGAGATTCTGAAATTTCCTCTCCAGCGTAGAGATGCTAAAGCAAATGGAAGAAAGGAGAAGGTAAGAGCTGGGTAGAAAATTTCAAAGAGTAGCTTGAGAAGAAAAGTCAAATATTATAATGAAATGTGCGAAGACGTGGAATTAGGAAACCAAAAGAGAAGAACACGCTCAGTATTTCTAAAACTGAGGGACCATCTCAACTTGCAACATTGAAAGATTCTATGGGTAAAATATTGAATAATGCAGAAAGCATCAAAAGAAGATGGAAGGAATACACAAAGTCATTTTACCAAACAGAAATAGGTGATGTTAAACTATTTCAAGAGGTAGCATATGCTCTAGAGCCAATGATACTAAAGGAAGAAGTCCAAGGTGCATTGATGGAATAGGCAAAGAACAAGGCTCCAAGAATTGATGTAATACAAATTGAAATCTTTCAAAAAAACTGATATAAAACTGGTAGTACTTACTTACCTTTGCCAAGAAATTTAGAAGACAGCTACCTGGTCAACTGTTTGGAAGAGATCCATATTTGTGATCATTCTAAGGAGAGGGGACCCAACATGATGTGGATATCATCAGACAATATCATTAATATTGCATTCGAGTATTTTGCTAAACATTATTCAAAAACAACTGCAACAGTATATTGACAATGTACAGAGGTTCAAGCCAGATTCTGAGGAGGATGTATAATGATGCATATCATTGCTGATGTCAGATGGATCTTGGCTGAAAGCAAAAAATACCAGAAAGATGTTTACTTGTGCTTTACTGACTACTACTAAAAGGTTTTTAATTGTGTGGATCAGGACAAATTACAGACAACATTGCAAAGAATGAGTATTTCAGATACTTAACTGTGCTTATTAGGAACCTATACATGGACCAAGTGCCAGTGGTTCAATCAGAACAAGGAAACACTAAATGGTTTAAAAATAGGCAGGGTTGTATTCTTTCATCTGATTTATTCAATCTGTTTTGCTGATCAAATAATTTAAGAGGCTAGATTAAATGTATCAGGATTGCAGGAAGACTGCAGTATGCATTTCCATATGACACAATCTTCCTTTCTAAAGGCAAAGACAACTTAAAATGCTTACAGATGAAGATCAAAGACCCATCTTTGGTATGGGTTGTGCTTCTATGTAAAGAAAATAGAAATCTTTGCCACTAGACCAATAAATAACCAAGATAAATGGTGTTAAGACTGAACTTGTTAAATACTTCATTGTGCTCACATCAACCATCAACACTCATGGAAGCACCAGTCAAAAATAATATGATGTATTGCATTATTCAAATCTTGTTAAAGAACAAAGATGTCAGTTTGAGGATTAAGGTGCACCTGACCCAAGCCATGGTATTTTCAAAAACCTCATATACATGTGAAAGTTGCACAATGAATAAAGATTCTGTGGAAGAATTGATGCATTTGAGTTATGGTGTTGGAGGAGAATATTAACAGTACCATGGACCACCAAAAGAACAAACCAATTTGTGTTCCAAGAATGCTCCTTGAAAGCCAGTATAGACAGCCTGTCTTTGTCTCTCATACTTCAGACATATTATCAAAATGGGCCAGTCCCTGGAGAAGGACATCATACTTGGTAAAGGTGAGGGTCAGCGAAAAAGAGTAAAAGCCACAATGGGATGGAATGGCAACGTGGCTTCAGCAATGGGCTCAAGCATAGCAATGTTTGTGATACTGCTACAGGACTGGGCAGTGTTTCCATTGTGTTGTGCGTAAGGTCCCTAAAGTTGGTACATATTTAATGGCACTATGTGACGCTGTGGGCTAACGTGTCAGACTGCAAAGTCAATTGAACTACAAGATAGGTGGTTCAATCTCACCAGCTGCTCCTTGGGAACCCTATACAGGGTTGCTATGGGTCAGAATTGACTCGATGGCACTTAACAATAACAACAATAATACAAGAAAGATCATTTAATACCTGTAATATTCCAATATATACACTAATCACTAAAGCCAATAATGATGAAATTGAAGACAACTTTTTTTCAGATTCTTCAGACTGAAATTGATTAAACATGCATTCAAGATGCATTGTCAGTTACTGTTGGTTGGAATGAAAAATTTAGAAAAAAAGAGGAAGGATTAATAGTTGGAAAATATGAGCTTGATGATAGAGATGATGTTGGGGATCACATCATAGAATTTTGTAAGACCAATGACTTATTCATTGCAAATACCTTTTTTTTAGCAACATAAATGATGATGTGTATTTCACCATATAGAATGCACAGGAATCAAATTGCTACATCAGTGGGAAAATCTCAGTAACATCAGCCTACTTGTGGACTGTAAGGAGCTCTGGTAGCGTAATGGTTACGAATCGGGCTGCTAACCTTAAGGTCAGCAGTTTGAAATTACCAGGTGTTCTGCAAGAGAAAGATGAGGCTTTCTGTTCCCGTAAAGATTTACAGCCTCAGAAACCCTGTGCAGGGTCACTATGAGTCAGAACCGACTCCATAGTACTTAACAACAACAACTTGTGGACTGTGGAACACACTTGCTCAAAAACAAGTTCAGACTGAAGCTGAAGAGATTCACAGCCTCAGAAGCCCTATACGGGTTCGCTATGAGTAGGGACTGAATGGGCAGCATGCAGCAAACAACATAGAATAGTAGAACTGTCTCATAGGGTTTTCAAAGCTGTAATCTATGCAGAAGTAGACTGCCAAATTTTCTCCTGTAGAGTCATTGGTGGGGTCAAACTCTCAAATCTTTCAGGGAACAGATGAGCACTTAACCACTATACCACCAGGGATACTAGTATATTTATATATAAGACCTAAATTGTAAATTAATTGCAATGAGATATTATACGTGCTTAAGTAAATGAATTATTGTTACTAAGGGAAACATAAGTGTAAATTTCTTTGATTCATTATAAGAAAATCTCAACTCTAACACTATATTAAAAGAAACATATTTCAATTTCATACACATTAATTGTATTGATATAATTTGTAGCGACCAGGAACAAGTTTTATTTCTGCAAATATTTCTACTTACTGTTTGCAAGAATTCTTGTGCTTTAATTAACAAATGCTGATTAAGTAGATCTACATGTTGTTGTTGCTAAGTGTCCTCAAATCTATTCAGACCTATCTTGTTGTTGTTGTTCTTATTAGGTGCCATCGAGTTGGTGCCTACTCACAGAGCCTATGTACAACAGAAAGAAACACTGCTTAGTTCTGGGCCAGCCTCACAACCATTGCTACATCTGAGCCCATTGTTGCCACCCTTGTACCAGTTCATCTTGTTGGGGATATTCCTCTTTTTCTCCAACCCTGAACTTTGTCAAACATGATATCCTTCTCTAGTGACTGGTCTCTCTTGATAATATGTCCAAAAACAGACTTTGTCTCTTATACTTTGGACATGTTATCAGGAGAGACCAGTCATTGAACAGGGATATCATGCTTTATAAGGTGGAGTATCAGAGGAAAAGGAAAACCCCCAGCCAGCTAGATTGGCAAAGTGACAACATCAGTGGTCTCAAGCATAGCAACAACTGTGAGGTTAGCCCAGGACCGGGCAGTGTTTTATTCTGTTGTGTGTAGGGTCTCTATGAGTTGGTACCAACTTGATGACATCTATCAACATCATAAACAGAATCATTATTTCACTAACATCCTTGTGAAGTGCATAAATCAGAGAAAGGAGAACCGGGGCTACATGTTCAAGTTAGATTTTTTTCATTGGCAAAGAGAGACTTCCCATGTAAGTATATCATATGCGCAAAATAAAGTGATACTGATATTTAAGGATATAACATGGAGTTCATCCTTTAAACAAGTGAACAGATCCTATGACTTACAATGAAAAGATAGGCTCATTTTCTGTTACTCATTTCTCCTCTACTGGCCATTCCTCTCCTTTCCATTTCAGAGTTCTTCTGAGCTCTGCACTAGTTTTGTAGTTCTACCGCCTATGTTCTGGTTATTAGCAGTTGACACTCCTTGATACCTTTTACTCACGTACTTACATGTGTCCTATCTGCCTTCTGCAAAATAAATCCCTTTCATTCCACTACCTATCGACCTTCACTTTCTCTCCTTAACTTGAGCAAAAAAAAAAAAAAAAA
>NW_006408529.1:8554291-8559155 GCF_000296735.1 Chrysochloris asiatica
TCATTTCATTGCGATGACTGCAATGCATCATCCGTGCATCATTCATGCATCATCATTCAACAGCATTTGCTTCCAATCCCTGTTTTTGTTTTTTGGTGGGTTTTTTTGGTTTTGGTTTTGGTTTTTTGCTGTACAGTGAAGCACTCAGGAATATATAACCATTCAAACAACCAAAGGGTATACCCTGCATCCCGGCACCCTGGCTGACAGCACACAGTCCCAGTGTACTCCATTCCTGTACTGCATGATCAAGCACTCAACTCCTATTCTTACAAAATGTCTACATTTACATTTGCAGCATTCACAATCAGTCCTGATAGCAGTTATTCACTGTTGAGCTACAAGAGTCTTATCCCCATCTCCTTCCATCAGTCACATCCAGACAGGTTGGAAACTACTCAGTGGAGATGCTACCTTTCTCTGCACCCTCTTGAAATTAAGCTCCCTCTTGAAAACTTGTAAGCCAGTCACTTTGTGCCTTTTTAGCCCCTTCCATTTTTGGTAGCCAATATCATCCCTGTCAACACTGTGTGCAGAGGGAGTAGGGATGATCCTCACTGTAAACATTCATTCCCTCTTTTAAGCTACTACATCCATAAGTATAGGTCAAGTTCATCTAATTATAGCAGATTGCTCTTTTTTTTATATTTTTCTTCTTCTTCTAGTTGAGTTCTAATCATCTAGCCATTTTATCTAGGTCAAATGGGTACTATCTGCAAGTATGGACATTCTTGTGCATTGCTCCTCACTTCATAGCAGCTGGACACTTCACTCATCACTCTAGTCCTCTGTGACTATGTCCCTGTCCATGGTCTCAGGAATCCCCAGGTTTCTCTATACTGCTGGCCAACCAGGTCGTGATCCAGGTTGACAAGAGTCAATTGAGCATGGTCAAACTTAGCTCACAGCTTCATTGCTGTTCTTCCCCCCACTTCCTCTTATGGGTAGACCATCATGGTCACCAGCAATGTTACATGCCTGCTCATGTATTCCTTTTGAGTTTCAGTCTTAGAAGGGGGTTTGCCCTGATGGGGCTTGATTGCTTGCCTTAATGGCTCCCTGGTGAACAACTTGCTTGTCCTTGCAGTGGTCAATCAGACTGCCATTATTGTTTTTGATTTTTCCTGCTGGTCTTTCTTTCAAGAAGTATCTTCTGTTCTTCTAGCTGCTCCAGGATAATCTGATTTCAAGTGCATACGCTATTTTAAAAAAAAAAAAATATATAAAATGGTATTCTTACTCTGTACTTTACAATTATTGTGACTCCTTTTTGCAAATAACATTCTTTTGAAACATTTTTGAATGGTTTTGTTCTGTTCAGTATTATGGATGAGGCTTCTTGTGCTTCACTTTCCTGACAGAAATGTGGGGCTAAAAACAGCTCTCAAGGTCATGTTAGGAATTAAGTGAGATGACATGTGGAAAAACCTTTGAGCACAGACCCTGGCATTTACTGGGCCTTGCTCCTTATTTCCCATAAATTTGTATTATGTGCTTAAATTTCTAATTGCTGAATATATACAGAAATATCTCTTGTTTTCCTCTCAGATTCTTATTTCAATGCATTTGCTTAAAGTGTGCCTTGTTGTTGTTGTTGTTAAGTGCCGTCGAGTCGGTTCCGACCCATAGCGACCCTGTACAGGGTTTCTGAGGGTATAAATCCTTATGGGAGTAGAAAGCCTCATCTTTCTCCCGCGGAGCGGCTGGTAGTTTCGAACCACTGACCTTAAGGCTCGCAGCCTGATTCGTAACCACTACGCCTAGAAGTTGTCAAATCAGTTGCTCACTGATTGATTCTGCCATATAACCTCACACCACTGTTTATAAATTATATCAAACATGCTCTCACACAAACACATCCCAACTCTTTCCTTTTGCATAAATAAATTCACATTTTGGAGATGATACCCAGTGCATAACAGCATCTTTATGGGAAGGGTGAAGTTGGAAATTTAAGTGAATTGATAGTATTTCTGGGTATGTTTCATGATTTTCTTGATTTGACTCTTCTAGCCATAGCCTTTGTAACGCCCACCAAATGACTGGGTGGAACCGTGCTTATTAATGTTTTCCTAAAAAGAAAGAAGAAGAAAATGCTAATAGAATTATATGATTTAGTTGTGAGTGATTCATAGCAGGGTTAATTGTGATTGTAAAGACTTGGAACTTTAATGTGGTGATTGGTCAGTTTTGTTATACCACTGAGTATAAAGTGAGCCATCTCAGAAGCAAGAAAGAGGGGGTTAGAATTGCACTACAATCAAGAAAGGGAGTTAGGCTTAGAATGTGACTTTGGACCTAAAGATCCCGGTGTACTGAACCTCTTGGACCAGGTGAGAGAAATCTGACCTCAGAGGACTGGTAGGGGAATGTTGGCAGCAGCACAATGATGAGCTGTAGTAGGAGACAGAGCAGTGGGCTTTTTCTGGCCCATGGAGCAAGTAAAGCTTTTTGGAAGGAGGCTTACCTGTATAGGGAGTGCCTCCAGGTATTTAAATGGGGGTGCTAGGTTTGGCTGTACCATGGAGTATGAGTTGGACAACTTTGAGTTAAGGTGTATGATGGAGTGGCATTCCCCTTGGACATTTATCAGTACCGCTAAAAGAGCTTTATAACTTTGCTAGAGCAGGGCAGCAACCATGGCTGGTGGCTGAGTGGCCACCAAGGACCGGACAGTGACCTGCCTGTGGGTACGTCTGAGAAGCTGCGCTCCTGACCAAAGAACTGTATCTTGAGCATATCTGATCCTGAATTTTAACCTGCTAACGTCCCTCTGGTAGCGCAGTGGTTACGACTCGGGCTGTGAACCGCAAGGTCAGCAGTTCGAAACTACCAGCTGCTCCGCGGGAGAAAGATGAGGCTTTCTACTCCCGTAAAGATTTGCACCCTCGGAAACCCTGTACAGGGTCGCTATGAGTCGGTTCCGACTCCATGGCACATAACAACAACAACAACAACAACGTCCCTATGGACCCCATAATTGCAAATATTGTCTGTGAGTTTTTTGTGGCCATAGAAATAAATTATTGAACCTAGCAAAGATAGAGAGTACTGTGGGAGGGATGGTTGATACCAGAATTGGTTGAGAAAGTTGGAGGGTAGAGGCATGCCTTACCTCCACCTCACAGGAATCAACCTTTGACTGATGTTGAGTTTAATTCTCCTCCCTGCTTGTGAAGTCAGGGGAGGTCAGAGCTCCCTGCCTTCTCATAGGGTGACCTCATGTTTTAAAACTCATGGGTGAAGATAATGATGATAAAAATGGTATAAGGACTGTTAGTACATTGCAAGTAGCAATTCTGTTGACATTTAGGATGTGTGAATAGTAGAAATATGTGGCTGATTTCACATATATATCACTTATACTCTGACAGGACATCAAATTGGAAACATTATTTTAAAATAAACATAGAGATAAGGTATGTACAAGTATGGAAGTAATTTAAGAGTTACCTAAACACAAGCCATAGCACACAAATCATGATTATATATGAAGTCTCAAAATTTTGATATGACAATATGATATACCCTTGAATATCTTTTCATAGTTTTTCAAACATACCTGGATTTAAAACATTTTTACACGTGACAAGTGAATTTAGATTTATTGCTTGAATGCATTATCTGTAATCCAGGCATACCTAAGCTTGTTCTCCTGTATCATTAATGAAATATAAAAGGGTGTCAAAAAGTTCAAGGAAAAAAATGCTGTTTTAGTTTCATTCCATTTTTCTATAAACTTTTTGAAGCCCCTTGTGATATATAGAAGTTGTCTGTGCCAGGATCAGAGGAACAGTTCATATGTAGTCTATCAAATACTAGTGAGTAAGATTTAGTGAGTCATTGCACCATGTAACTCTTGTAGCAGTTTACAAATATTTACTGATTTAATCTTCACCAAAGCCTTTTGGGTTATGCACTGCCATTAGTTAAAATTTATAGATGAGAACAATAAAGCACAAAGAAATTAATAAACATGCCCAAATTCCCATAGTTAGTGGGGTGAGACCAGGACCAAACTGAAAACACAGCCTAAGCTCTTAACCACAATGAAGATGCTAGAATTGCATGTGGAAAGTCTTTACTAAGAGGAAAGAATGAAACAATGTCTGTTCCACATCTGTAATAATAAGTCCCTGAGGCAAATGATTCTGAGTTCCAAGGAAAACAGTAGCAAAAAAAGAATAATTACCAGGAAAAATAAAAGTTATCAGAATGTCAAGAATATTTTGAAGTCTGTATATAAATTAAGCTGCTAAGGAAAGACAATTTGTCTTCTAAAGGCTATCAGAAGTATGCCAACCATTCAAAATCTTATATTTTGAGACTAGTGAAATAATTGGTTGCACAGTTTAAATTATAATGTTGTTGTTGTTAAGTGTCATCCAGTAAATTCCAACTCATAGCAACCCTGTATAAGGTTTCTAAGAAGCAGCTGGTAGGTTTGAACTGCCAATCCTGTAGTTCATGGTACAGGGCTAACCCTACAAAGCCACACCAGAAGTCAAATTAATGGTATTTCAATACCAATTATTACTGATTTGGGGAGCGTGATGGCTCCACACAAGAAGCATTGGACTATGCAAATCACAAGATTGACAGTTACAGTCCACCAGCCACTGCACCAGAGAAAGATGAGACTTTTTGCTCTGTAAGGATTTCAGAAGCATAAGAAACCCTGTACTGGGTCATTATGAGGATGAACTGACTCAGTAGCACTTAACAATTATGGAATTAGTGAATAACACTTTAAATAAAAAATGACAGACAACTTATCAGTTAATTGGTGGTGATGGCTATGTACTGCGGAGTTGGTTCCCACTCATAGTGACCCTGTATAGGGTTTCTGAGGCTTTAAATCTTT
>NW_006408529.1:8560075-8563022 GCF_000296735.1 Chrysochloris asiatica
AACAACAACAACAACATAGTAGGTTTGGAATCCTGGTATGGTGCTGTAGGATAAGCACAGAACTGTAAACCAAAAGGTTGGAGCTTCAAATATACTAATTACTCTACAAAAACATTATACAGGATCACTATGAGTCAGGCCTGACTGGATGGCATTTAGCAATAAAAATAATGTCATAGTACGTGTTACCTAAAAACTTACTGAATGAATCTTGGTATACAGTAGTTCATTAACTTTATTATTCTTAATGGTTCTGTGAGTAGATCATCATTTTATTTTGTTGTTTTTGTTGTTGTTAGGTGCTATCAAGTCAGTTTGATTCCTAGTGACCCTATGCACAACACAAACAAGCCTCAGTCCTGCACCATCCTCACAATTGTGCTGTTGGAAACCATTGTTGCTGCTACTGCATCAATCCAGCTCCTTAGGAGTCTTGTTCTTTTGTTGACCCTTTTCTTCACCAAGCATGATGCCCTTCTCCAGGGACTGATTCCTCCTGACATGATTTCCAAAGTATATGAGACGAAGTCTTAACATTCTCACTTCTAAGGAGCTGTACTTTTTCCCAGACCTATTTCTTTGTTCTCGCAGCCCATGGTATTTTCAATATCCTTCACCAACAAGACCATTCATATACGTGGATTCTACTATTGTATTTCTTATTTATTGCCCAACTTTCACATGTATATGAGGTGATTGAACATACCATGGCTTGTCTCAGGTATATCTTAGTCCTCAAAGTATCATCATTATTCTTACATTAATTAAATATGAAGGGGCTTCAAAAAGTTCATGGACAAATTCCATATATTTTTTTTAATTCTGTTTTGCTACAAACATTTTGAAGCCCTTCTTGTTATATAGGTGCTATCTGCCTAGGTTCTGAGGAATGGTTCATATTTAGTCTATTAAATACAAGTGAGTAAGACCACTTTAAAGCAGTTTTTGATAGCACATTTGCCTAATAAAATACATTGTTTGATTTCTTGTTTGCTGCTTCCATGAGCATTGATTGTATATTCAACCAAATGAAGTCTTTTACAACTTCAATGTTTTTCTCTATTTATTGTGATATTAATTACTGGTCCACTTATGAGGATTTTTATTTTCTTTATATTACAGTGAATCCATACTGAAGACTGTAGTCTTTAATCTTCAGTAAATATTTCAAGTCCTGTTTGCTTCCACCAAGCAAAGTGGTGTCATCTGCATATTGAAGATTGTTAATGAGTCTTCATACAGTCCTGATGCTACTTTTTTTTTTTTTAACAATCCGTCTTCTCAGATTATTTGTTCAGCATGCATATTGAATAGATTAGTCAAAGGACTTAGACTTGCCACACAATTTTTCTGATTTTAAACCCATTCATTGTTCCCTTGTTCTGTTCTAAGGATTGTCTCATGAGCACAATGAAGTGTTCTGATACCTATTCTTTGCAATATTATCTATGGATTATTATGACCAACACAGTGTAATCTCTTTTTGCATGCTTCTTAAAGCACAAGTAAACAAACATCTTTCTGGTGTTCTCTGATTTTAACCAAGATCCATCTGACATCAACTGTGATATCCCTCATTTCAAATCCTTTTCTGAATTCAGCTTGAATTTCTGACAGCTCCTACTTGATGTAATGTTGCATCCATTTTTGAATTACCTTCAACAATATTTTACTTGCATATATTAATGATATTGCTTGATGTTTTCCACTTTCCACTGAACCGTCATTCTTTGAAATGGTCATATATATGGCTCTCTTCAAATCAATTGGCAAGGTAGCTTTCTACTAGATTTCTTGACATGCATGAATGAGGGCCTCAGGGCTGCATCAGTTTACTCAAACATTTCAATTTTTATTTAATCATTTCCTGGAGCCTTGTTTTTTGACAATGCCTTTAGTGCAGCTTGGACTTCTTCATTCAGTATTATCAGTTCTGGATCAGATACTATCTCTTGATATGGTTGAATATCAAGCAATTATTTTTGTGCAGTGACTCTATTCCTTCCATCTTCTTTTGATGCTTCCTGCATCATTCCATATTTTGACCATCAAATCCTTCAATATGTCAAGTTGAAGGGTAAAATTTTTCTTCAGTTCTCAAGGCATACTGAGCATGTGCTTTCCAGCTAGTTTTCTAACTCCAGGACTTCACATATTTCATTACGGTAGTTTACTCTCTCTAACTGTGGTTTGATAGTTCTTGTTTGACTCTCTTATGTCTTCATTTATTCCAGTTGCTTTAGCTTTTCTAAACTCAAGAACAAGTTATGGGGTCTCTTTTAATACACATTTTGCTCTTTTATTTCTTTCCTATCATTTTAATTCCCTTTTGTTTTGTTCATATAATTTCCTTGATAGCATCCTCCAACTCTTTTGAATTTTGGTCATTAGTGTTTACTGCATTAATTCTGTTCTTGAGATGGTCACTAAATTTAAGGTCATATTTTGGCTCTTGTGAACTTGTGTTAATTTTCATATCAGTAATTGATAGTCAGTTTCATAGTCGGCCTCTGTTTTTGTATTGATTGATGATATTGAACTTTTTCAGAATCTCTATAGGTTTAGTTGATATGCATTCTCTGTAACTAGTGTTGTCTACTTGTTGAAATAAGGTATTGGCGATGAGTAAGTCTCTGATCTTCCAAAATTCTATTATGGGATCTCTAGCATCATTTCTATCACCAAGGCCATGTTTTCCAACTCTAGATCCTTCCTCTTTGTTTATAACTTTCACATTCCAAACACCAGTTATGATCAGTACATCTTAACTGTATCTTTGATCTTATTCACAATGAAAAGTGGGTAGAATTCTTCAATTTCATCATCACTGTCTCTAGTGGTTGGTGCATCAATTTGAATGATAATGGTATTACCTGATCTTCCTTGTTTTGTTGTTGTTGTTGTTGTTGGGTGCCATTGAATTGGCACCAACTCTAGAGCCCCTATG
>NW_006408529.1:8566494-8577930 GCF_000296735.1 Chrysochloris asiatica
GATCTTTACAAATTCCATTTCATTTTTGGCGACCTAGAATTTTCTTAGAAGCATACTTCTTACCTTCCATGTACTAATTATTGAGGGGTGTTTCCAGGATGCAAACCATTCATTGTCCCATGATTCTGTTCAAATGATTGTCTCTTGTCTATGTACAAATTCCTCATGAGCACAATTCATTTTTCTGGAATTCCCATTCTTTGCAATGTTAATGCATGTTTCCAACTGTTTCTCCTCATTTTGAATTGTGTGCCATCAGCAAATGAAGGTCCCAAAGGCTTTACTGTGTTCGTGCCATCATGGTCAACTCTACTTTGAGTAGACAGCTTTTCCCTAGTTGCATTTTGAGTGCCTTCCAAACTGAAGGGGTCTTCTTCTGGTATTTTCATCTTCCAGTACTGTAGCTGACAACATTCTACTGCTGTTCACCAGGTTTTCAGTGACTAAGCAGTCAGAAGTAGTTTCCCTCTCCTTCTTCCTACTCTGTCTTAATCTGGAAGCTCAGCTAAAACCTGTCCACGATGGGTAACTATGCTGGCATTTAAAATACAGATGGCATGATTTCTAGCATCACAGCAATATTCAAGTCACCACAGTGCAATAGACTTAACAGACACGTTGTGGGGACAAATAATAACCAATGAGAAATATAGTATACAGAAAAAATCTGATAAAATTTATGCACATATATAATAGGTGGTTATAGGCACATTTAAGTTAAATAGATTGACTAGCATATGATTGTTGTTGTTGTTGTTATTGTTAGGTGCCATCAAGTTGGTACTGATTCATAGCGACCTTATGTATAGCAGAACAAAACACTGCCCAATCCTGATCCAACCTCACTACTGTTGCCACTCTTGAGTCCATTAATGCTGCCACTTGACCAATCTATCTTGTTGGGGGGTCTTCCTCTTTTTCCCTGACCCTTCACCTTACCAAACATGATATCCTTCTCCAGCGACTAGTTCCTCTTGCAATATGTCTGAAATATGAGAGATGAAGTTTGGCCATCTTGGCCTCCAAGGAGCACTCTGGCTGCACTTCTTCCAAAATGGATTTATTGGGTCTTTGGCAGTCCATGGCACATTCACTATTCTCCTCCAAAACCATAACTCAAATGCTTCAATTCTACAGTCTTCCTTATTCACTGTCCAGCTTTAGGAAGAAGGAATGACAAACTACTTCCGAATATTTAGTCACTGAAAACCTGTGCAGAGAAGCACATCAAAATCATTTAAAATGTACTGTTGTTGCTTTAAGGTGACATGGAGTAGGTTTCAACTCATAGCGACCCTATGTATAATAAAGAAAAACACTGACTTATTCTGTGCCATCCTTACAATTGTTGTTATGTTTGTGCCCTTGTGGCTGCCACTGTGTCAACCCTTTTTGTTGGGGTGTCTTCTTTATCATTAATTAATTACCATTAATCATTATGTTATTTGTCCAGTTATGAAAATTTTTTTTTCTTTACAATGAGTTGTAATCCATACTGAAGAGTGTACTCTTTTATCTTCATTGATGCATCTTGATTGTATGTTTGATCAATTTCAAACTGAACAAGTTGGTTGTTGTTGTTGTTAAGTGCCACTGAGTTGATTCCAACCCATAGAAACCCTGTGTAGGGTTTCCGAGGAGCAGCTAGTGAGCTTGAACCACTGACCTTGCAGTTCAAATGGCTTTACACTCTGGTGCATTAGCCCACAGCACCACACCAGGTAGAACTGTTCAATTTCATCATCATTCACTGTAGTGATTGGTGCATACATTTGAAGAATAGTCATATTAACTGGTCTTCTTGTAGATGTACAGAAATTATCCTTTCACAGGCAGCATTGTTTTTCAAGATTGATCTTAAAGTGTTCTTTTTGATGATGAGTGGGATGCCAGTCCACTTCAATTTGTTATTGCTGGCGTAGTAAATTATATGATTATCTGATTCATAATGGCTAATACCTGTCTATTTCAGCTCATTAATGCCTAATATATGGATCTTTACTTGCTCCCTTACATTTTTGATGGCTTCCAATTTTCCTGGAATCGTAATTAGTGTATTCCACATTCCTATGGTTAATGAATGTGTGCAGCTGTTTCTTCTTATTTTGAGTTGTGTCACATGATCAAATGAAGGTCCATAAAGCTTAAATCCTTTCATGTCATGAACACAATCTCTACTTTATGAAGCAGTCCTGCCCCAGTTGTATTTTATGTTCCTTCCAACTTGCGGGACTCATCACTAGGCAATGTATTTGATCATTTCCCATGGCCATTCTTAAGGATTTAAGTGGCTAAGTGTTCAAAAGTCATTTGTCTTTGTCTGGAAGGTCCACTGAACCCTGTCCACCACTGGTGACCCTGTTGATATTTAAAATACCTTTGGCATAGCTTCCAATATCACAACAACATCGGAGCCAACACAGTACAACTGACAGATGAGTGATAGCAATATATACTAGAATTTTTGTTATTGTTAGGTGCGTTCTATTTAGTTCTGACTCATAACCACCCTGTATTGGATTTCCAAGGAGTGGCTAGTGATTTTGAATCACTGACCTTGTGAATCAAACCAACCTTTGGTCTAGTGTTTTATCACACAGGACCACACTAGGACTCCATATTCCAGAGTAATTATTAACTTTTTGGTACTAGATGAATTGCCTCATTTAGTCTGAAAAATATGAATTCCATTCATTATTTTATTTTCTAAATTGGACATTCATATAGTTTAATAATTCTACCCCATCTACTAACTGACATACTTCCTTTCTTCCCTCCTTCCTTCACTTATTCCATCCTATTTCTTATTATATCAACTTTTCTTTTAATGTTACAATGATTCTCTAATGGGCTTTAATTGGTATACTCAGAGCAACACAAAAAGAAAAGGGGAACTCCCTGCTGACTTGTCAGAAAATTCCAGGGAAGGACATTGATTGCACTGATTTAGATAATAGGAATACTCCTGGGCAGGATGCAGTGACTAGAATAAAGGCTTTATGGTTGAAGGTAAGCTATATAACATGCCAAACCCAGTGGCCACAATAGTAAAATGCTGTGAATATCAAGCTTCCACTTGTTCCAGTTGTGAGGATTTTACTTTCTTTACATTGAAGTGCAATTCATACTCAAGGTTTCAGTCTTTGATCTTAATCAGTCAGTATTTTAATCCCTTTTCATTTTCAGTAGCCATGGTTGTGTCATCTGCATATCACAAGTGGTTAATGAGTCTTCCTTCAATCCTGATGCCATGTTCTTCGTTATATAATCCAGCTTCTCTAGTTATTTGCTCGGCAAACAGAATAAATATGTGTCGTCAAAGCAGACAACCTTAACAGACACTTTTCCTGATTTAAAACCAACTAGTATTCATTGTTCTCTTTTAATGACTGCCTCTTGGTTTATGTACAGGTTTCTCATAAGCACAATTAGGTGTTCTGGAATGCCCATTCTTCACAATATCATCCATAATTTGTTCTGATCAACACAGTATTACATAATCAATAAAGCAGAAGTAAGCATCTTGCTGTTATTCTCTGCTTTTAGCCAAGACCCATCTGATGTCAACAATTATATCCTTCATTTCATATCCTTTTCTGAATCCATCTTGAATTTCTTGCAACTCCCTTTTGATGTATTGCTGCAATCATTTTTAATTCTCTTCAGCAAAATTTTTCTTGCATGTGATATCAATGATATTGTATGATGATTTCTACATTCCTTTGGGTCACCTTTCTTTGAAAGGTACATAAATATGGATCTCTTCTAATTGGATGACCAGGTATATTCTTCCAAATGTTAGCACTGGATCATTTTGCTGAAACATTTCACTTTGTTTTCCAACAATTCCTAGAACACTGATTTTCACCAGTGCCTTCAGTACAGCTTGAATATCTTCCTTTCATACCATCAGTCCTTGGCCATATGCTAACTCTTGAAATGATTGGGCACTGACCAATTTTTGCTTTGCATAGTAACTCTGTATTCCTTTCTTGCTCTTTTGATGTTTTGTGAATCTTTCAATACTTTGCTCATAGAATCTTTCAGTAATACAAGTCAAGACTTGAATTTTTAATCATCATATTAAGTTGGGATACTCACTTGAAGAGACATATTTTTTAATCATTGTAGTGTACATATTGTGAGTCATTTTTTGACTCTGCTTTCACCATTTTTAACTGTATTTTGTTGTTTTATTTTCCCAATATTTCTTGAGCATATCCTCTTGGCAAAATATCCTTCCTCTAAAATAGTTTTTATTTATAAACTCATTATCAAGGAGTGATCTAAATGGTTAGGCACATAACTATAATCCAAAAAGTTGGTAGCTCAAACTTATTCAGAGATGCCTTGGAATACATGTCTGAATATCTTTCAAAAAGTCACAGCCTTGAAACCTACGTTGTTGTGCAGTGCTTTCAAGTTGGTTTCAACTCATTGCGACTCAGTGACTGGTGAGTCTGAACAGCTGACCTTGGAATTCAAATGACCTTGTGGTGCAGTGCATTATCTTGCAATGCCACATCAACCTTATGTATCTGTTCTACTCCACTCATATGGCACATCAGTTAGGATTGACAGAATGGCAACTAACATCAACAGCATTGTCACTAAGTTGAAATAGTGCACTGATATACTGACCACAGAATTGTACTTCTTAACTACATTCTTCCAGATATATCCCCAGTGGTTAAAAACAAATCCAGATCTGAGGGTGATCTCTTGCTCAAAGCATTTTGATTACTTCCACTGGGTAGGAGAATGCCAAACCCTGAACATAATTTTCAAGGTTTTGTCATTCTAGTCTCTGTGTCCATAAATCTTTACCTTTTTTGAAAACTACTTTCTTATTCCTAGTTTTCCTCCTTTCAGTAGTAGTGGCGTATGATTATAGTTCCTCCTCTAGGCTGAGCTGTTGCTCACTTTTCTGACTTCGCTCATGTCTACTTGGAAGACCTTTTCCTACATTACTCCTTTGGAACTGAAAATAATTCCCACTGCCTCCTGCTAATGAATCACCTGGAAGGTGGCACATTCATAGCAGAAGGAGGTAGGGATTATTTAAAGTGGTGTTGCCAGTGAATACATATTAATTCTAAGTGGTATATAGCTACTTTCCAAAAGCCATGTTAAATCTTTCAGGTAAAATATAGGTCATTAATTTTACTTCCTTAATAAAATGTGCATTTTCTTTTCAATAACTTTAGGCTTTTTTATATAAATATCTATTTGTACTTACAATGGGGTCCCTGATCTCAGGGTCCCCATATTGGGGGAAGGATGTTCACATTTTCAAATTAGACTTTATGTACAGGGACTGGAATTGTTCCAATATATTCTGTGAGTGAGAAATCAATGTTCACTTTCTCCAAATGCAGTACATGAAGTCAATATTGTTTTACATTTGCAAACAAACTTTGTATTAGACTGGAAAGATCTCCAAACATTCTGTGAATGAGAAAAGATTGTACAAGTTCTCTGGTTTAAGTATATGATGTCTAGAATGATTTCTATATTATCTCAGTGCATTTTGTTTTGCAAAGAGGAAAACTTCCAATACACATTGTGAATTACAGAACAACAAATTTTCTCCCAATGAAATGCATGAAGTCAAATGGAGTTTCATGTTATCAAAATATACTTTATGTGCAAGGATGAGAATGCTTCCAATATATTCTGAATGAGAAAACAGTATCCATTTTCTCCTATTTCAGTACAAGAAGGCATAAGAATTTTATATTGTATCAAAATGTACTTTATGTTATAAGGAGGAAACGATTCTGATACACTGTTTGAATGAGAAACATATATTCAGCTTTTCCCATTCAAGTACATGAAATCAAAAGAGTTGTATGCTTTAAAAGTGCACTTAAAAGCAACAACAACAACAGCTTTTCGATGAGGATTGGGGTGAGTTTCATGGAGCAAATCAGTTTTCCATTCAATAATTCACACATTTTATTTCATGTCATTGAACACATTTTGTTTCATATTCATCCTGCAATGCAACATCTTTATGTTTGGGATAGTGCTACCCTTTTGATCATAAACCCACTGCCATCAAATCAAATTCAGACTCCTAGCAACCCTCAATAGAACTGTGCCTTTGGGTTTCTGAAACTGCAGATCTTTACGGAAACAGACTTATCTTTCTTTTGCAGAGCGGCTGGAGGTTTGAACCACAATTCTTGTGGTTAGAGCCCAGTGCTCAGTCCACACTGCCAACAGAACTCATTTTCTTTTTTAATCTCAAAGGATTGATTATTCTTTGTTCTTGTTAAGTGCCGTTGAGTCAATTCTGACCCATAACAACCCTGTATAGGGTTTCCAAGCAGCAGCTGGTGAGTTTGAACCACTGACCTTGCAGTTCAGACGGCTTTGCAGTCTGGTGCATTAACCCACAGTGCCACACCAGGACATGGAGTGTATATTTCCCTTGTGTTATGGTTCCCCCTATAGAACTATCTACCATTGTTTTCAAATTGAACTCAGGGGTGAGTTCAATCTCAGGCCCTGATGGTGGTCATTTTCTCAGAGGTTCCACCAGACTCTATATGACAAGTAAACCTTAACTTTTTATCTAAGATTTTGAGTTTTGTTACACATTTTCTCTGATTCTATCTAGACCTTCTAATGTGCTCCCTTTCAGAGCACCAGGTAGAGGAAGCCATGCACCATCTAGTTCTTCTGGTCTCAGGTTTGTGGAGAATATGATTCCACCAAACTACTAATTTCCATCTATCTTTACTTTTTTTTCACTCTTCTGTGCTCTAGAGACCAAAGTTGCAATTTAGTCACTTTTAAGACCCCGGTTGCTACTCAGAGAGATAGGATGTAAACCAGTTTCTCATGGACTGTGTTATGCCAGTTGTCCATGTTGTCCCCTGAAAATCTATCCTGAGTCTCCAGGCTCAAGAACTCATTTCTTCAGGGTGTTTGGTTAGGGTTAAGAGGTTTTCATAACTTTGCATCCTCTATGCTCTAATTCATGGATATATTTGCAGCATGGGTAAAAACATATGTAGAAATAGCATCTGTCAAATGGATATATAATCGGTTCTGATTCATAGTGAAACTGTAAAGGGTTTCCAAGGAGTGGCTGGTGAGTTTGAACTGCCAACCTTGTGGTTCAAACCGACCTTGTAATCCAATGAATTATCCTGCAGTGCCACACCAGGATACACACACACACACACACACATATTCTACATGCATATATATGTATCAGTTTGAACCACAAGATCAGTGGTTCAAACTCATCAACCACTCCTTAGAAACCTTAAACAGGGTAGTTATGAGTAGGAGGCGACTAAACAGCATTTGACAACACTAACATTCATGGATATAGTCCCGTTCTCCTTCCTATATCCATTCATCTTGTGAATTTATCTATGAATATTGTTATTGCAGGAGTGTGGGTATGTAATTGACTTCTGTTGACTTTAACTCTTCCATTGCACCTTGCTTTTACTATATGTTGCCTTCTTCACTGAAGTTAATATGTGTCTTCCTTCTGGTTATTAATTTACCCTTCCTCCTATTTTGGCCCCTGGTAGCCATCAAATAATTTTCTTCTTTATTGTGGCATCTTTCTCTTGACATTTTACAATTGTGGTCTCATGCAATATTTGTCCTTTTGTGACTAATTATTTCATTAAGCATAATTTCCTCCCAGTGCATCCATGTTACGGTGTATTTGTTTCACAGACTCATTATTACTGTTCAACATTGCATATTTCATTGTGTTTATGTGCCATAGTTGGTTTATCCATTCTTTCATTGTTGGATATTTATGTTGCTACCATCTTTTTTTGCTAATGTGAATAATTACCCATGGAACACAGGGTCCTTATACCTATTGATATCATGACTCTTGAAGATTTTAAGATACTATATTTTTATTTCCAAATCTTTAAGGAAACTACATACTGCTTTCCACAGTGGTTTCACCATTTTATAGTCTCACTAATAATATAGGATGGTTCCATTATACCACATCATTACCAGAATTTGTTGTTTCCATTATTTTTTTGAAAGTTTTTATTGTGCATTATGTGTTAGTTTACGTGGGTAAACATTATATTGACATTCATCCTATCATATTTTGTTTCATTGCAATGACCACAATCCTCTGCAAGCATCATCAAACATCCAAAGGGTACACTCCACACACCTGCCCCTGGCTGCCAGCACAGAACCCCTCTTCCTCCCTGAGTCCAGAGTCCCCAGCTGCTCCCTCTGTCCATGTCACCATCTGTACCTCCATCCCTAGTGCAACTGCCTCCCCAGATAGGGTCTCAAACTTCGCTTTTCTCCCTTGATGGTTCCATAGATCTCAGTTCCTGGACTGCTAAATCAGCAGCATCCCTCCTTTTTTTACCAAACATTTACGTTTACCTTTCCAATATTCACTTTCAGACCTGATAGCAATCATTCCCTATTGAACCACAGGAATCCTTTTCCCCTCACCTTTTATCAACCTCATCCAGACAGATTGGAAACAATTCAGTGGAGGTTCTACCTTTCCCTGTATCCTCTGGAGCTATGTTCCCTATTGAAAGGTTGTAAGCCAGTTACTTCTTGCCTTTGTAGTCCCCCCATTTTGGGTAGCCAATGTCTAAGATCCTCATTCCTGTTGACCCTGTGTACCAAGGGGATGGGAATGATTCTCAATGTAGAGATTTGTCTGCTCCTTTGTCATACTATATCCACAAGCATAGGTCAAGTTCATCCACTTGTAGTGGGTTACTCTTTCTTTTCTTTTTATTTATTTATTTATTCTGTTCCTCTTCTTTCTTTCTCTAGTCATATTTTGATCATCCAGCCATTGATGCCAGGTCAAATGGGTACTACCTGGCAGTGTTGGGTATTCTTGTGCATCTCACCTCACTTCATATTAGCTGGATGCTTCACACTCCGTTCTAGTTCTCTGGGGCCATGTCCCTGCCCTTGGACCCAGGAGTCCCCAGGTCTCGTCATATTGCTGGTTAAGCAGGTCTCAATCCAGGTTAACAAGAGTCTATTGAAAGTGTATTGTGCTGTTGTTGGGTTGAATGCTCTGTACATGTCTATGAGGTCAAGTTGATTGATTGTGCTCTTTAGTTCCTTTGTAGCATTGTTGAGTTTCTTTCTGGTTGTTCTATCCCTTTTCAAAAGTGGCGTATTAAAAGCTCCCACTATAATTGTAGATTTTTCTATTTATTTATTCAATTCTAGTAGGGTATACTTTATATATCTTGGTGGTCTTTCATTTGGAGCGTAGATGTTCATTATGGTTATGTCATCTTACTCAATTGACTCTTTAATCATTAGATAGTGTCCTTCTTTATGTCTTATGCTCCTTTTGCCTTACAGTTTATTTTATCAGAGATTAGTATTACCACTCATGCTTGTTTTTTATTGCTGTTAACTTGGTATAATTTTTTCCATCTTTAACATTTAGTCTGTTTTTGTGTTTGTGTGTAAGGTGTTTCTCTTATAGACAGCATATTGAAGAATCTTGTTTTCTTATCCATTCAGCCACTCTCTGCCTCTTCACTGGTGCATTTAATCCATTGACATTCAGTGTAATTATCGATAGGTATGGATTAATTTCTGTCATTATGTTAAAGTTTGTGGTGCTGTTTGTTCTTTGTTCTGCATGCCTTCTTGAGCTGAGTTCATGTTTTTTCTGCTATTTCTTGTTGGTTTTTTCTTAGTTTTAATATTTCCTTGTTCTGCTTGGAAGTTCTTTTTCATGGTAAGTTGTGAAGTATTAATTCTCTTTGGGGTTACCCTATAGTCTATTGAGTATTCCCTACATTTAAGACAGTCTATTGTATCCTGCCCAGTACTAGTCTGTCAGTTTGTCATACTGTTGTGGCTTGTGAGTTGCTGTGATTTTGAAAGCTATGCCACCAGTATTTTAAATACCAGCAGGGTCACCCATGGTGGACAGGTTTCAGATGAACTTCCAGACAAAGACAGATGAGCAAGAAGGAGTGACAAACTATTTCTGAATATTTAGTCATGGAAAACTTTATGAATAGAAGAGAAACACTGTCAGATATAGTGCCAGAAAATGAGCCCCTCAGGTTGGAAGGCACTCAAAATGCAACTGGGGAAGAGCTATCTCCTCAAAGTAGATTTGACCGTGATGACACGAATGCAGTAAAGCCCATGGGAGAAAAGCCAGCTGTAAACATCCATTGAATATCGGAACTTGGAATGTACGAAGTATGAATCTGGGAAAAGTGGAACACATAAACATTCATATCTTAGTCATTACTGAGCTGAAATGGACTCATATTGGCCATTTTGAATCTGATGACCACATGGTTTACTATGCCGGAAATGACAAATTGAAAAGGGATGGTGTTGCATTCATTGTCAAAAAGAAGATATCCAGATCAGTCATAAGGTACAATGCTGTCTGTGATAGGATAATATCTATGTGCCTACAGGGAAGCCCAGGTAATACCACTATTATTCAAATTTACGCACCATTCACTAAAACCAATGAGAAAGAAATAGAAGAACTCTACCAGCTTTTTCAATCAGAAATCGATCAAACATGCAATCAAGATGTATTGATCATTACTGGTGATTGCAATGCAAAGGTTGGTAGCAAAAAGGATGGTTCAGGAGTTGGAAAATATGACCTTGGTGATATAAATGATTCTGGAGAACAAATAATAGAATTCTGTAAAATCAATGATGTGTTCATTTCAAATATCTTCTTTAGACTGCATAAGAGATGACTATACACATGGACCTCCCCAGATAGAATACACAGAAATCAAATTGACACATCTTCAGAAAGAGATGATGATAAACCTCTGAATCATTAGTCAAAAGAAAGGCAGGGGCAGACTGTGGAGCAGACCATCAATTACTTATATGCAAATTCAAACTGAAGCTGAAGAATATGAAATCAACTCCATTAGAGCCAAAATATGACCTTGAAAATACCCCACCTGATTTTAGAGATCATCTGAAGAACATATTTGATACACTAAACACTAAATACTGAAGACCAGATGAGTTTGGAATGACATCAAAAACATCATAAAAGAAGAAAGCAAAAAGTCATTAAGAAGACAAGAAAGAAGGAAAAGGTCAAAATGGATGTCAGAAGAAACACTGAAACTTGCTATCCAGTGTAGAGACGCTAAAGCAAATGGAAGAAATGAGGAGGTCCAAGAGCTGAACAGAAAATTTCAAAGATCAGCTTGAGAATATAAAGGTAAATATTACAACAATATGTGCAAAGATCTGGAATGAGAAAACCAAAATGGAAGAATATGCTCATCGTTTCTCAAGCTGGGGGAACTGAAGAAAAAATTCAAGCCTCAACTTTTGTTATTGAAAGATTCACTGGGCAAATTATTGAATGATGCAGAAAGCATCAAGAGAAGATGGAAGGAATACACAGAGTCACTGTACCAAAAGGAAGTG
>NW_006408529.1:8578193-8584038 GCF_000296735.1 Chrysochloris asiatica
TCTCCCCATTGCCTTCTTGCCTGCATGGTTTCTTCTGAGAATTCAGAGCTTAATTTGATTTGCTTGTCTTTTTAAGTAACACTTCTTTTTTTCCCTGGCTGCTTTTAGTATTCTCTCCTTGTCTTTGATTTTGGAAAGCTTGATTATTATATGTCTGTGATTTTATTTTGGTGTCTATCTGTCCTGGGGTTCTATCAGCTTCTTGAATGTGTATCTTCTCATCCTTCAGTATGTTAGGAATATTTTCTTCCAGAAGCTCTTAAACTATCTCTTCTGTGAGCTTCTGTGATTTTTTCCTGTTCTGGAATGCCAGTGATTCATAAGTTATTCCTCTTCATGTTCTCCAGCATGAATTTTAGACTCTCTTCAGATTTTTTAATCCTTTTTTTCTGCTTGCTTTTCTATCTTAGCAGTATTGAGAGATTTGTCTTCCAGCTCGCTGGTTCTGGCTTCCGTCTCTTCCATTGTAGTCCTTTACCCTTTCAGTATATTGTCCATTTCTGATATTTTCTTATTAATTATCTGGACTTCTTTTTTTTGCAGGTTTGGGATAGTTTCCAGTGACATATCTTTCTTGTTTATTTGCTCCTGTAGCACTTTCAAGTCTTCTTCCTTATTTTCCTCCACCCCTTTTTGGAGCATTTGAATTTGTTTCTGTATCATTCTTCTGAATTCCTTTTCAGGCAGATCCAGAACCTGCTTTTCTACTGGAAAGTCTGTGTCTGCTTCCAGCTCATTTATCTCAGTTCCTTTTTTTCTGTGTTTTACATGTGTTGGACATTTTTAGCAGTTATGTGGGGTTTTAATGCTTAAATGGATGTATGTTGCTTTGTTGTTAAGCTTACTAAGCGTCTCCTGGTGGATATGACCTGGACATAGGCTTCCCTTTTCACATGTAATGTCTAGCAGCTGGTTTTGGCACTTTTCCAGATGGTGGAGTATTACAGGGTATGCTTGTAGCTTGGCTATATGAACACAATTGCTGTCACTTCTTGGGTAAGGTAGGGGGAGAATACTCCAACCTCTGGGAAAATAGTAAGACCAAAAGGACCAAAGACAGAAACAATATAGAAGCAGAGACAGAAACCACCAATCAAAAACAAAAATAAAATTGTCATTGACTGTCCACTGGCTTTGCTGTACAGTCAGGGATAAAGGGTCCCACCTGTAAACTTTGGGGCAGGGTCCCAGATGCAGTCGTCATATGAAGCAGCTTGCGGGTTTCCTCTCTATGCCATTGGAAAACTGTGGTTGCAATGCTGGTCCCTTTTTGGGCATGTGCTCCCACATGCCTAAAGGTGTCTGGGCTGGGCAGTGAGGGCATGATCAGAGAGAAGAGGAAAGATACGTGAAAAATGAAAAGTGAAAGATGACAAATCGGTCATACCTCTCCTTCCAGATAAGCAGCTCCTTGGCTGGGTCACTACCCCCACTTTACATTATTTTTTAACTTAGCTATTGTTGTTGGGGTGAAATGATATCTCACTGTTGTTTTGATTTGCAGCTGTCTAATGGGTAAATAGAAATCAAGGAGCTCTGGTAGTGTAGTGGTTACGAATCAGGCTGTGAACCTAAAGGTCAGCAGTTCGAAATACCAACTGTTCCACTGGAGAAAGATGAGTCTTTCTGATCCCATAAAGATTTACAGCCTCAGAAGCCCAGTGCAGGGTTGCTTTGAGTAGGAACCAACACCACCACCACCAATGGATTATTGGACTTCTGGTGTGTTGCTGTAGGATCAGCACGGGACTTTGAACCACAAGTTTGGAAGTTCGAACACATCAATTGCTCCTCAGAAATCCTATACAGGGTCACTGTGAATAGACAGCGGTTAACAACAACAATGACTAATGATTACAAGCATTTCTTCATGTATTTGATCCCTGAATGATTCCTTTAGCAAAGTATCTTTTTATGTCTTCTGCAAATTTTTTTATTGGGTTGTCTTTTTCTTGTTGACATGTTGACATGTTGACATTTTCTTTAAATTTTAGGGAACAAATCTTTTTCTGACATGCCATTGCCAATTTTTCCCCCAAATCTGTGGGTTCTCTGTTTACTATTTGTGTGAAATATTTTGATGTACCTAATTTTTTAATAATTTGGAAGTTCCAATCATCGTTTGTCTTTTGCTATTTGTGTGTTTTCAGTTATGTTTGGTAGTGTATTGATTTGATGCTAAGGGCCACTAAGCATGCCCCCATTTTTTCACTGAATGTCTTTATAGGTTTAGGTTTTACATTTAGGTCTTTGTCTGAATATTCAGTTTTTCTAGCACCATTTGTTAAATAGACTACCTCTTCTTCATCATTTAATGAATTTTGTCCTGTTGTCTGAGGTTAGCTATGGAAACAAAGGTGAATGGACTTACTTCCGGGTTCTCAATTTTGTTCCACTGGTCTATGTGTTTTGCCATTGTACCAGTACCAGGTTGTTTTGAATACAGTGTCTGTGTACTAGGTTTTTGACATTGGGAACTTTGAGATCTCTTACATTGCTCTTATTCTTTAATAGTGTTTTACTAATCCAGGGTCCCTTTTCTTTCCATATAGTTATTGTTGTTGTTAGGTGCCATTAAGTTGTTACCAACTCATAGTGACCCTATGCACAACAGAATGAAACATTGCCCAATCCTGGGCCAACCTCACAATTGTTGCCACACTTGAGCCCATTGATGCTGCCACTTTGCCAATCCATGTAGTTAATGATTAGTTTATTCATCTCTTTCAAAAGAGATGTTAGAATCTGGACTGGGATTACATTGTATCTGTAGATCATTTTTTGTAGTATTGCAATTTCCACAATGTTAAATCTTACTATCCGTGAGTATGGTATATTTTTCTATTTATTTCTTTTGGTTTCTTTTAGTAGTATTTTATAAATTTTATTTTATATAGATAGGTCTTTTGTTTCTCTGGTCATAATTATTCCTTAGTATTTCATCTTTTGGATAATATATATGGTATTGTTTACCTGTTTTCTCTTGCTTAGTGTATAGGAACACAACCTTATTGTACCTTACCACTTTGCTGAATCTTTCTATTAAATTCAGTATTTATCTTGTTAAATATTTGGTATTTTCTAAGTATAGGATGATGTAATCTGGAAACAGAGAGAATTTTACTTCTTCATGCCAATTTTGATGCCTTTTATTTCCATTTCTTGCCTTATTGCTACAGCCTTAGTCTTCAAGCTGACATCTTTGCTCTTCAAAACTTTTAAAAGTTCCTGTGCAGCAGATTTTCTTAATATAATGCATTATCTGATCTCTTAACTGCTGTATTCCATGAATGTTGATAGTTGACCCAAGAAGAATGACATCCTTGACAACTTCAATTTTTTCTCCATTAATGAGACTATTATATTGCATTCATTTAGAAATAATTATTACCATTCCTACCCTTTCTGATTGCCATTTGCTTGATTTTTTTCCATCCTTTGATTTTTAGTCTTTCTTTGTCATTTTGTTTAAGTTTTGTCTCATTTAGTCTCTTTTAGTCAGCATGTTGATGGGTTTCTTTTTTCTTTTTCTTTTTTTTTTTTTTACTGATTTTTCTACATGCTGTTTCTTTACTGGTACATTTAATCCACTTACATTCAGTGTAATTATTGATAGGTATGTGGTGCTGTGGGTCAATGGGCCAGACTGCAATGCCCTTTGAACTGCAGGTAGGCGGTTCAAACTCACCAGCTGCTCGTTAGAAACCCTATACAGGGGCTGTATGGGTAGGAACCAAATCGATGTCACTTAAAAAGTACAAACACAACAACAAGAATTCATTACTATCATTTTATGTATGTATCTACTTGGTTGTAATGCTGATTTCATTGTTCCATGTCATTTTTTGTGCTGAGTTAAGTTGCTTTTGGGTTTTTTATCATCTACTTCAGTGCTGTTGTTTTAGTTTTTACTAAATAGATATGTTTTTCTTCTTTTTTATTTGGATAAGAAAGCTTATTAATTTTCTTTGAAGTTTCCCTGTATTTTGGGAGTGTAGTGGCTCTGTACCATAAATAGTGAATAGCAAACCACAAGGTAGGCAATTTGACCCCATTAGCTGCTCCAAAGAAGAAAGATGAGGTTTTCTGCTCCTGCAAAGATTTACAGCCTTAGAAACCTTATACAGGGTTGTTATGAGTCTGAACCAACTTCAGAGGACATATAAACAAAAACCGCCACCCTATAATTCATTATTTTATTCCCAAATTTAAAACAGTGTTTCTATCTTGATACTGACTTGACTTCCTCTCCAACTGGAATTTCTGTAACTAAATGATTTATTCCTTCTTTTTACTTTGTAACTGTCAGTTTACATCTGTGGTTCATTATTTGAAATCTTGTAGGTTTTGGGATATTTTCACTGATGTCATATGCATGCGGAAGTTGGACACTGAATAAGGAAGATCGTAGAAGAATTGATGCTTTTGAGTTATGGTGTTGGGGAAGACTATCGAAAGTGCCATGGGATGCCAAAAGAACCAATTAGATCTGTGTTGGAAGAAGTACAGCCAGAGTGCTCCTTGGAGGCCAGGATGTCCAAACTTCGTCTCTCATACTTTGGACATATTGTCAGGAGGGACCTGTCACTGGAGAAGGATGTCATATTTGGTAAGGTGGAGGGTTAGAGAAAAAGAGGAAGACCCACAGCAAGATGGATTGGCAAAGTGGCAGCATCAATGGGCTCAAGCGCATGGCAGCAATTGTGAAGTTAGCCCAGGATTGGGCAGTGTTTTGTTCTGTTGTGCATTGAGTCATCTTGAGTCAGTACTGACTCGATGGCACCTAGCAACAACAACAAGGTTTTGGAGAGGCAGGGAGTGTGGTGGCTTCATATGATAAGCTCTGGAGTACGAACCACAAGAATGGTGGTTTGAGCCTATCAGCTGCTCCTTGGGATAAAGGTGAAGCTTTCTGATTGCACCAAAGATTCACATCCTTGGAAGCCCTGCACAGGATTGCTAGAGTCAAAACTAATACCATGACTCTTAACCATGTCACCAGCAACAGGGTTATTTTACTTTGTATAATTCTATTTTGGACTTCTGATATGATGCTGTAACACAGGACTACTAACCACAAGGTTAAAAGTTCAAACCCACCAGCGGATCCTTGGAAACTATGTACTGGGCCGCTGTGAGTTAGAACTGACTCCAAGGCATTTAACAACAACACTTCTATGTCTGGTTTGACATTTGGCTGGGTTTTTTATTTATATTAACCTCAGCTTCTTTTCTGCTAATGCTGGTTTTTTATTCAAAGTACTCCCCTACGTATTTCTTATAATGTTACTCATTTTTTTAAAAATTCCTTAAATTTTGTTTATTTGTAAATATGCTAATTTTTCCATCAACATATAGAAGAGAAAATTTTGTTAGGTATAAAATTCTTGTTCGGCCTCTTTTTTTCCCCTTTCAGAGTTTTATATTGTTGTTTTTGTTAGGTGCCATCGAGTCAGTACTGACTCATAGCAACCTTATGCACAGCTGAACGGAACACTGCCCAATCCTGGGCCAACCTCACTACTGTTGCTACACTTGAGTCCATCGATGCTGCCACCTGATCAATCCATCTCGTTGGGGGTCTTCCTCTTTTTCTCTGACACTCCACCATACCAAACATGATATCCTTCTCCAGCAACTGCTCCCTCCTGACAATATGTCCAAAGTATGAGAGACAAAGTCTGGCCATCTTGGCCTTGAAGGAGCATTCTGACTGTACTTCTTCCAAAATGGATCTATTGGTTCTTTTTACAGCCCATGCACTTTCAATACTCCCCTACGATACCACAGCTCAAAGGCATCAATTCTTCTACGGTGTTCCTTATTCACTGTCCACCTTTCGTAT
>NW_006408529.1:8584613-8589638 GCF_000296735.1 Chrysochloris asiatica
AGACATCTTTCTGATATTCTCTGCTTTCAGCCAAGATCCATTGGACATCACCAATGATATCCCTCTGATATCCTTCTGAATCCAAGATCCATTGGACATCACCAATGATATCCTTCTGAATCCGGCTTGATCTTCTGGAAGTTCTCTGTCAATGTATGATTGTAGCCGTTTCTGTATTACCTTTAGTAAAACTTTACTTGCATGAGATATCAAAGAGATTGTCTGATGATTTGCACATTCCGTTGGGTCACCTATCTTTGGAATGGGTTTTATATGGGTTTCATTGCCGTCTGCTAAAAAATTAGAGCTTAGTTTTTATTGCTTTTCTCATATGTTTTCATTTTTCCTGAGAAGTTTGCAGAAATCTTTCCTTACTTTTGGTTTTGGAAAGAATGATTACAATGTCTTGATGAATTTCACTGGGTTTATCGATTTCTGTGCTGTAATTCCAATCAGATATAACTTATTACTTTTAATGGTGTTACACATAAGTCTTAGGCTTTTTTTCCTATTTTTCCCCTATTACTCCTCTAATTAATTTTAGTTGAGAGTTTTGTTTTCAATATTGCCAATTCTTTCTTCCATTGATTCGATTCTACTTCGTTGTCCTTTCAGTGTGATAACTGTTTCTAAATCTGAGTATTAACCTTCCTAATTTCTATTTGCTGTTTTTGCATAGTTTTATTTTCTCATTTGTTTTTTAAGTTTGTTCTTTTTAATATTTCCATGAATTCATCAGGAGTTTTTTTTCTGTGCTTTCCATGATTTGGGCTGCAGTTTCCATGATCTGTCTCTCAATCCATTTAAGGTACCTATATATCATTCTTTTGAGTTCCTTATCAGGCAATTCCAAGAAGGTTTTCTAACAATTTTGGTCATTTGTTTCTGCCACACTCTGTCTTTTTTTTTTTCTGTGAATTGAGGATTTCTTTTGTATCTGAATTATTGTAGTGTTATTGTATTTGCATTTATTTGGTGATTTTATGTTGATGTATCCTTAGACTCTCACTACCTGACTTCCATAAAGCATGTTAGGAGATGGCAGTGTGCGCACAATTCTCAGTTCACTATTTGCTTAGCTCAGCTGAAGGCAGTTGGTTTGTTGTGGGTGCTGTGTAATAGTGATCAATTGAGCAGGAGTGTGTAGTATCCCTTGCCTAGTGGGACAGAAGAAGATGGCGATATAACTGGGTAGTTTGAGACTGTTTTCTGTCTCCTCCCACCCCCCGGGTGGGAAAAGGACGCAACAACAACACAAGAAATAAAACAAAACAAACCACACCAGTAAAAAATAGTAATAATGAATAGAAAAAATAAATAAAACCCAGAAAGGATAGAAACAAACAATAAAGGAAAATAGTAAACAAAAATAGATGAGGAAAGAAAAACGAAAACCAACAGGGAAGAAAACACTGGGGAGAGGGATAAAAAAAAAAGAATAGTGAAAATTTTAGAAAAAGGAATACAGAAGAAGAGAAGGGAACAAAGAGAAATAAAAGAAAGGAAAAACAAGCTAAGGGGCAGAAAAATAGGGAAAATAGCAGAAACCTAGAAGGGGCAGGGTATTGAGGTTATGCCCTTGCTGACCAAGGAGATTATGGGGCATCCATTCCTGGAGAGAGTTTTTGCTGACATATAAGATTTTTAAGTTCAGGGAACCTGGTCCTGAAAAGAGTTTCTGGTGACCAGAGTGCAGGTAGGATTAGAGCATCTGGTTCTGGAAAGAGTTCTGCCGACTCAGAGGGTCAGGGCATTTATCTACCATTGTCCGTTCTGCTGACCTCAGGAGGTAAAGACTGCATGCTTCCAAATGTGGAGTGTTACATGCATCTGATATCAGATTTATGGCTGAGCAGAAGCTGTGTTGGGGGAAGGTAGGGTGTCAGTGTATGCCTCGTGGGTGTGCATGAGGACTGGCCACACTTCTAGTCACTGGAAATTATGAGGAGCAAGGAGAAGTTTACCCCTGCTGGAATAACACACGAAACTAGTGTGTTTGTGCAGTCCTGGGCAAGTGGAGCTGATTATCAATTCACTGTCATTACAGAACATTGCTTGAAAATGTTCAAAATGGCCACGTTATAGCAGGCCAGCTGATGATTCATTAGTTCTTTCTGTCTCCTTGCTTGTTGCATTTGTTCAGTTTCTTCTTCTAATGAATATATATAGTTGTTTTTTGTGTTTTTTTTTTTTTTTCCATTTGACTATCCTCTTGTCTGAATTTCAAGGTTCCAGATTATCATCTGTGTCTGTTTCATTTGGTCTTTCATGTCTTTGTTGTATATGGTCTAGGTAGTGTCTCTGGCTAGTCTGACATCTTACAGGGAGTTCTAAGTCTCTTTTTATACACTGATTACCCAGATCTAGAACACGTATGCTTCCCATGTGACTTATTTAATTGCCTCACTTAATGGAAGGAGTCAACCTAAAATATTGGTTTAAAAAACCTGGAATAAAGAGAAAGAAGCATATTTGTACATATTTTTGGTCATTGATGAGAGTAAAGTTAATATATATATGCCTTTGCGTTTACACTACTTCATAATAGCACTGTAAGGTACACAAAGTTGGCAGTTCAAACTCACCAACCTCTCCTCAGAAACCCTATACAGAGTTGCTATGAGCTGGAACCAACTCAACAACACTTAAAAGCAACAATTAATTATACTATGCATTCTAAATAGTATTTCTCATGGACCAGGTATATCTTTTGAAAAGGGTATGAAAGCAAAACTGTTTCTTAAAATCTGTTAATTTTGTGATTAATTATAAAGTAATTTTAAAAAACAGCACCGAGTGAAATGGCATCTGTGGTTAGCAATAGACATGCTGTGGATAATTTATTATTAAAGACCTTTAAAATGTAAAAAACCCAATGGGGAAAGAAAAAAAAAAGGAAAACACTTAAATTGAACGGTAAGCTAATGCTCCTTTAAAAAGCAGCAGTAAGATTAGCAATACCACAAAACCTAAGGGCAAATGCTAGTTTCAAATAATAATAAATTATCTTCTTATTTTCCATATGAGTTAAATATCTTTGAAAGAATAGCACTGATAATGCCTTACACTATTATCATGTTAGATTTCTATAGTAATAAACAATGGGAGCTTTATATGGAGAAACACTAAAGAGAAAGGAAAAAAAGAAAGAAAGAAAACAAAAGCTCTAAAGGGAGCAGCCATCTTTTAAATTTTATTTTATTTTATTACCCTGTCTTACAGAGACAATTATTCTGCCAGTGGTGCCATCATAAGAGTTAGTTTGTTCCTAACTAGCTCAGGTTCTCCCTACCCTTTTAGGACCAATTGTTACTATTTCCTAAGCATTCCAAATTGTACTCAGCTATTAAATAATAAAGGAGTCCTGGTGTGGCACTGTGGGTTAATGCACTGAACTGCAAGGTGGGTTTGTACTGCAAGGTCAGCAGTTCAAGCTCACCAGCAGCTCCTTGGAAACCATATACAGGGTCACTAAGAGTCCTGGTGTGGCACTGTGGGCTGATGCATCAGACTGCAAAGTTGTTTGGATTGCAAGGTCTGTGGTTCAAGCTCACCAACTGCTACTTGGAAACCCTACACAGGGTTGCTATGGGTAGGAATCGACTCAACGGCACTTCACAACAACAGCATGAGTTAGAACTGACTGGACAGAACTTAACACCAACATTAAATAAAAATTACATGAGGGAATTTTTATCAGATGTAATTTACTTTGCAAACTGATGCATCCTGTTGCTTTATCTACTGCATATGGGTAATTTCTTGTGAATACATAATCATTGTGAGGACAGAGTAGAATTGGGCAGTATTGCATTTTGATATAGTAATGCTACAAATCAGAGCTCCTATAACAACAAAACGTCTAAAAATATCATCTTGTTAATATCATCTTGTTTATAACAATTAAGAAGTATGTTTTATGTTAAATAAAACTGATGTTTAAATATATTTTTATTTTGTGGCAATAAAGAATTTGGATTAAAACTTGGCATTAAGGGAAGGATGTGAAAGCAGAAATGTTGATCCAAACAGAAAAGTCATCATCATTAAAAATGTTTATATGTGTTCTTTGAAAATGAAATATATAATTTTAGAATGTATATTTTATTTTAAAAAATTAATTATATCCTGGTATATTCTCCTGCAGCTTAGATTTGTTAAGGTATGCTCATTGGCATTTCTTATAATTTATTTGATAAAATATTATAAAATTGCAAAATCCTTATGACTGATAATGTTAGATCAATTTACTAAAAAATGTGCAGAAGTAGCTTTAATGATTCCTTCACCATTATTAACCAGCCTTTTATTTCATTTTGGCTGTACAGCTTATGACTCAAGGAGAACATTAAGGAAAATCTTTTATATTGTTTTATCTGGTGGCATAAAATATTCTGATATAGTTGGGAAAAGAAGTGTTTTTAAGAGAACAGTCAGATTCCAGGAGTATACTGTTATTTCTAGAAAGATATTTGTTTAAAAATCTTTCTAGAAACAGATTTGTTTAAATTGAAGAAAGTCATACTGAGATGGCAAAAAGTGACTCCTTCTATCTTAATTCTGTGGTTAAGCAGTCTAATACAGTGTTTTATCTGTGATGTTGTTGTTGTTAAGTGCCATCGAGTCGGTTCCGACCCATAGCGACTCCATACAGGGTTTCCAAGGCTGTAAATCTTTACGGGAGCAGAACGCCTCATCTTTCTCCCGCGGAGCGGCTGGTAGTTTCGAACTGCTGGCCTTAAGGTTCGCAGCCCAATTCGTAACCACTAAGCTATCAGAGTATCTATTTAAAGGCAGAGTCTTTAAGAGAAGGCTGAATTTAAACATTTAAAGGATGCCTGTTCCACTAAATATCATAAATCTCTTGATTATCTATCTAGTAGGAGGCTTTCTTATGGTTGAAGCAGCTCAGCACTAAAGAGAAATCATTTTCTGTTTTTTCTATAATTGCTTACTTTTCTGTTTAAATACTTGTGGGGTACCATCATATATTTTGCTAATTTATTATTGCTGTGAAAAAAATTA
>NW_006408529.1:8589948-8592105 GCF_000296735.1 Chrysochloris asiatica
TCTCTCTCTCTCTCTCTCTCTCGACTGCACAACAGAAATGATCTAATATTACCTGGCTCAAAAACAGTCAATATTTTAATCCTTTGAAAGATAAATCATTCTTTCTCATTTTCTGTCTTCCATGTTTTAATACATTTTGTACACCCAACTATTCATTCCTTCTTACTTAAACCTGCTGTTAACAGATCATATCTAGCATCATTTTAGAAGTAATTCATAGCCAGTCTTACTTTTCCACCTTGAGTCATGATGCTTCCTATTTCCACTGGACTGGTCTCACTGCTCTTTAATGCCTGACCAAATATCATTTGGCCTTTAAAATCCTCTAGAACTAGGACTTTAAAGACTAAATGATATTTGGTCATTTAGGTATTTTAAAAGATTCTATACCCTGGTGTAATGCTGCTGGTTAATGCGCTGGACTGCAGTCAGTTTGAACTACAAGATCATAGGGTCAAGCTCACCAGTCAGCTGCTTACCTGACAGCACCATACCAGGACTCCGTAAGGAAGAATGCTGTTGTTTCTGTTTAGTGCCGTCAAGTGAATTTCAAATCATAGCAACCCTGTATAGGGTTTCCAAGGTTTGACTATAGACCTTGCAGTTTAAACCAACCTTGTGGTCTAGTGCTTATCCTATAGCAGCACACCAGGACTCCATAAAGAAGAATAGTGGTAGAAAAAGAGAAAAAAAAATGTTAGGGTGAGAAAAAAATAAAAGAAGACAAATGTAAATAAATAAAGATCAGAAAGGTTGTTGTTGTTAGGTGCCATCGAGTCAGTACTGTTCACAGTGACCCTATGCACAACAGAACAAAACACTGCTCAGTCCTGGGCCAACCTCACAATCTTTGCCCATTGGTACTACCACTGTCCAATCCATTTCATTGGGAATCTTACTCTTTTTCTCTGACCTTCTACTTTACCATATGTGAGATCCTTCTCCAGGGACTGGTCCCTCCTTATAACATATTCAAAGTGTGAGAAACCAAGTCTTGCCATCCTGTTTTCTAAGGAGCACTATAGTTGTACTTCTTCCAACACAGATGTTTGTTCTTTTGGCAGTTCATGGTACTTTCAATATTCTTCTCTAACACCATAACAAAGGCATCAATTCTTCTTTGGTCTTCCTTATTCACTGTCCAGCTTTCACATGCATATAAAGTTATTGAAAATGCCATGGCTTGGGTTAGGTTCACCTTAGTCCTCAAACTGACGTCTTTGCTCTTCAACACTTTAAAGAAGTCTTATGCAGCAGATTTGCCTAATTTAATATTTTGTTTGATTTCTTGACTGCTGCTTCCAGGAATGTTGATAGTTGATCTGAGCAAAAGGAAGTCTTGACAGCTTTAATCTTTAATATATTTACCATGTTGTTATTTATGGGTCCAGTTATGAGTTTCTTTGTTGTATTTGCACTGAGGTGCAATCCATACTGAAGGCTGTAGTCTTTGATCTTTATCAATAAGTATTTTAGTTCTCTATGCTTACAGCAAAAAAAGTTGTATTATCTGCATATTGTAGGTTGTTGTTACTGAATCTTCCTAGAATCCAGATGCCATGTTTTAATTCATATAAACCAACTTCTCATATTATTTTGTCCGAATACAGTTTTAAAGAGTATGGTGAAAGAATACAACCCTGACACACACCTTTCCTTATTTTAAACCATTTGGTGTTCCCTTATTCTGTTCAAACAACTGCCTCTTGGTCCATGTACAGGTTCCTCATGAGTACAGTTAAGTGTTTCTGAATACTCTTTCGTTGTAATGTTGTCCATAGTTTATCATGATCTACAACACCGAAAGCTTTTGTGTAGTCAATAAAGCACAGGTAAACATCTTTCTGGTATTCTCCGCTTTCAGCCAAGATCTATCTGACATCAGCAATGATATCCCTCATTCCATGTCCTCTTCTGAATCCAGCTTGTACCTCTGGAAGTTCTCTGTCAATGTATGGTACCAACAGTTTTTGTATTATCTTTAGTAACATTTTATTCACATGGGATATCAATGATATTGTCCTGATTTCCTCATTCAGTTGGGTCATCTTTCTTTGGAATGGGCACAAATACAGATCTCTTACAGTCAGCATGCTTGACAGGTTTTTTTTTTGGAAATTTCTTGGCATTCATGAATGCCTCCAGTGTTGCATCAGT
>NW_006408529.1:8592480-8593951 GCF_000296735.1 Chrysochloris asiatica
TGAGCTGACCTTTGAAATTTTCTGTTCAGCTCTTGTACATCCTCACTTCTTCGATTTGCTTTAGCATCTCTACACTGGAGAGCAAGTTTCAGAGTCTCTTCTGACATCCATTTTGGTCTTTCCCTTCTTTCTTGTCTTCTTATTGACATTTGACTTTCTTCCAGTAGGATGTTCTTGATGTCATCTCACAATTCCTCTGGTCTTTGGTGTTAAGTGTCTAATGCAGGAAATCTGTTCTTCAGGCAATCTTAAAGAAAGGGTACAGTAATTTAAAAGGAAAATATAAAAGACAGCAAAGTTGCTAGAAGCAGTGAGGAAGTTTGTCTCAATTGTTCTTCCATCTCAAGACTAACAGGAGAGAGTTTCCTGAAAAGAGTTGGTAAGCACATGCTATATCTTGAATCCTGTCTTGAGACAGTTCAATAAAGCATTTTCCCCTATCCAGAAACATACCAATGCACAGAGTTCAAAGTAGTGATGTGAGAACACCCCACCCCTGTCATACCAACCACAGATTTGTAACTGCTGCAATTCAGTCATCCCTGAAATCATAGAGTGGAAGATTATAACTCTGGCATGTTTTTTCATTGGTGCCATCATTTTAAGAGCATCAGAATAAAATTTTTACTTAGTAGTTTATGAATACTACAGCAATTATCATCAATAGTTTACAATTTCATAGGTATTTGATCTTTTTTACTTTATTTTCTTTAAGAAAATAAACATATTTTATGCAGATCCATAGGTTTCATTCAAAGAGTGGTTCAGTGCAAAGGAATATGATGAATTTAGTGTTTTTAAAGACTTTGTGTTAAAAAAAGTTTCTAAAATTAACGGTTTTTCTAGTACAGTGAGAGTACAGTGATTTGATAAAATGAATAAACACAAATAAAAAAAATTATTATTTTTGTCATTATCCTCATGTTCTGACAGTAAATGCTTCATTTTAACTATAGCTGAATGGACAGAAACTTTATTAGTGTTACATGACCTATCTTAAAATGAAATCAGTTTACAAAATTTTTATTCAGAATAATTTTTAAACTTTAAAATAACATTTTTACTGTCATGCTTATTCTAAGCATTTTCTCTCATTTAATTTTAGTTCCTTTCATCAGTAGAAAACGAATGAAAATGAACAGCAAAATAATTTATGTAGCTTACGTTGATATGTATTTATGTGTTTTGGTTTTACTTAATACATTTTCTTAGAGAATATTCATTCATCGATAAAAGTATTGAATTTTAAATTTTTATTAGAAGCATCACTATCATATGTAGGAATGATGGTGATATAGCAGCTCAAAAACGTGTAAAATTTTTAAATTTCCTATTGTCAGGTGCCATCGAGTCGGAACCGATTCATAGCGACCCCATGCACAGCAGAACGAAACAGTGTCCAATCCTGGGACAACCCCACCACCACTGCCACACTTGACGCCATCAATGATGCCACCTGGCTGATCCATCT
>NW_006408529.1:8594751-8595925 GCF_000296735.1 Chrysochloris asiatica
AATTATATAGAGAGTCCTGGTATGGAGTTATAGTATAAGCACTGGACTGTTAACCACACTATTGGTTGTTCAAACCCACCAGCTGCCCCTTGGAAGCCCTAGATAGGATTGATATGAATAAGAAAGGACTGGAAGGCACTTAGCAATAACAACAACGTCAACATTAGGAATAAATGAAATATTTTATTTTAGTACACTATTACTGAAGTACAAATTTGATTTGAAAAGAAATGCACCTTTAAATTGGTTTGGTTTGTTTCAATTATTAAGCTGAATGTCCTTCTGTGCAGATGTACTCAACCTAATTTTATTGATAATTAGTAGCATCAGCTGGCGTATAGCAATTAATATGCTTTTTCCAAGGGGTTTTAACATGCCTCCTGTTACGATGTACTTTAAGCTACTCATCTGTTTATCATATTATTAGAGGTAGCCTTTAGGCCTAGACATGTTAAATGATCACAATCCTAAATTTAATGAAGTAGAGATTAGTGACATTTTATTTCATTTTTTTTTTCTCGTATCATCATAAGATAAAAATCACAATGGCATTTTATAATATCTGGAGGACATGGTAAAATGTGTTACTATTCAAATAAAATCTGAATACTGTGGTTAAAAGCTAAAGCTAGAAGGTTGGATGCTGTAGCAGAAAAGGGATGGCAAATTCACTAACAAGGGTTTGCTTTATAATTGAACTATATAGTATTTTATTTGTTTTAAGTAATATACTACTATTTAATGAGTGACTGTTTTCTGAGGGCATAATATTTTCTAGATGCCATGCCAGGGCTGAAGTGTAAATTGGATTTAGGGAAACATGGAAAACTTAGAATGAAGACAACAATGAAAGCTCATTTATAAGAATCACAATTCATTAACTGTCCAGTAGGAAGTGTTGGGGGTGGGGTGGGGAGGAAATACCATTTAACATAATGAGTGGACACTGAAATAATTCAGACAACTAGCATCATTCAACCAGCTCTGGGTTCTTTTAGCATTTATTCTAAAGCTAAATGATACAATTGAAATTGGGAAACTTAGTGTACAGTTGATCACTGTTAATATCTTAAATTTTAAAGTATTGAAGAGCAGAGATGTCAGCTTGAGGACTAAGGTGCGCCTGACCCAAGCCATGGTATTTTCAATAACCTCATATGGATGCGAAAGCTGG
>NW_006408529.1:8596850-8599173 GCF_000296735.1 Chrysochloris asiatica
GTCAGGCATACCTTAGACCTCAACCTAACATCTTTGCTCTTTAACACTTTAAAAAGGTCTTGTGCAGAAGATTTCCTTAGTGTAATATGTCGTTTGATTTCTTGGCTGCTGTTTTCATGAGTGTTGATGGTTGATCCAAGAAAAATGAAGTCTTTGACAACTTCAATCTTTTCTCCATTGATAAGAACGTTATTTATTGGTCCAGTGGTGAGGATTTCTATTTTCTTTACATTGAGATGCAATCCATACCGAAGGCTGTGGTCTTTGATCTTCATCAGTAAGTATTTTAAGTCCTCTTCACTTTCAGAAAGCAAGGTTGTCTCATCTGCATATCACAGGTTCTTAATGAGTCTTCCTCCAATCCTGATGCCATGTTTTTCTTAATATAATCCAGTTTTTCAGATTGATTATTTGCTCAGCATATAGGTTGAATAAGTATGGTGAAAGAATACAACTCTGTCTCACACCTTTCTTAAATTTTAAACCATTTAGTGTTCCCATGTTCTGTTCAAACAACTGCCTCTTGGTCCATGTACAGATTCCTCATGAGCACAATGAATTGTTCCAGAGTACTTATACTTTGCGATGTTGTCCATAGCTTGTCATTATCCACACAATAGAAGATCTTTGTATAGTCAATAATGCACAGGTAAACATCTTTCTAATATTCTCTGCTTTCAGCCAAGATCCATTTGACATCAGCAGTGATATCCCTCATTCCACATCTTCTTCTGAATCCAGCTTGAACCTCTGGAAGTTCTCTGGACCCGCATGGGATATTAAAAATATTGTCGGGTGAATTCTGCATTCCACTGGATCATCTTTCTTTGGAATGGGCACAAATATGGATCTCTTCCAATTGGTTGGCCAGATAGTTGTCTTCCAAATTTTTTGGCATAGAAGAATGAGTGCCTCCAGTGCCACCTCACTTTGATGAATGATTCCCATTTGTAGTCCATCAATTTCTGGTGCCTTGTTCTTTGTCAATTCCTTCAATGCACCTTGGACTTCTTCCTTCATTATCATTGTCTTTGATCATATTCTACCTCTTGAAATGATTTAACATCGACCATTTCCTTTTGGTACAGTGACTCTTTGTATTCCTTCCATCTTCTTTTAATGCTTAATAGGCTTGTTATGTGTCGTGGAGTCTGTTCTGACTCATAGTGGTTCTGTAAAGGGTGTCTGAGGCTGTAAATCTTTATGGGAGCAGAAACCCTCATCTGTCTCCTGCGGAACAACTGGTAGTTTTGAACTGATGACTGTGAGGTTCGCAGCCCGATTCGTAAACACTAGGCTAGGCCATCGAGAAAAAAAAAAAAATCAATAGATAGGCCATCAAGAATCATTAAAAAAACTCCACCAATTTATTTGTTATTGTATAAATCATCCTGTTGGAATAAGTCTCAGGTACAAAGAACTTTGCTTAGAGAGGAAGTCTGAAGAGCATACAGTTTCTAATGCAACAATTGTAATTATTTGCTAGACCAAGTATTGAACTAATATCAGAAAACAAGACAACTGTAAATAAAACTGAAATTAACTGTAACTAAAATTCATGAAATATTAAGATTCAAATGGTATCACCTTTTGTCTTCTCTGTGATCATATAATACAAATAAAAGAGAACAAATCTTTTCCATAAGTCATCTAAGACCATTCTGTAAGATTGGCAAGGTGAAAATTAAGATCATCCATAGTGGGTGTGCACCAATATACCAAGAAAAGGAAGAAATCAGAGGAGATGATTGTCAGGATAGTTTAGCAGCTCATTCTGGAGACAGGTGTATCTATAGGGGCCTGTCACGCCTTAAGGCTTGTTACATCATGTGTAAAAATAAAGCTTCATCCTATGGTAACTGAGTTAGTGGTTGACAGAAACCATAGTTCCCAGTGAAACACAACTAGTGCCCGGTACAATAATGGCAACAACTAGCAAGGAAAACAGTAAGCAGTGGGAAAATGATCAAAGAGATTGTTTATGGGGAATATTCATTGGACAATATCATTAATATTGCATGCAAGTAAATTTTGCTAAAGATAATCCAAAAATGAGTGCAACCACATATTGACTGATAACTTCCAGAAGCCCAATCCAGATTCAAAAAAGGATGTGGAACAAGGGTTATCACTGTTTACATTAGATGGATCTTGGCTGATTGCAGAGGATACCAGAAAGATGTTTACCTGTGCATTATCAATTACGCAAAGTCTTTCAGTTGTGTGGATCATGACAAGCTATCATGACGATATAGGTTGTCAATGTTGACATGACAATAATCATGACAACATTGTGGAGAATGAGTAATCTCGAACACTTAAT
>NW_006408529.1:8600323-8606808 GCF_000296735.1 Chrysochloris asiatica
GTAACTGTAAGTTGGTACTGATTCAATGGCACCTAACAACAACATTAATACTTGGTTTTGCCTGACTTCAGATATGTAATTTCGTAGACATAGTCTAATTTCATGGACTTGTTTTCCTATAATCTCTACAGACTCAGGCATAGAACATTCTATGTTATCTCTGGTTTATATACACATATACACATGGAGAGAAAAGTTAAGGAAAAAAGCACACACTAGATAGATAAGTGTAGACAGTCTGCATTGTTGAAGTTGTGTGAAGATAGAAACGAACATAAAAAATCTAAGTCAAATTTACCTCATGGTTGCACTAATGAAATTGTGTTGCTTGTAGCTCTTTCTTAAAACCAGTGTGATAGAGAGGAAGACAGAAGTGGAAAAGAATATAAGAATGTAATTATTGATGTAAGAGGCCAAGCTTTTGTAGATGTTTTGATGTTGAAGTGAAAGCTTCCAGTTTCACTGCTGTGAACTTTATAGTCATGGAAATATGTATGTTTGTAGACCATAGGTGGTTGTTGAGTCAGTTCCTACTCATAGTGACTCCATATAGGATTTCCAAGGAGTGGTTGGTGGGTTTGAACCACTGACCTTGAATTTAGCAGTTCAGTACTTAGCCTAAAGCTCCATACCAGGACTCCTGAGATCACAGAAGGAGCTTGAATGATTATCCTCCAAAACCATGGCTAAAAGGAGTTGTAGTTTCCCTTTGTATTTGTTTACACTTCCAGGGTACCTTCATAAATTGCTCTCTATCTCAAAGTCCTGATTCAAACGCTCCAATCTTAGTGAACCCTTCCCTAAATAAATTGTTTATTTAAATTCCAGTCCTCCATTTGTGGCTTTCCCTGTTTTCCTCCCTAGAAGCTGTTGGTCTCAGTTATACTATTTAATTCACTCCTTTATTTGGTTTATTATGTATTTCTCCCCTCCTACACACTGTAAAGAAAGTTCCATTAGGTCAGTTTTTTTGTTCCTTTTATTTTACTGCTGTGTCTTTATTATCTGGAGCAGTGCCTGACAGAACAGTTCTTTTCTAAATATTGATTGCTAGATTAGCTAATTAATTATTGTTGTTATTAAGTGCTGTCAAGTTGGTTCTGACTCATAGCCACTCTGTATAGGATTTTCAAGGAACAGCTGGTGTATTTGAACTGCCAATATTGCAGTTAGCAATCTAGTGCTTATCATACAGTGCCATACCAAGACTCCAGCTAATTAATAGAAAATTTTAAATGCAGAAAAAAAAAACACATAAAATCTTGGTAGTTTGAATGTAAGAGTATGGTAAAAAAAAAAAAAAAAATCTGTGTACTATGATGAAGTATTCTTTTATTCCTATAAATATTTCTTTCCTCAACCATTGCAGTCAATGTCTGCTAATCTCTCTATTACTTCTCTTCTCTCAAAGCACGCTCCCCACAGAGGAATAAAACAACCTTCCTGTCCTTGGTTCTCCTAGAATTATCTTTGTTGCTTAAACTGAGAAGCACCAGGCAGCCGGATAAACTGTCCTAGCCTTCATTGCATTCCTGGAGTCTGCCTATTTATTTTACCCCATAACAACTGTGCTTCTTCTTCAATCTGTTTGTAATAAACCTTATATGCCTAGCCCCTTTTTATTAGTTATATCTAAACAACTTTTTGATTCAGATTTTAACATTTTGAATATCGAGAGATCTAACTATATAAAATACATGTTAATTGGGAGGATATACTGGAGATTGTGTGTGGCACTGTGGGTTAAAGCATTGGACTGTAAGGTCCTTTGAACTGCAATGTGGGGGGCGTTCAAGCTCACCAGCCACTCCTTGGGAACCCTATACAAGATCGCTATTGGTTGGAAACGACTCTGCGGCACATAACAACAACAAATGGAGACTGTGCAGGCTTATTAATATATGCAACATTAAACAATTTATTTAAAATTTTCTTTATTGACAAGGAAATTAATAAGCCCTTGCTATGCTATGTGTCCTGGTAGATAAGCATTGGACTGCAAGGTCAGTTTGAATAGCAAGGTTGGTCATTCAAACCCACCAGTTGCTCCTCAGAAACCATGTACAGATTCATTATAAGGCAGAACCAACTTGCTGGCACCTAACAACAGTAACAGAGCTATGATGGAGAAGAATCTTGAAAATACTATGGACTGCCAGAAGAACAAACAAATGTATGTTGGAAGAAGTACATTCCAAATGCTCTTTAGAAGCCAGGGTGATGAGATTCATCAGGAGGGACCAGTCCATGGAGAAGGACATTATTTCTGGTAAAGTGGACGGTCAGCAAAAACAGCGGAAGGAGTTGGACTGGCCTAGTGGTGGTAACAATGAGCTCAGTGTTTTAACAATTGTCAGGATGATGCAGGACCAGACAATGTTTCTTTTTGTAGTGTGTAGGGTCAGTGCGAGTAGGAACAACAACAACAACAATGCTATGAACTGAGGCATGAAATAGAATAATAAGTTACAATGATAATGGGGTGATACAAAAGTAATTCTTCAGTTAGTTGAAAGACTATCATAATCCAGCATTTTGTACTACTTAGAGCATACCAATGGGAACATTGTTGTTTAGTGGTAGAAATCTAACCTTCATGTAGGAGACCCAGGTTTGATTCCTGCTCAGTGTACCTCATGCACAACCACCACCAATTTGTCAGTGGTGGTTTATGTGTACTGTGATGTTAAACAGAATTCAGCATAGCCACTAGGCCAAGACAAGGAGTTCTGGTGTGATGCTGTGGGTTAATGTTCTGTAATGCAAAGTCAGTTTGAACTGCAAAGTTGGTGGCTCAAGCTCACCAACCACTTGTCAGAAACCCTATACAGGGTCTCTATGGGTTGGAACTGACCCGATGGCATTTAACAACAAGAACAATTAGACCAAGACAGGATGAGAAGACCTAGTGATAAACTTCTGAAAATCAGCCAGAGAAGACCCAGTGGATCACAAATCTTATCCATGGAGCAATTATGGGGATGATGCACAACTAGGCAGCTTTCATTCAATTTTGCCTCAAGTTGTATGAGTTAGGGTCAACTTGACAGCAACTAACAGCACTATGTTAATGACTTTATATTACAGGAATCTTCACAATGTAAATTTAGCCCAGTTATTTGTGTAATCATTTTAAAGATACCAGAACTGGATTCAGATGGTTTAAGCGAGCAACTCAAGGTCTTAAAACTGGCATACTGCCTTTCTTCAATGAAAAGAATTCTCAAGGAGGATAAAGGAACATTGAAAAGGTGGGTTAGGAGATTGGGAAAGGTTATTCTAAGTGCTCTGTGGTCAAAAATAAATTTTCAAAAGAACATGACCACCAAACTGAATCTTGAAGAACGAAGCAATGAATGTACTATATATAAATCATTTTACCAAAGGGACTAGTAAGTGCAGAAACACACATGAGGCTATTTAAAAAATGAAAATGCAAACACTTCAAAATAGTTAGAACATAGATACCAAGAGAGAGTGTGCAAAAATGGAGTGGTAAAACGGCAATATGTAAAATGCATAGAAATTTAATTTTATCCTGTGGGTAACCACATATTTATATACATAGTTCAACAACATTATAAATTTAAGAGAATTTGGAAGAGGCAGCAAACTTTAGGACATCTTGCAATATTCTAATTGACAGGTGGTGAGGATCTCAAATAAGTGGTAGTTATTAGAGATGGAGTGGCAGAGACTATGTACAGATTTATCAGGTAAAGTCATAAGGAATAACTGAATGACTAGCTGTGGAAGATGAGACAGAAGTATCAGTCTAAAATAAAAGTTATCATTCTGATTAAGGTAACTGAGAAGATGGTATGTCATTATTAAGGCATTTAATAGAAAAAAAAAATTGACCAGATTTTTGCTGGAAATCTATTTCCTATATCTTAGTTTTAAATTCCTGAAGGGGTCATTTGAAATACAAAATTGGAGCCCAACATACAATTTAGCTCTTTCTGGGAAGACAAGTTGTTCTAGGTTCCAATTCTCAGCTGATGACTTAACTACATGATAGGCTTGAGTGCAGGTAGAAAATAGATATATCGTTGTGATGGAACTTCAAAAAATACATGGAAAAATGGACTTTAAAAACAATGGAGTTTTCCCACAATATTTTTGAAACCCCCTTGTAGACAATCATGAATGAACTAGCTTATTGTTGTTAGGTGCCACTGAGTTCTAACTTACAGTGACTCCATATACAACAGAATGAAGTATTACTCTGCCCTACACTATGCTCTCTGTTAATGTTATACTTGAGGCCAAAACTGCTGCCAATGTGTCAATCCATATCTTAAAGGTTTTCTTCTTTGTTGATAACCCTCCACCGTAGAAAACATGATGTCCTTTTCCAGGGTTTGGTCCCTCCTAGTCTCATGTTCGAAGTATGAGAGAAAAAATTTTGCCATCTTGTTTTCTGAGGAACATTTTGGCTGTGCATCTTCCAAGATAGATTTGCTTGTTCCTCTAGCAATCCATGGAACTTTCAGTATTATTTCCCAAAACCATAATTCAAATCCATTAATTCTTCTGCAGTTTTCCTTATTCATCACCCAACTTTCATATGCTTATGAGGCAACTGAAATTAGATCAGGTGCACCTTAGTTCACAAACTATCTATGATCTTGAATGCTTTAAAGAGGTCTTTTGAAGCAAATGTGCCTAATGCTATACGTTGATTGATTTATTGACAGCTAGTTACTTCCATTGACTGTTGATTGGGAATCCAAGCAAAAGGAAGTCTTTGACAACTATAACCTTTTACACATTTTCCATGGTGTTATTTATGGGTCCAGTTATATGTTTCTTTGCTTTATTTACACTGAGGTGCAATCCATACTGAAGGCTGTAGTCTTTTATCTTTATCAGTAAGCATTTTAAGTTCTCTATGCTTACAGCAAATAAGGTGTGTCATCTGCATATCACAGGTTATTAATGACTCTTTCTCCAATCCTGATGCTCATTCTTATTCATATAACACAGTTTCTCAGATGATTTCCTCAGCATACAGATTGAATTAGCATGATGAAATGATACAAACTTTGTGCAAACCTTCCCTGATTTGAAATCATTCAGTATTCCTTTGCTCTGCTCTAACAATGTTGTTCAACCTCTTGGTCTATGTACTAGGCTCTCACAAGGACAAGTAAGTGTTTTGGAATAACCATTTGTTAACTCACAATGTCATCAATAGTTTGCATGATCCACATAGTCAAAAAGGCTTTGAATAGTCAATAAAGAGCCAGTAAACTCTTTTTGATATTTTCTGCCTTCAGCCAAGATCCATTTGACTTCAACAATTATATCCCTAGTTCCACATCTGTCTTCTGAATGCAGATTCAGTTTCACATGGATCCCTTTCATTGTACTGTTTCAATGGGTTTTCAGTTATCTTCAGCAAAATTTTGCTTGCATGTAGTATTAATGATATTGTTTGATGATTTCTGCATTCCGTTGGGTTACCTCTCTTTTAAATGGGCACAAATATGAATCTCTTCCAGTTTCTTGGGTAGATAGTTGTCTTCCAAATATCTTGGCATAGATGAGAGATTGCCTCTAGTGCTGCTTAGGTTTGTTGAAAGATTTCACTTTGTATTCTGTCAATTCCAGGAGCCCTGTTTTTCGCCGTTATCTTTAGTGCTGCTTAGGCTTCATCCTTTAGTTCCATCGGTTCTTGATCATATGCTGTCTCTTGAAATGGTTGACCATTGATGATTTTATTTTGGTACAGTGAGACTGTGTACTATTTCCATCTATTTTTGATGGTTTCTATATCATTCAATATTTTTCCCATAAACTCTTTCAGTATTGCAAAGTTGAGGATGGAATTTTTTCCTCAGTTATTTCAGTTTAGGAAATGTTCTTCCCTTTTGGTTTGCTAACTAACTCCAGGTCTTTGGATATTTCAATAAAATAATTGACTTTGTCTTCTCGAGGTTTCCTTTGAGATTTTAGGTTCAGCTCGTTGACTTCCTCATTTCTTCCATTCCCATTAGTTTTTCTATACTAGAGGAAAAGTTTCAGAGTCTCTTCTAACATCCATTTTGATCTTTTTATTTCTTCTATTTTTAATGACCTTTAGCTTTCTTCTTGTGTGATATTCCTGAAGTCATCCCCCAAACTCTTCTTGTCTTCAGTCATTAATACCTAATGTATCAGATCTGTTCCTGAGATGATCTCCAAATCCAGGTATGAAGGAGCTCTGGTAGCATAATGGTTAAGAATTGGGCTGCTAACATCAAGATCAACAATTCAAAACTACCACCTGTTCCACTGGAGAAAGATGAGACCTTCTGTTCCCATACCGATTTACAGCCTTGGAAACCCTATGCAGGGTCGCTATGAGTCAGAATGGCTTCACAGCACATACCAACAAACTCTACTCAAGGTCATATTGTGGCTGTCTTGAACTTGTTTCCATTTTTTTCAGACTCAGCCTGCAACCTAATCAATTTATGGTCTGATCCACCATCTGCACC
>NW_006408529.1:8607498-8609451 GCF_000296735.1 Chrysochloris asiatica
ATATGGATAGTTCCTATTGTGAAATGTTCTTTTTGACAGTGAATGCAACACCATTCCTCTTGAATTTGTCATTTCTGTCATGGTAAACCATATGATTGTCTATTTCAAATTGGCCAATACCAGTCCACATAAGCTCACTAATGCCTAGGATTATCTATGTTTAAGGAGCTCTGGTAGCGTAGTGGTACGAATAGGGCTGCGAACCGCAAGGTCAGCAGTTCAAAACTACCAGCTGTTCCATGGGAGGAAGATGAGGCTTTCTGCTCCTGTAAAGATTTATAGCCTCAGAAACCCTATACAAGGTCGCTATGAGTTGGAACCGACTCCACGGCACATCACAACAACAACAACAACAACATCTATGTTTATGCTTTCCATTTCATTTTTGAACCTAGGAAATATTTCAAATTTTCCTAGATTCATACTGTATACAATCCATGTTCTAATTATTAATGGATGTTTGCAGCTATTTCTCCTCACTTTTAGATCTGCCCTATTATCAGGTGAAGGTCTTAAAAGATTTACACCATTCACATCAGTATGATCAACTTGAATTTGAGGAGGCAGCTTTACCCCAGTCATATTTTGAATGCCTTCCCACCTTAGGGGATCATCTTCCAGCACTATATCTAGCAATATTCATAATGTTTTCACTTTCCAGCTCTATATCTGACAATGTTCTGTTGCTATCCATAAGGTTTTCATTGACTAACCATTCAGTCTGTCTTAGTCTGGAAGCACCACTGAAACCTGTCCACCATGGTGACCCTGCTGGTATTTTCATTGACTAACCTTTTTCCAGTCTGTCTTAGTCTGGAAGCACCACTGAAACCTGTCCACCATGGTGACCCTGCTGGTATTTTAAATTCCTGTAGCATAGTTTCCAGCATTACATAATTATGCAAGCCACCATAGTATGACAAACAGACAGACGAATGTTGGAGCTAATTAACTACTTATGTAGCAACAAATAATAGATTTGTGAGAGGGTCAACATATCCTTAAGTGTGGAGAAACTGGTGTGAATTTGGATGATTCAGGGAGATTGGAGAGCAGGGGAGAGAGGAAAACCAAGAATAAAATATTTGGAAACCCTGCAGTAAGAAACAAGTAAAAACAAAACTAAAAATATGCTTGAGGATTTTTAGTCTGATAACAGGAAGAAGATAAAGGAATGAGCATATTTTAAGAAGCCACAGAAGTTGATTACTTTTAGATGTGAATGATTAATATGTTAAATAATGCAGACATAACAAGACAAATTGTAGTAATTTGTCAATTTAGAGTTCATAGAAAGGTTTCAATAAGGTCAGAAAAGGGTCAGAAACCAGATTTCAATGGTTCAGAAATTACTTGGAGGTCTGGAAGCAGAGACAATGAACACAGACTAATCATTATTTTTGAAATATAAAGGCAATGCACATAATTGGTGGAAAAGGTCATGGAGGAGAGAGGAGGAATGGGAATCTAAAGGGCAGATGGATGAATCAGTTTTAGAAACTTTAAAATGTTCTGATGGTCTGGTGGATGGTCTTGTTAAATCTTTGTTATTAACAAGGTAATTGACGAAAGATAGGACTAAAAGTACAAATATAAAAAGCAAAATCGATTTTATTGAAAGTTTGTTTAAGTTACATTTTCATATAGAATGCTCAATTTTGTTTTGCTTCATTCTATAGGTATTTTTTTTTATTTTTTCAGAAAAAGTAACAAAATGAAAGCAATTAATCTGGTAAACAACTCTACAATATGCCTTGTACTATGTTCCCTGTGACTGGCACTGCTAGTTAATGCGCTGGACTGACCACAAGGTCAATTTGAACCCCACGGTTGGTGGTTTAAACTCACCAGCCACTCCTCAGAAACCTTATACAGGATCACTATGGGTTGGAACTGACTTGGCGGCATTTAGCAACAACAGATTCAAAAAAGTCTGTAGGATATGCATATATA
>NW_006408529.1:8609603-8614175 GCF_000296735.1 Chrysochloris asiatica
TCAGTGGTTCAAACCCACTAGCCACTCCTGGAAAACCTATACAGTGTTGCTATGAGTTGGAACTGAGATTAACACCAACATATATATGTGTATATGCAGCACTGTAGGATAAACACTGGTCTGTAAAGTCAATTTGAACTGCAAGGTTAGTGGTTCAAACTCACCAGCCACTCCTATAAATACCCTATACAGGGTCGACATGAGCTACAAATGAATTGGTGACACTAAGCAAAAAAAACAATGCCATATGCACACCACATACATGCAGACACACACACAGACAGATAAGGGTCAATCAAAAAGTACAACTATTAGCATTCCAATTAATCCATACACAGGTTTATTCCAAACAGAGCTTGCTTAAACTTGCTGCTGACAATGTTCTCTCAGTAGTATATTTGTCTTCGTCTTATTAAAGTGCCTGAAGGAAGAGAGTTCAATCAAAACAATATCTTCTGAGGGGATCTTCTGGGTCACTTAAATTCAACACAGAGAGCTCATCTCAGAAGGTTATGGCAACTGTATTTGGGGGAGTATTCTGAAAGGTAACCTTGACAGATTTTTTCAACAGTCACAGGATGATCTTGGAAACTTATGATGAAGAAATTTTAAGAAAATTGAAAACTACATTGGTGAGAAAAAGGAGGCCAGGACAATTGTGCTGAGAAATATATATATATATATATATTTTTTTTTTTTTCCATCAGAACAGTGTACCTGCTTATTCCTCAAGGGTTACAAGGGATTGTTTTGAGAAATTCATTGGGAAACTTTACCTCATTCACCCTACAGCCCTGATCTTGCCCTTCAGAACTTTTTTGTTTCCAAAGGTCTTAAAACATTGAAAACAAAAATGATTTGTGTCCTTCCAGGATGCTAAAACTGCAGTTATGACATGGCATAATTAAAGAGTGCAGAACTATTTTTGAAAGTATTATTGTTGTTGTTGTTAAGTGCTGTCGAGTTGATTCCATCCCTTAGCGACCCTGAATAGGGTTTGTTGTTGTTGAGTGCCATCAAATTGGTTCTGACTCATAGTGACCCTGTATAACGTTTCCAAGGAGTGACTGGTGTGTTTTAACCAAAGACACCAAAGGTGGCTCAAACCGACCTTGCAGTCCAGCACTTATCCTACAGTTGCAGGATTAGGAAGATGTAAAAACAACTTTCAGAAGTGTACAGACCAAAAATAGACAATATGTTGAGAAACAATAACTTCACTTTTTTATAATTTAATTTAATGAAGTTTCTATGATCTTGTACCTATATTTTTTAACTTAATCTTGTATACACAAATGGACACTCACATATACTCGTGTATGTGTGTGTGTGTGTGTGTGTGAGTGTGAGCAGTGGCACTGTTACTATTACTCAATAGTTTGCAGATAGATCAGTTTGAACAACAAGGTCATGGTTCAAAACCACCAGCCTTTCTGTAGAAACCCTTTACAGGATCTCTATGAGTCAGAACTGACTCGATGGCACTTAACAACAATAAAATATTTGAGCCCCTAGTTCTAGTATCCGCTGATTTTGCAAATATTTCAATGTATGTATTTGCTTTCTGTTCAATGCAGGGTAAGTCAGTGTCTCTTGTTAACAGCTAAGAATTCTTAGCAATAAATTTGTGGATGTATTTCAGAACTGAGGGTGTTGAAACACACACTGCATGATCTTATCATAGCAAAACTGATATCAAAGGAAACACGGACCCAAGAATGTTCTAGGTTAGCCTGACATCTGCCCATTATAAAAACACATTAACCTAGAGAAATGACGTCTCCTCACACAAAAATTACATAGAAATGGCATTATATCAGTTTATTTATAATAGTCCAAAGTGGAATTGCCCCCTATGTCCTTCAACAACTGAATGGTTAGATACTCACTGATACATTCATACCATGAAATACTAGCAGTACTGATAGCCTATGAGTAGATTCTGACGTATGGCCACCCCATGTGTGTCACTGTTGAACTGTGTTCCCAAAAGTTTTCAATGATTGATATTTTAAAAGTAGATTGCCTTGCCTTTCTTAGAGGTACCTCTGTGTAGATTTAAACCATCAACCTGTCAATTAGTAGTTGAGTACTTAATCTTTCGTGCCACCCAGGGACTCCTCATGTGATACTATTCAACAGTAAAAAAGGAATTAATTACTCAAACAAAACAACAGGGCTTGAATTGCTCAGGATTGTGCTGTACTACATAATTCCAAAAGATCACAAGGGCATGAGTCCATTTGTATGATATTCTTGAAGTGACATCATGATAGAAATGGAGTCATCGCCATAGGTTGGTGTGTGTGTGTGTGTGTGTGTGTGTGAGTGTAGTGAATTAGGTGTGGCAGCTATGGGTTAATGCACTGGACTGCAAAGTCTTTTGAGCCACAAGGTTGGTGATTCAAGCTCACCAGCCGCTCCTTGGAAACTCTATATAGGGTTTCTATGGGACAGAACTGACTCGATGGCATTTAAATACAACATAAAAGGCAACAATAGAGAACATTTTAGTGATGAAATTATTCTTTATTTTAAGGGTATCAACACCAGTCACCTGGCTGTGATTTTGTATTATACTTTTCTAGATGTTACCATTGGGTAACTAACTAAAGGGTACAGACGATCTGAATTATTTCTTACAACTGCATGTGAATGATTACTTTTCCCAAAAAAACAATTAAAAAGTATTTTGAAAGGTATAGATATTCTTAGGTTAAAAAGATCTAATCTGAAATAACTAAAAACTCTGGAAAAATACTGGTTTTGTTTTTTACTTTAACATATATTTACTCTCTTAGAGTTTTGTTTCTTGTTATTGTTAAACGCTGCTGAGGTGGTTCTAACTCATAGTGACCCTGCACAATGTTTCCAAGGAGTGGATGGTGGATTTGAACTGCTGACTTTGTGATTTGAAGTCCAGTGTTGATCCTATGATGCCACACCAGGAGTCCCACAGTTTAGGAAGCTAGAATTCCAAATTCAAGGCACTGGTTCTAGGATAAGGCTTTCTCTAACTGTTGACTTAGGGGAAAGTTCCTTGTGTCCTTTTAATATCTGAGGAAATTTCCATATGTATTGGCATCAGTTTTTTTCTGTGTCTAGGAGGCTTTCAGAGCAGAGACACAGATCTAAAGGGCATTCTCAGCCCTTAGCTCTTCTTTCTTGATGGTATTAAGGCCCTTCCAAGAGCCTTATTGTGAATCGACTCGATGGCACTTAACAACAACAACAAATACGTATATATAAACATGATTGTCTGTGCTTATGGACAAGTTTATCATGGTACTATGCATTATTAATAGTAATTGTTTCTAGAAGGTAAGATTGAGGGACACCAGAAAATACTAGCTGTGGCGCTGTAGGATGTTGTTTGAACCACAAATTTGGAAGTTCAAAGTCACAGGGATTCCTTGGAAACCCTATACATGGTCATTATGGGTCGGAACCAACTTAGTGGCACTGAACAATAGGAACAACATCAAATACCAGGGATGACATATATGCTATTATGACTAAATTTAAGATCTGAGTGGTTACTTTTTCAGGAAAACAATTTGTAGACTATCACAGAAATCTACATTTGTTCAGAGTTTATAATCATTTATTGTTTTTATTTTACTCATAAAATTTAGAATTATTTTCCTTTTTGGAAGTGGCAAATTATTAATTGCATAAAAAATAGAAAAGCAAATAGTGCTTATAAATATTGTACTATGAATAAGCATTCTTTCTATGTTAATGAATATCCCTGTAGAAAAATAGTTTTTAAATGAAGTAAAACAAATAAAGTAAAAATCAAGTTCAAGTACATTCTTATTTGTTAATATGGACAAAATCCATAATATTTCAAAGAAAATTACAGCCCTGGTTGATCAAGGACCACTTATGTATGTTTGTATCAAATGGTGTCTTATTTCTATGTCCACTCTTAGCATCAAACTCTATTGTTTATAATCATCAAGATAACACATACATGGATCTCTTTATCATTTTTCTCCACTCGATGCCATCTTTAAACAAAAAAAAGTCAGAAAATCAGCACCCTCTGTACCAAGAGGCAATGAAGATACTAGTTAATATATATAAACATTTTAGTGTGATGGGGTAAAGGTTTACAGACAAGATCCTCAGTTTACACTTGTTTCATCTCAATGATTGCATTCTCCTTCATATGTAGCAACAGTTACATCACTTCCTTCCTGTGGTTTTTATTTCCATTCAACCCTCCTTCACATCCCTTTCAACTTTGTCCTTGGGAAATGTGGCACTTTTGATCTTGAATGATTGACAGTTCCATTGTGAACATACCTTATTACTGTTGTTGTCTGCCCTTCCTCCAGATCTGAAGGGTGGTTGAGGATCATGGTCTTGGATTTTTGCAGTGTGTTTCTGACCAGTAAGCCGAGTCTTTTTTATATATGTTGTTGTTGTTAAGTGCTGTCGAGTCAATTCCGACCCATGCGACCCTGTTTAGGGTTTCCAAAGAGCAGCTGGTGAGCTTGAACCGCCAACCCTGCAGTTCAAACAACTTTATAGTCTGATACATTAGCCCACAGTACCACACCAGGA
>NW_006408529.1:8615247-8616570 GCF_000296735.1 Chrysochloris asiatica
ATATATATATATATATATATATAATTTTGAGTTTTTCTCCACTGTTTCTGGGACCTTCTAATGTGATACCTTACAGAGAAGTTAGTAGTATTATCCAGGCATCTTCTAATTCTTCTGGTCTCAGAGTCCTGGTGACAATGTTCATATGTTCCATTTGTCCATTAGATTAGGTGATTCCAAGCATCTTCAATGTTTATCATTCTTGTTTCTTCTGCATGTGAAGAGAGCAATAATTTCACCTTAGACAGCTGCTCATGAATTTTTAAGATCCCAGTTGTGACTAACCAATGTCCGATGTAAAACATAGTCTTCTTGTATTATATTATGCCAGTTGACCATGGTGTCCCCTGATACTATGGCCCTGAACCCTCAGGCCCAGTAACTCATTACCTTAAAGTGTTTGATAATATCTAATAAGCAATTTTCATAATTTTGCACCTTGTGTGCTCCACCACATCCATAGGTGTGTTTTCAGCAAAGGTAAATACCCATGTACAAGTATCTTCTTTCAAACCTTTATCTATATGTGGGTATATTCACATTCTCCCTCCCATCCAGTATCTGTTCATGTATCTACCTGCAGAAAACTGTTGTTCCAGTGTTATGTATATAACACTATTTACCTCTACACTCTTAAACCAACCGTTGCATACCTCTTTTGTCTTCACCTGTCTTAACCATTCTTCTGCCACTAGTTAATATTTTTGTCATAACTGTATCACTTGGTATCTCATAAACAGAAATAAACCTTGGTGGTGGATTAAACATATTATTGACTGGAGAATGATTAAAGTGCTGTCTTTGAATTGGCTATCATTCACCCAAAATATGATGTTTTGGGGCTGAGTCAGGCCTGGTTCATCATTTTTATCAATAGTTTGGTGTACCAATGTTCATATTTTATCTAATAACATTCTATTCTTATTGACACAAAATTGTAACATTAAAACATATCATCAGAGTAACCATTATGTTTTGTGGTCAGAAATAGAAAGGCTCAATAAAAGTCAGTTGTGTAAAACAAGTATACAAAAGAAAGCTAAACTGCATACAAATCAATATAGGAAACATCAGAAAACGCTTAGATAGCATGGCACTAGGAATTCGATCAGTGCCAGTAGTATGTATCTTGTATCTGAAGTAAGAAGTCTGTGTTGCTTTGGTTTACCTTCAAAGTAAACTGCCATACAGGAATCCATATGTCGAGGTCCTATGTCAGGTTCCAGCCTCGACAAGGAAGTGTGGGTGTCATCAAGAAGGGAGATCTGGCGGCGATAGGGATAGAGAAAGAGAGAGACGAAATACATACAAAAAAGACAGACA
>NW_006408529.1:8617631-8622989 GCF_000296735.1 Chrysochloris asiatica
CTATCCTGAGGAGGGGCTCAAAATTGGATTTTTGTCCATGTTGTCACAGGGCCACAACATCTCAGTACTTGCATATGTCCCCAACATCCATAAACTGAAAACTAATTGTGTGTTTATAGATATAATATTCCAGTTTTAAAATGAGAACAAAATAGGAGCCTCTTGTGAAGAGGAATTATTTAAAATAGTAAAAATGACAGTCAGTAGGCTGAGATTTTAAATTTAAATGTTATGATTCTCCTTAAGGTAATATATATCTATTTTTTTTCTATCTAAGGAGGAATGTAAGCAACATTTTAGATATGATTTTAATGTAATCAAGATGCATTTTAATGCAATCATTAAAATAATGATGGCATTGGCACTAAAACTTATTGGGAAAAATAAAATTAACTATTGGTTTTATATTAATAGTATTTGTAGAGAAGTAAAAAAAAAAATTAAATGACTTAACAAACTCTGCAAGTGATTTACATAAAATCTTCTTCTACCAAATAGTAAGACTATTTTTGTTGTTGTTGTTAGTGCCATCGAGTCAATTCCGACCCATAGTGACCCTTTATAGGGTTTTCAAGGAGCAGCTGGTGAGCTTGAATCACCGACCTTGCATTTCAAATGACTCTCTAGTCTGACACATTAGCCCACAGCACCACACCTTTCTGATTGCATGAAAGCTCCATCATATACAGTCTAGGTGTATTATATGATATAATTAAGTTCATTTAGAATTTAAGAAATTGAAATTATTTACTAAGATCATTTTATTTCTAAAATATTTTAAGATACACCACTCTTAAAATATTTGCTAATATTTGATAATAAAGGCATTAGGCAAGCTAATCCTTATAATCCTATATTTTTTTTAATATCTCCAGGTAAACTTGGTATTAGAAGAATTCATTGACCAAAGTAATCTAGTTCAGATTTCATAAGGTGATTCAAACTTTACTGGAAAATCACTGTAGAATTATGGTCCTACCTGGGAACTGCCTAGTTTGACATTAGCTTTATTTCTGTGGGACAGATTTTGACACAAAAGAAAACTGCAGGTTAAAAAGATTTAAGAAACACAGCTATGAAGGAAGTTTTATGCTTCAAGGTAAGGAGGAGTAGTTTGAATTTCTAAAACATGAGAGAATAAGCCATTTAGATCTTTCAAAGTACTGAAATAGTCATTTTAAAGTAAAAGAAAGACTAAGAGCTTCAGAGAGTTCAGAGAACTTCATCCTGGAGCTACTGATATAGCCACACCAGGGATTGTCAGATATTGCAGGGCACTCTATCAGCTGTCAAGAAATAAATCTATCAGATGGAAACAGACTAAGTTGGAACAAGTGCTCCACAGTGTGTCACTCCAGGAATGCTCAACATGCTTCATGAACAAGGGCTCCCTGTTGTACTCTGATTTATGTATATCTGTACTGTTACTTCTGATAGAGTCAAACGGGAGAGAGAGATCAAGAGGGCTACTGCAAGTGCAATGCTTTCATACTCTTACCGCCTCACTCAATGTATTGTTCATGACCGCAGTGACACAAAAGCAGCACAGATTGTCCCTTGTAGCCCTTTATTTTCCATAGTGACCCCTTTAAGGGCTATTTTCTAGGACCACTACTCACTTCTTGAGTCAGTAGAGAACAATATGTACTTATATTTGTATTTTAAAGATGTCAGTTGCTTGTGTCTTTGTGTATGCCTTGCACATTATCATCACACAATTTATTAAATACCCACATAATTCACACTTGCTGAAAAATGTTATATGTTCCTAAACATGCAACTGATTTCCTTCTAATCATTACTGTGTTCCTTGAGACATATTTTATTACCTAATATTTCATATATGATTATATTAAATTTCATTTAATAATATTCCCATTCCCACAAAGTAAAATATGTTGTATATATGCTAGTATTAGTGGACAAAAATGTGGACATTGTTACACTGCTTGCTATTGAAATTGGCTATCATTTATAATTTACTGAAAGATAGGGATTGAATAAAATGAAAAGCAAGAAATGATGAATTTTTTATCAGATAATACTTGCAAGTAAATTTAACATGTACGAAAGGAGTTGGTTTTATCAAAAGATGTATAAAGACACCAGAGAAAAGCCAGTTATGGACTTTAGTGCATTGAATTCAAAGACATATACACATTTTTTGTCTCTGTTGATAAATGATATACTAAAATGAGTGTCCTCTGTGATAAAGAGCATTGTTTAATCAGAGCTTTAATTAGGGCAAAAGAGGATGCAAGCTACGGTTGTTAAGTGCCATCTGGTGGATTCAGACTCAGAGTAAGTATAGGAACTCTGATACTGCAAACCTTTATAGGCACAGAATGCCTCATGTTTATCCCATGGAGTGGTTGATGGGCTTGAACCACCAACCTTGTGGTTCCAAGTTCAGCGCTTATCTTACCATGCTCCCATGTACTCAATTGTTTGTTGTTATGCTATCAAATTGATTCCAACTCATAGTCACCCTATGGACAACAGAAAGTAACACTGCCCGGTTCTAGTCCATCCTCACAATTGTTCTGCTTGAATCCTTTGTTGCTGCTGCTGCTGCTGTGCCAATCCATCTCACTGCGAGTGGTCTCTTCTTCACTGACACTCCACTTTACCAAGCATTATGTCTTTCTCCAGGGATTTATCTTTCTTGATAAGCATGAAGTATGAGAAATGAAGTCTCACCATCCTTGCTTTTAAGGAGCATTCTGGTTGTATTTTTGTCAAAACAGATTTGTTTGTTCTTCTGGCACTCCATGGTACTTTCAATATTCTTTTCTGGCTCCATAACTCCAATTCATCAGTTCTTCTATTGTCTTCCTTATTCATTGTCCAACTTGAATATAAGGCTATTGGAAATACCATGGCTTGGCTCAGTTGCACTTTAGTCTTCAAACTGGTATCAGTGTTTTAAAGAGATTTTGTGCAACAATTTGCCTATTGCAATATATCATTTGATTTCTTGGCTGATGGTTCCATGAGCACTTATAGTGTATCCAAGCAAATTGAAGGTCTTTGAAAACTTCAATCTTTTCTCCAACTATCATGATATTATATATTGATCCACTTGTAAGAATTTATTGAAGGCTGTGGCCTTTTGTCTTCATTAGTAAATATTTTAGGTCCTCTTTATATTCAACAAGCAAAGCTGTGTTATCTGTATATTGCAGGGTGTTAATGAGTGTTCTTCCAATCCTGATCTTTGTATAAACCAGTTTCTTGGCTTAATTTGCTCAGCATGCAGATTGAACAAATGTGCTGAAAGAATACAGCCCTGGCACACACTTTTCCAAATTTTACAACATTCAATATCCCCTTGTTCTTTTTGAATGACTACATCTTGATCTATTTACAGGTTCCTTATGAGCACAATGAAGTATTCTTGAATGCCCTTTCTTTACGATGCTACCCACACATTGTCATGACCCACATGTTGAAAACCTTTGCATAGTAAACAAAGCAAAAGTAATTATCTGCTTTCATGCAAGATCAATCAGATGTTAACAATGTCATCCCTAGTTTCACGTGCTCTTCTTAATAAAACTTTTGTTTCTGGCAGTTACCTATCTATGTACTATTGCAGCCATTTTAGAATCATCTTCATCAAAATTATACTTGCTTGTGATATTACTGATATCGCTCAGTGATTTCCACAATCCGTTGGGTCACCACTTTTTGGAATGGGCACAAATATGGATCTCTTCCAATCAATTGGTGGTATTCCAAATTTCATGGCATAGATGTGTGAATGCTTCCAAAGCTACCTCACATTGTTGAAAGATTTCCATTTGTATTCTGTCAATTCCTGGACCCTTGTATATTACCAATACCTTTAATGCAGCTTGGCCATCTTCCTTCATTACCATTGGATCATGATCATATGCTATCTCTTGAATGGTTGAATATTGATCATTTCTTTTTTGTACAGTGACTCTGTGTAGTCCTTCCATCTCCTTTTGATGCATTCTGTATCATTTCAATATTTTGACCTTGGAATCCTTGAATATTGCAAGTTGAGGATGGATTTTTTTCTTCAGCCCTTTCAGATTGAAAAACACTGAGTGAGTTCTTCCCTTTGGTTTTCTAACTCCAGGTCTTTGCACATTTCATTATAACACTTGACTTTGTCTTCTTGAGGTGACCTTTAAATTTTTCTGTTCAGCTGTGTAACTTCCTCACTTCTTCCATCTCCGTTAGCTGTTACATAATGGAGAGCATGTTTGAGAGTCTCTTATGACATCCATTTTGGTCTTTTCTTTCTTTCCTATCTTTTTAGTGTCCTTTTACTTTCTTCTGTATAATGTTCTTGATGTTATCCCACAGTCCTTCTGATCTTCACTCATTAGTGTCTAATGTGTCAAATCTGTTCTTGAGATGGTTTCTGAATTCAGGTGTGATATGTTCAAGGTCATATTTTTGCTCTCATGATGGATTTGTTTTAATTTTCTCCAGCTTCACACTGAACTTACATATGCACGATTGATGGTCTGTTCCACAGTCAGTCCCTGGCCCTGATGGATTAAGATACTTAGCTTTTCCACTGCTCTTCTCATATTTGTAGTCAATTTGATTACTGTTTATTCAACATAGTAAGTTCCATGAGAATAATTGCCTTTTATGTTGTTTTAAAAAGGTATTTGCAATAAATTATTCATTGGTGTTGCAAAATTTTATCATAAGATATCTAGCATAATTTCTATGACCCAAGCCATTATTTTCCAGGTACTGATCCTTCCTCTTTGTGTCCCACCTGCACAGTCCAATCACTAGTAATTATCAATACATCTTTATTACATGTTTGATCAAGTTCAGATTGCCTGTATGAGCAGTATTGAAAATGAGTACACCCATGTATCCTTTTAAATTTTTGAAATATAGTTAGTATTTCTTGGCTTTAAAATAATATCCTGAAATTTATTAGCAAGTGTTAGAATTTGCAAGAAGAGAGGAACAAAACAAAACAAAAACAAAATCTTGATTTTATTTTCATATCTCACATTATTGTGTGTTCTACTGCTTAGGTGGAGTCCTGGTGTATCGCTGGGGTTTAATATGCTGAACTGCAAAGTCAGCTTGAATCACAAGGTTGGCAGTTCAAGCCCACCAGCTGCTCCTCAGAAACCTTACACAGGGTCACTATGGGTCAGAACTGACTTGATGGCACCTAACAAAAATGCAATAATAATAATTCCTATTAAAACAATCTATACTGAAAATCTTTTACACATTCTTAATATAGACACATTCTGAAAAACTATAATAGCTGTGGTAATGGAGATAATGCACTTCCTCATATTATTGTGAATATATTTTGAAAAGCATCAATTAATCCACAGTTTCAAA
>NW_006408529.1:8624149-8658670 GCF_000296735.1 Chrysochloris asiatica
ATACAGGTTGAATAAGTATGGTGAAAGAATACAACCCTGTCGCTCACATTTCTTAATTTTAAATCATTCAGTGTTCCCATGTTCTGTTTTAACAACTGCCTCTTGGTCCATGTACAGATTCGTCATGAGCACAATTAAGTGTTTAGGAATACTCATACTTCAAAATGTTGTCCATAGCTTTTCATGATCCATACAATTGAAAGCCTTTGCGTAGTCAATAAAGCACAGATAAACATTTTTCTGTTATTCTCTGCTTTCAGCCCTGATCCATCGGACATCAGCAACATCTCTCATTCAATATCCTCTTCTGAATCCAGCTTGAACATCTGGAAGTTTTCTGTCAATGTATGCTTGAAGCCATTTCTGTATTACCTTTAATAAAACTTTACTGGCATGGGATATCAAAGATATTGTCTGATGATTCCCACATTAGTAGAGGAATACTATTAGCACCAGAATATTGAATACTGAAGCATTATGAAGAGCACCAGAATATTATCAAATGTAGTACAAGAAAATGAGCCCCTTGGCTTGAAAGGCACTCAAAATACGACCGGGGAAGAGCTGCCTCATCAAAGTGGAGTTGACTATGATGACACAAATGGTGTAAAGCCTTTGAGACCTTCATTTGCTGATGGGGCACAACTAAAAATGAAACAAAATAACTGTAAAGACCCAAAAATAATCAGAACATGGAATGTACTGAGTATGAAACTAGGAAAATTGGAAATTGTCAAAAGTGAAATGGAAAACATGAACATCAATATCCTAGGCATTAATGAACTAAAATGGACTGGTTTTGGCCATTTTGAATCTTACAATCATATGGTTTACTATTCCAGAAATTATAAATTGAAGAGGAATGGCATTACATTCATTATCAAAAAGTACGTACCAAGATCTGTCTTGATGTACAACACTGCCTATGAAAAGATAATATTCATATGCCTATAAGGAAGACCAATTAATACCAATATTATTCAAATTTATGGACTAACCATTGAAGTCAGTTATGATGAAATTGAAGAATTTTACCAACTTCTTCAGTCTGAAATTGATCTAATATGAACTAAAAATGTATTGATAATTACTGATGAATGGAATGCAAAGGTTAAAAACAAAGAAGAGGAATCAGTTGTTGGAAAATAATGGCGTTGGTGATAGAAACAATGCTGGAAATCAGATGATAGAATTTTGCAAGACTAATGACTTCTTAACTGCAAAAATATTTTCTTTTTATCAACATAAAAGACATCTATACTAATGGACCTCAATAGATGGAATATACAGAAATCAAATTGGATACAAGAGATGGTCGAAAAGCTCAGTATCATCAGCCAAAATATGGTCAGGAGCAGACTGTGGATTAAATCATCAAACGCTCATATTCAAATGCAGTCTGAAGCTGAAGAAAATTAAAACAAGTCCACAAGAGCCAAATTATGTTCTTCTTGAACGTATCCCACCTGAATTTAGAGATTATATGATGAACATATTTGATGCATTAGACACTAAAAACTGAAGATCAGAAGAGTTGTGGGATGACATCTATCACATCATACAGGAGGAAAGCAAAAGGTCATTAAGAAGACAAGAAGGAAAAGACCAAGATGGATGTCAGAAGAGACTCTAAAACTTTATCTCCAGCAGAGAAATGTTGAAGCAAATGAACAAAATGAGGAGGTATAAGAGCTGAACAGAAATTTTCAAAGGTTAGCTTGAGAAGATAAAGGCATTTATTGTAACTAAAGATTCAAAGACCTGAGTTAGAAAAACAAAAGAGGAGAACATACTAGCATTTATCAAGCTGAGGGAACTGAAGAAATAATTTGAGTCTTGTCTTGCAATGTTGAAGTATTTCTATGGGCAAAATATTGAATGACGCAGAAAGCATTAATAAAAAAGGATGGAAGGCATATGCAGAGTTACTGTGCAAAAAAGAAATGGTTGATAGTCAACCTTTCAAGAGGTAACATATGATCAATAGCCAATGATATTGAAGAGAAAAGTCCAAGTTGCATTGAAGAAATTAGCAAGAAAAATTCACTAGGAATTGATGGAATACAAATTGAAATCTTAGAAAAAACTTATGTGGTACTGGAGGCACTCACTTATCTGTGTCAAGAAATTTGGAAGACAACTACCTGACTAATGAACTGGAAGAGATCCATACTTGTGTCCATTCCAAAGAGAAGATACCCAATGGAAAGCAGAAATCATCTGACAATATCATTAATATCACATGTAAGTAAAAATAATGCAAAAATAGCTTCAACTTTACATGATAGGGAACTTCCAGAGATTCAAGCCAGATTCAGAAGAGGAGTTTGAATGAGCGATATCACTGCTGACATTAGATAGATCTTGGCTGAAAGCACAGAATACAAGAAAGATGTTTGCCTATGCTTTATTAATTATACAAAGGCATTTGATTTTGTGAATTTGACAAACTATGGACCACAATAAGTATTCCGGAACACTTAATTGTGCTCATGAGAAACATGTACAAGATACAGTTGTTTGAACAGAACAAAAGAAAACTAAATGTTCTAAAATTAGGAAAGGTGCATTAGGGATTTATCCTTTCACCATACTTATTCAATCTGTGAACTGAACAAATATGTATGCTGTATTATATGAAGAAAAATGTGGCATCAGGATTGGAGGAAGACTCATTATCAACCTGTGATATGCAGATGATACAACCTTGCCTGTGGAAAAAAAAAAGGATTTAGAATACTTACTGATGAAGATCAAAGAGCACAGCCTTTGCTATGGGTTTCACCTCTATATAAAGAAAACAGAAATCCTCAGCACTGGACCAGTAAACAACATCCATATAAATAGGGAAAAGATTGACATTGCCAAAGACTTTATTTTGCTCTGATGAACCATCAGCACTCATGGAACCAGCAGTCAAGAATTCAAGCTACATATTGCATTAGGCAAATCTGCTGTATTAGACCTCTTTATAGTGTTTAAGAGCCAAGATGTCAATTTGAGGACTAAGGTACTCCTGACCCAAGCCATGATATTTTCAATAACTTTATATGCCTGTGAAAGTTGGACGGTGAATAAGGAAGACTGCAAAATTTATGCATTTGAGTTGTGGTGACGGAGGAGAATATTAAATGTACCACAGACCACCAAAGAACAAACAAGTCTGTGTTGGAAGAAGTATAGCCAGAATGCTTCTTGGAAGCTCAGATAACCAGATTTCATCTCTCATCCTTTGGACATAGTATCAGGAGGGACCAGTCCTTGGAGAAGGATATCATGTTTGGTAAAATGCAGTGTCAGAGAAAAAGAAGATGACCCCCCGTGAGATAGATTGGCATAGTGGCCACAGCAATAGGCATAAGTGGGTAGCGATTGTGAGCTTGGTGTTAGTCTCATTCTGTTGTGCACTGTGTCACATCTAGTACTGATTCAGTGGCACCTAACAACATAAATAAATAATTCCTGTGTCTGTACAAAACTGCTGTTTTGATCTAATTGACAAATGCAAAAACCAACAGCATGCAATGATTTCAAATAGTCTTCATTAAGCATGTTTTGTAGGTTTAATTAGGTATGCACCAGCTTAAAATACATCTAGACAATAAAAGTGGTATAATGAGTATCTGAACTAGCAGTTTGATTTTTTATCCAAATATCTCTGTGGGTGTCTGTGAAGTTGTATGAAGATAGTAGCTATTCTTTTCACTAGCTTGTTATCATAGGCATTTGCATGATTGTACTTAATGTGTTAATTGTGTATCTATAAACAGAGGATTTGGAAGATAATCAGTTACTCTACAGTGGTAAGAAAGCCAGAGTCAAAGTGTTAGGACTTTCTAATGTAAAAAATATGTATTTTAATGTTTCCAGTATTGTATAAATATCATTTTAGTATTAATGGATATAACAAAATGCCAGGAAAAAATGCTCATTTTTCTCCATTTTCTTAATTTATTTTTTTATTTCCCAGATCCTTTATTCTTTGTTCTTTTTATATGTATATTTTTTTGTGTTCAATTACAATAAGAATACAATTTTTAAGTTTTGCATTGTGAATTGAGTGAAGGTTCCAGAGCAGAAAGTCAGTTTCATATTCAACAAATCATACGCTTCCTTTTATCTCAATGGTTCACATCCCTCAATGCAACATCGTGCAATCCATTCCTGTCTGTTTCTTGTTTTTTGAACTTTGCCCTTGGCTAAAAACTACCCATTTCGATCTTACATGATTAAGAATTCTATGTTATGCATATTTCACTCTTATTTTTGTCATTCCTACATACCTTATGACAGAGTCCTTGTGTGGCACTGCGAGTTAATGCACTGGACTGCAAGATTAGTTTGAACTGCAAGGTGGGCGGTTGAAGCTCACCAGCCGCTCCTTGGAAAGCCCATACAGGATCGCTATGAGTTGGAACCAACTCGACAGCACTTAACAAGAACAACAACCAGGATTTCTAATGGGTTCCCTTTCAGATAAAGTGATAGTGGCAACTGGGTACCATCCAGCTTTTCTGCTCTAAATGTTGTAGAATACAGTTTTTCATTCTATTTTTTAACTTTGTTGTTGTTGTTACCTGCCATCAAATCGATTTCTACCTATGTTGTTGTTGTTATGTGCCGTGGAGTCGGTTCTGACTCATAGCGACCCTGTACCAGATTTCCCGAGGCTGTAAATTTTTACAGGAGCAGAAAGCCTCATCTTTCTCCCGCAGAACAGCTGATAGTTTCGAACTGCTGACCTTGCGGTTCATAGCCCGATTTGTAACCACTACGCTATCAGAGCTTCTTACATTCCTACCTATTGTGACCCTGTATAGGGTTTCCTAGGAGTGACTAAGTGACCTTGAACCACCGACCTTGTGGTTCAAACTAACTTTGCAGTTCAGTGCATTAACCCACAGCACCACATCAGCACTCCGCTTGTTTTAACTTAACATTTGAAATGTTAGAACTTTTCTGAAATTATGTTTCATAGTAAATAAATAATATTATTTTACCATGATAATGTTTAAATCATTATACTAATAAAAAACAATTTGGTTTATTACAATTAAATACTATATCACAGCAATGGACCTTTTTTTTTTTTTTAAAAATAACTTTCCTCCTTAAAGACCTTAATGTTTTGAATTTCATATTTTATCTCTTTTTATTGGTGCTGTATATCACCAGGCCATTTTGCATTCATGAAAGCAAAGTAAAGTGAGAAGACAAATAGCAGTTATCCAAAATGCACCAAACCCCCAAATAAAGTAAATAAAGATTAAAGATTAGTAGCCTAAGGCCAAAAATAGTTAATGGAACCCTCATAAAATGGAATAACCATAGGAGGTGTCACAGTAAGAAGTAGCAGAATGAAGAGGGAAATGAAAATTAAGACGACATATTGAGAGTATTTTATGTTAGTTTATCGATGCACTGCCAGAACAAAATTTTGTTTTAAATGTATTCATGTACTGAGCAATACAGAAGAAAAAAAAAAATCAACTGAGAAACATGTTGGATGGTTATATTGTATGTTGTTGTTGTTGTTAAGTGCCTTTGAGTTGGTTCTGTCTCATAATGACCCTGCAAAGATTTATAAGAAGCAACTGGTACGTTTGAACTACCAATCTTGTGGTTAGCAGTCAAGTGCTTATTCTACAGTGCCACACCAGGACTCCGTTATATATTCTGTATATATACGGCATAATCTCAGTTTGGGTTCTTGTTGCCACTTTGTGTTTATTCTTTGTATGAATGTTGCAAAATTTGTGTTACTTCAGTATATATTTGCAAAGCAGGATTATTTGGTTTTGATATGACAGGATTTTTATTAAATATAAAAAATAAACCGTACTGGTCTTATAGTTGTTGTTGTTAAGTGCCATCGAGTTGATTCCGACCCATAGCGACCCTGTATAGGGTTTCCAGGGAGCAGGCTGGTGAGCTTGAACCACCTACCTTGCAGTTCAAACGACTTTGCAGTCTGATGCATTAGCCCACAGCGCCACAGTCTTATAGTAGATAACATTTATTATCATATTGATAATTATGTTGTCATTGTTAGGTGCCTACAACTCATAGCGAACCCATGCACAACACAACAAAATAAATTAACCAAAATCTTGCCTGTTCAGACATCTTTTTGTTCCCTGAGCTCAAATATTGCAATGTCAATAATAAATAATCCTGCCTTGAATATGCAAACCGAATACAAATTTTATACCTTTCATTGATAAGTATAATAAAATCAAAAAACAATCCCATTGACTTCAAGTCAATATTGAATTATACTGTAAATCTTTATGGGAGCAGAAACCCTCATGTTTTTCCCATGGAGTGGCTGGTTTGACTGAACTGCTGACCTTGCAGTTAGCAGCCCAATGCATAACCCACAGTGCCACCATGACTCCTTGATAATTATAATGAATCTGACAAATATAATACATCTTAATGACATTATTAAATTATGTAAAATTTGTTATTATATTTTATAGTCTGTCATTAGCATATATGTGTATAGGGGGGTAAGTCCAAAGTATTGCTACTAGGACTTCACTTCATACATACACTGGTTTATTCCAAAGAAAACATGTTTAAACATGTCTGTGACCAATGGATATCTGCATACAAGTTTCATTAGTAATCCATTAGTCTTAGATTAATTAAAGTACTTCTAAACAAAAAGGGAGTAAGTTTTGTCCTATGAGGAAAAAACTGACTTTGAAGTCTGGGCTCATATCAAATTTTTAACAAAACACAAGTAGACATCATTCCAAATCACTGAAGCTTTATATCAAATTTATGGAAATGCTGTCTACATAAAATAACAGTTTTTAACTGGATCAAGTGTTTTAAGAAAGACAGGAAAGATCTCAAAAATTAGTCAATAGTTACTTAGAGGGATGAAGGCACTGTGGGTGAAGCCCGGAAATTGGTGAGTGAAGAATAACCATTGATATGACAGATGCTGAAGTTGGGGTCTCACCTGGCTTATCACTTTCAATTTTAAGCAAAAATCTTGGCCTCAGCATACTTTTGGTATCATGTGTGCCAAAAGCATGTCATGAAAATCAGCTAGCTCAAAATGCTGATATTTACATCAATCTTTAAAGCAAGATCAAAGCTAATGAAAACAATTTTTATGGACAAAATCATAACTGAAGGTAATTCTTGGTTTTACCAATGAAATACAGAGAGCAAGGTTCAATTAAAGCAGTGGCTTCTGAAGGGATCTGCTGGGCCAGTTACATTCAAGGCAGAGAAGGCAGCTCAAAGGATTACTGACTTGTTTTTTGAGATTTCACAGGATTAACCTTGATAGAATTTCTCAGAGTACACAGAATTATCATGGAGGAACTTTATGAAGCAATTTTAAGAAACTTGAAAACTGCATTGGTGATTAAAAGGCCAGAAAAAAATTACACAAAGAAAATATTTTTTCCATAAGGAAAATGAATTATTTAAGGGTGACAAAAACTGTCCTATGAAAATTTCTTTGGGAAACTTTACCCTATTCACCCTACACCCCTAGTTTTGCCTTGTCACACATCTTTTTGTTCCCAAAACTCAAAGAACATTTAAAAGGAAACCAATTTATGTTCCTCAGTAATGTCAAAACTAACATTTTGATGCTGTTGTTGTTGTTAGGTGCCATTGAGTCAGCAATGACCCATAGCAACCTTATGTACAGCAGAATGAAACACTGCCCAATCCTGGGCCAACCTCACTACTGTTGCCACGCTTGAATCTATTGATGCTGCCACTTGGCCAATCCATCTCATTGGGGGTTTTCCTCTTTTTCTCTGACCTTCCACCTTACCAAACATGATATTCCTCTCCAGCAACTGGTCCCTCCTGACAATATGTACTAAATATGAGAGGCAAAGTTTAGCCATTTTGGCCTCCAAGGAGCGCTCTGTCTGCACTTCTTCCAAAATGGATCTATCAGTTCTTTTGGCAGCCCATGGCACATTCAATACTCTCCACCAACACCATAACTCAAAAGCATCAATTCTTTTACGGTCTTCCTTATTCACTGTCCAGCTTTTGCATGCATATGAGGTTCTTAAAAATACCATGGCTTGGGTCAGCCACACCTTAGTCCTCAAGCTGACATCTTTGCTCTTCATCACTTTAAAAAGATCTTGTGCAGCAGATTTGCTCAATGCAATATGCCGTTTGATCTCTTGACTGCTGCTTCCGTGAGTGTTGATAGTTGATCCAAGAAAAATGAAGTCCTTGACAACTTCAATCTTTTCACTATTGATAAGAATGTTGTTTATTGGTCCAGTGGTGAGGATTTTCGTTTTCTTTACATTGAGATGCAATCCATACCAAAGGCTGTGCTCTTTGATCTTCACAAGTAAATGTTTCAAGTCCTCTTCACTTTCAGCAAGCAAGGTTGTATCATCTGTATATTGAAGGTTGTTAATGAGCCTTACTCCTATCCTGATGCCACAGTTTTGTTCTTATATGTGGAGGTGTAAATCCAAAAGAGTAGGATTTTGGTGGAAGACTTAGAGAGAAGGAATGATTATAAACCTAGATGGAAAATATATGAGGGAAAGAAAGAAAAAAGCCAATAGCTTCATATTTTGATGTTTTTATTTAATGAACACATCTATGATTTTGTAGTAATACTTTTTTCTTACTCATGTATGTGTGCGTATATACACACATACAGCACCATTCATCTGTCAGTTTGCCAGTCTGTGATGGCTTCATTATTGCTGTGATAGTGGAAGCTATGCCACAGGTAATTTAAAGGTCACCCAGGTTGAACAGGTTTCAGTGAAACTTTCAGACTATGACTGACAAGGAAAAAAGAAAGATGGAATACTTATGAATGGTTAGTTACTGAAAACCTTATGAATAATAATGGAACATGGTCAAATAATATGCCATAAGATGAGTATCTCAGGATGGAAGGCACTGAAAATACAACTGGAGTAGAGTTGTGCTCAGAATGTAGAGATAACCATAATGACACGAATGCAACAAAGCTTTCAGTACCTTTATTTGTTAATGGGGGACAATGAAAAATGAAAGGAAACAGATACAAAATCTCATTAAAATGAAAACATGGACTGTACGAAATATGAATCTCGGAAAATTGGAAGCTGTAAAAAATGAAATGGAACACATAAAAACCAATATTTTAGGCATTAATGAGCTGAAATGGACTAGTATTGCCCATTATGAGTTGGCCATGGATGATATATTGAAGAGAAATGGCATTGCCTTCATCATCAAAAAGGACATTTCAAAATCTATCTTGAAGCACGATGTTGGCTGTGATGAAATAATATCTATATGCCTACAAAGAAGGCCAGTTAATGCCACTATTATTCAAATTTATATACTAACTAGTAAAGCCAGTGATGATGAAATTGTATTATTCTACCAACTTCTACAGTGTGAAATTTATCAAACATGCAATCAAGATGTATTGAGAATCCCTGGTGATTGTAATGCAAAGGCTGGAAACAAAGACCAAGGATCAGTTGTTGGAAAATATGGGCTTGGTGATAGAAATAATTCTAGAGATCACATGATAAAATTTGTAAGACCAATGACTTATTCATTGCAAATACCTTTTTAAAATAACAGAAAAAGGCAATTATAACAATAGATCTTACCAGATGGAATGCACAGGAATGAAACTGACTACACTGATGGGAAGAGATGATGGAAAATCTCAGTATTCTCAGCCAAAACAAGGCCAGGGACAGACTATGGAACAGACCATCATTTGCTCTACTGAAAATTAAAGGTGAAGCTAAAGAAAATTTAAAAAAATCTTTGCAATCCAAAACATGACCTTAAATATATATCACAGTTTAATTCAGAGACCATCTCAAGAACAGATGATGCAATATACATTGATGACCAAAGACAAGATGGGCTGTGGGATGACAATAAAAGCATCGTACAGGAAGGAGTAAAAAAAAATAATTAAATAGACAAGAAATAAAGAAAATACCAAAATGAATATTAAAAGAGATGGAAACTTGTATTTGAGCATAGAGAAACTAGAGCAAATCAGAAAAAATTAAGAACTAAAAGGACTGAACAGAAAATTTCAAATGAGAGCTTGCGAAAACAAAGCCAAGAATTATAATGAAATATGAAAAGACCTGAAGTTAGAAAACCAAAAGGAAAGAACATGCTAACTATATCTTGATCTGAAAGAACTGAAGAAAAAATGGAAATCTCAACTTGAAATATTAATGGATTCCAAGGACAAAATATTGAAGAATGGAGAAAGTATTAAAAGAAAACAGAAAGGACTACACAGTCACTGTACCAAAAGAAATGATCTTTGTTCAACAATTCAAGAGGTAGCATATGTTCAAGAACCAGTGATACTGAAGGCATTGGCGAAAAACAAGGCTTCAGGAATTGAAGGACTACAAATGGAAATCTTTCAGCAAACTGATACAGCATTGGAGGTACTAACTTATCTATGCCAAGAAATGTGAAAGAGAGTTAGCTGGCCAAAAAAAATGAAAGAGATCCATATTTCTGCCCATTACAAAGGGAACAAAGGGAGAGGATTCAACTGAATGCAGAAATCTTTAATATCACATGCACATAAAAATTGCTGATGATAAATCTCAAGTGGCTGTTAACAGTACATTGACAGGGAACTGCAAGAAATTCAAGATGGATTCAAAAGTGGACGTGGAACTATAAATATAATTGCTGATGTCAAATGTTTCTCCACTGAAAGCAGTGACTATCAAAAAGTTGCTTACTTGTGCTTTATTGATTATGCAAAAGCTGGCCACTCTGTGGATCGTGACACACTATAAATAATATTACAAAGAGTGGGTATTCCAGAACACTTAATTGTGCTCATGAGGAAACTGTACAAAGACCAAGTAGGAATTGTAAGAATAAAGGAATACCTTTTGCCATATCTATTCTACTTCTAGAACTTGAAATGAAAACAAATTATGGAATAATACTTAAATATATATATATTCACATACACACACACACACACACACACAAGGATATTCTTTCACTGTAATGCTGTTTTTAGTATTCTTAACAGTACTCTTAAAGAAATTCAGTGCCATCATATAATGGAAACTACATAAACATAACCATGAAATTATGATATGAATATATTATGCACATAGACATTTACTAGCTTGGAGTGATGGAATACAAATTGAAAAATTTCAACAAATTGATGAAGCACGCTGGAGGCACACACTCATCTATACCAAGAAATTTATAAGACAACTACATGGCAGTTGACTGGAACACATCCATATTTATGCTCATCCCCAACAAAGGTGACCCAATAGAATGCAAAGTCATTAGACAATATCCTTAATATCTCATACAAGTAAAATGTTGTTAAAGATAATTTTAAAAAAATGATTTCAAAGGTACAATGACAGAGAACAGTCAGAGGTTCAAGTTGGATTCAGAAGAAGACATGGAATGAAGAATATAATTGTTGATGTCAGATGGATCTTGGCTGAAATAAGAGAAAACCAGAAACATGTTTACTCATGATTTATTGACTATACAAAGGCTTTTGATTGTATGGATCATGACAAGTTATGGACAACATTGCAGAGAAGGAGTATTTTGAAACACTTAATTCTGCTCATGAGGAAGATGTACATAGACCAAGAAGCAGTTGTTAGAACAAAACAAGGGAACACCAAATGATTTAAAATTAGTGAAGGTGTATGCCTGGTTTGTATTGTTTCACTATACTTATTCAGTCTGTAGGCTGAGCACATAATCTGAGAAGCTGGATTATATGAAGAACAACGTGGTATTAGGTTTGGAGGAAGACTCATTAATATCTTGCGATATGTAGATGATACAACATTGCTTGTTGAAAACAAAGAAGACTGATGAAGATCAAAGACCACAGCCTTTGGTATAGGTTGCACCTCAATGTAAAGAAGACAAAAATCCTCAGCACTGGACCAATAAACAATATCAATATAAATAAAGAAAAGATTGACGTTGTCAAAGACTTCATTTTGCTCTGATCAACCATAAACACTCATGGAAACAGCAGTCACAAAATTAAATGACACATTGCATTAGGCAAATCTGCTGTGTAAAACCTCTTTAAAGTCTTGAAGAGCAAAGATGTCTGAGGACTAAGGTGTGCCTGACCTAAGCCATGCTATTTTCAATAACTTTATATGCTTATGAAGGTTGGACAGTGAATGAAGACGACCATAGACAAGTTGATGCATTTGAATTATGGAGATGGAATAAATTATTAAAAGTACCATGTACTGCCAAAAGAACAAACTATTCTGAGTTGGAAGAAGTGCAGTCAGATGCTCCTTGGAAGCCAGGATGGCCAGACTTTGTCTCTCCTTCTTCGAACGTATTGTCAGGATGAACTAGCTCCTGGAGAAGAATATCATGCTTGGTAAAGTGGAGGGTCAAAGAAAAAGAAGAAGACCCCCAACTAGATGGCTAGATGGATTGGCAGCAGTGATGTGCTCAAACGTAACAACAATTGTGAGGTTGGTGTGGGACAGGCCAGCATTTCATTCTGTTTTACATAGGGTTTTGTTAGGGTAAAAAGGCACAAAATAAAAAGGTTGCAATGTTGTGTAGTAAAATATTAACATTTTATTAATATTTTAATATATGACATGGAAAGGATTTTATCCCTAAAATTATTTAAGTATAAATTAGTCTAGGAGGGGAGAGAATTGTTTATTTAAAATAAAAGTTATGGTCACAGGTGTTAAAGAGAAAGAACCTTTTAAAATAGTGTGGTCAGAGAAGACCCCAGAGATAAAGGCTTATTTGAGCAGATACTAAAGGGAAAAGAAAGAGTAAAATATGAAAATTGCAATGGGAAGGTTGAGTGAAGAAAATAGTAGGAAAAGCAAGAAACACATATAAAGGTCCTTATGTAGGAATATTCTTTACGTGAATGATGAAGACTAAAGACTGGAGTTTGAGTGAGAAAAATAATACTGATTTCAGATAAAGCCAGGTCTGCTAGGGCACTGGGGAAACCGTGGTAGTGCGGTGATCAAAGCTCTTGGCTGCTAGCTAAACTGTTAGTGGCTTCATCCAGGAAAAATATTTGGGCATCTACTTCCATAAGATTCATAGCCTTGGAAAACCTATGGAGCATTTCTGCTGTCTCCTATGCAAAGGGATTGGTTTTGATTTTACTAGTTCATTGAAAGGGAGATTGCTGTTGTTGTTAAGTCCCAATGAGTAATTTCTAACTCATAGTGCACCTGTATAGGGTATCCAAGGCAGAGCTGGTGGGTTTGAACCACTGGCCTTGCATTTAGCAGTCTAGTGCTTATCCTACAGCATCACCTCGGGACTCTATAAAGAAGATTAGAAATTATTATATGGATATACAGGAAACTGTTATGACCCAGCCTGTACTTAAAAGATCACTCTGACAGTAAGAATGGTAATGGTGGTACTGATGCGCCGTGAAGTCGGTCTGACTCATAGGGTTTCTGAGGCTGTAAATCTTTACGGGAGCAGAAAGCCTCATCTCTCTCCTGCAGAACCGCTGGTAGTTTTGAACTGCTGACCTTGAGATTAGCAGCCTATCTGGTAACCACTACGCTACCAAAGCTCCTTATCAGTAAGGATGGGTATGCCTTATTGGGCTATTACAATAACTCAGACAAAAGTATAACAGTACCTTGTTTCCAGATGATATCTTGGGAAGTAATGAACAGTAACAGGATTCTGAAAATAATTTGAGAGGGTAGCCTAAATGGGTTGCTTATTATTTGGATGTGTTATAGAAAGAAAGATAAATGTAAACAATGTGATTTGACCTCATTGGCTAGATTTTAAATCTTATTCCCTTTGAATATATGTATATTTAAAAGTTAAATAGCTGCTCAGCCAGTATAATCGTAGTGCACAAAGCAGATCAAGAGAATGAGGGTACCAAGCAGTAGAAATCAAGGACCCAGCTCTGATGAGTCCATTCCACTAGACTGGAGGTGCAGAGGAGCCAACAAAAAGACTGAAGGGAGTGGCAGGAGTGAGGTGTTGGGAAGGAAGAGAGTGTCACTTTAAGGTCAAGTGACCTATATAGACAGGATTCAGGAATTATTAATCAAATATTGCCTACATTGGTGGTAGGTGTAGTTGAGTTGTTTCTTCCTTGATTCACTGGTTGAGTTTGAACCACTGACCTTATACTTAGCTGCCCAGTGTTTAACCTACTATGCCATTCCAGGAGTCCAATGCTGCATATACATTAAAGTAGATGAGGACTCAGAATTGACAATGGATTTAGCATTGTCGACATTACTGGGATGTAGACAGGGTTTTTGTGATTGCTGACTAGGGTAAGATGTGAAATATGAGTCTGTCAGGGTGGAACTCAGACTTTTTGTGTGTGTTGCGCCCTAATCCCTCCCTAACTAGATTCCAATATTCTTGAATGCACTTTTTTTTTCATTCTATATCATTGTATGATTATTTATCTGATAGTGCTTTTGTTTGGTTTTGTATTTTAACTAATTAGAAATATCAATGTTCTCATCTTTTCATTTCATTCTTGTAATTTAGTCATAATTTCAGAATGAAATTGATCAAGAATAGTCAAAAACAATTTTTTCAATAGAAAATAATGTCTAAACAATAAATGGAAGAAACTTAATATTCCTAGTTATTAGTTGCAGAAATTTACAAAATTGATGCATACTTTACTTAAGAATATGTGTTAGTCAACCTCTGAGTATGTTGTTGTTTTTAAGTGCTGTATATATTGTCAGTTCTGACTCATAACAAGTCTGTAGAGGGTTTCTGAGGAGTGGCTGCTGGGTTTGAACCACAGACCTTTTGGTTAGCAGTCCAGTGCTTATCCTACAGTTCCACACTAGGACTTCTACTAGTTTTATCTGTGAGATTGAAACTAATGATCAGTCAGTAATGGCTAGTAACTGAAAAGCAATGATTATTTGAATGAAGAGCTCTCTATTTGCACAGAAATATATTCTTAGGCTGAAAAGTATAATAATATCTGTGGTTACTCAAATAAAGGGAACAACATTATCTAATTTTGTATTAGTGTTTTTAAAGTAAAAGCTAAAATAATGAGTATGAATACTGTATTTTACAATTAAATTAAGTGAATGAGATAAATATTTATCATTTCCCTATTCAGCTTTTTAATTTGTAAAGAGTATTTAAGGTGTAAGGTTCTCTTCATGATTAATTAATAATAATAAAATGCTTGTTTACTCCTGTTAGGAAGGGCTTGTTAAATTGTTTTTCTTCATTTAATGAAAATTTCTAATATCAACCATACATTATTAAATATTCTTAAATCTAAAACATATACATAATCTAATATGGGAGTCTGGTATGGCGCAGCAGGATAAAGCACAGAAGTGCAAGTTTGTCTTGAGCTGCAAGTTTCTTGGAAACCCTATACATGGTCATTATGAGTCAGAACGAACTAGATGACACTTAACAACAACAATATGTGTAAAAGATACATACGTGCATCATTGAATGAAAGTGAAATAAAGGAGTTTTGTTTTGTTCTTAATGAAAATTATAGAAAATTTTAATAAAGCTTTTTAATTTGCAGTGCGTTTTATAACACTGTTGTTGTTGTTGTTGTTGTAAAGTGCCGTCAAGTTGATTCTGACCCATAGTGACCCTGAACAGGGTTTCTGAGGCTGTAAATCTTTACAGGAGCAGAAAGCCTCATCTTTCTCCCGCAGAGCAGCTGGTAGTTTCGAACTGCTGACCTTGCAGTTTGCAGCCCGATTCGTAACCACTGCGCTACCAGACCTCCTTAAAAGTTAAAATTATAACATTCATAAAATGATGCTTAGGATTTTTTTTTTTTTTCTCAAAAGACTTTACCTAGGACAATTCATCTGAAGTCACAAAATATTTTTTCAAGAAGAATATAACTTTATCCAGCAAACAGAGCTAACATATATGGTAGAATATAAATAAGATGTTATGCAACTGCATACATGCTAAAAATACATCTTTAAAAATTTACAAAATTACAATGTTCACCCCTTTCTCATTCAATCCTATTAATTCTCACTCAATTCTTACAACTGTGCAAATAAGCAAAAGATCCTAGAAAGGTTCAGAGACATAAATATAGGAGGCAAATTATCCCTATTCTTTCAGGTGATTCTATACTTTTCAAATATACACTACTAGCTATAATCTGTGAAACTACTGACTGAAAATAATTCATCTTCAACCAATTCAACATTTTGACAACTTTATCATTTTGGACCAATGTGCATTTGGCCTTTATTACCCACCTTTAATCTTGTCAGCACTTTATCTTTCCAGGTTGATGCTTTAGAAATAAAATTCTTTGTCCTTGTTTGGATTATTAAACTGTAAATGTCATGATTTTTTTCCTTCCTCTTTACAAAGGTTTTATCATTTGTTGACCTGGAAAAAGACTAGGTATTAAAACTACCATATAGCAAAGGAAGCTTAAACAAGAAAATGCTCGGGATTTGTAAGTCATGATTAACTTTAAAAGTTCTTAATGAGGAAGTGACATAATTCCTGAGGTTACAGTTTGTGCATTCTTCCAATCTTTGCCTATTAGGTTAATTTGACCGCACAGAAACAGGTCAGTGTTTTTACGTTTCTTTTTCTGCACCATCAGAGTTCATTGGCAAATCTATACATCATTGACTGACATGTTAAGCTTTGTGAGAAATAAATTTCTTCAATAATCTAAAGGAACATCATAATTGTACAAATCATGCAGACAAACTGGGAACCACATCAAGAAAACATTAGCAAATACTTCCACATGTAAAATTAATAGAAATGTGTTTTCATTTAAAAATATATTCTACATAGAATTTCAGTGTAGCAAATGATGTGAAAACAATGTGTATAAAATGAAGTTATAACATAAAATTCAATCTACAATAGTCTACTCACTTTCTTTGCACATTTACACTTTAAATGTATGCTATTAACTTGGGCTATTATTAAGGAATAAATCTGATATGTACAAGTATTGCCTATCCAAAATCGGAACTTAATCAGATGTGGGTAGCAAAGTGCTATAATAGAAATTCAGTTATTATCTTTAGCACAAATGAATTAAGATTAGATTATATCATCTTAATTAAACACATTGTATATTGACTTAAAATGCTCCATGAATAAACATTTTTATATGTTTACATTTTAAGTATTTCTTAACATTTACTTTTGGAATATTAGAAATTCTATAGCAATATCCCTCATGTTTGTGGACACTTCAACAATGCTGAAACATTTTTTTATGTTTCTGAATGGCAGATACATATTTCATTTTTTATTTCCATTTATATTCTACAAATATTTAATCCACAAAATTAATTATTTTAACATGTAGTGATTTCTATCCTTACCAATTAATTTAATGTAAATACGACATTTCAGAGAATCCAATTATAATCAGTTGTATTCAGCAAAAGTACCGGGCTCATTTCAGACTACGATTTCTGTTTTTAGTGGAGGTTTGCTCCTCAGATACTTAACAACAACAACAAAAAAAGCGCAGCCAAAATCTAGTTGCTTTACTTGACTATACCAGAAAATTAAACACAATTGGGAACATTGTTAAAATTGTTTGATACACTAAACCCAGGTATCAAGCAAACAGCTTGCAATAAACATATCCTGAAAATGAACCTGTTTCTTAATTTTGAATTTCTGAATAGAATGGGAGTTTTTATTGTAAAAATTTTATTAAACAAAATTATTTTTCAGAAACTAAAGATGTCTTAATATAGTGTGAATACAAATTTTAGAAAATTTAATAAAGGAAAATATCATTGGGTCACATTAAATCATGCCTATCTATATAGCTCCAAGGAGCTCTGGTAGCGTAATGGTTATGAATTGGGCTGCGAACCTCAGGGTCAGCAGTTCGAAACTACCAGGTTCCACGGGAGAAAGGCAAGGCTTTCTGCTTCTGTAAAGATTTACAGCCTTGGAAACCCTGTACAGGGTCACTATGAGTGGGAACTGATTCCACGGCATATAACAACAACAACAACAACTCCATAGCTCCATACACAAAGGAAATAGTGAATCTGTAATACTACCATGTAATACTAAATATTTGCCAATCAAGTTAAGTCACCTACAAATTGTATCTTTAGCCAACTGAGTAAAATTGGGAAAGGGTTGAAAATAAGGAGCTCTGGCAGCCTAGTGGTTAAGAATCAGTCTGTGAACTGCAAGATCAGCAGTTCGAAACTACCAGCTGTTCTGCAGGAGAAAAATGAGGCATTCTGCTCCTGTAAAGATTTAGAGCCTCAAAAACCCTGCACAGGATTGCTATGAGTCGGAACCAACTCCACACCACACAACCACCACCACCACCAAAAACCACTTTCTCGTTTGTCAACACTTTCAACAATTACATGTGCAAAAACGCCAAGGAGAATAATAGCTACAGAAATCATGATAGGCTATGTGAGAGCATTTTGAGAATATATATTTGGTTTATAAATAATAAAATGATGAGGCTACTCTTTTATTTCATAAAAACAAATCATCCAAATACAGTGTGTATGAGAACTTTACATTCTAGCTAGAATTTGGCTCTTTCTTACTACATGGACTTTTAAGGGTGATTTTGCTTGTGAGTGGCACATGCATTCAAGGAGTCACTGGCATCTGCTTCTCTGTTCCCAGCCATTCCTATGTGCACCAAGATATCCACAAAGAGCAGAAAGGATTTGTGAGGATAAAGCTCTTTACAAAGAGAAAATGGACCAAACCTTCATTAACCCTAACATAAAGGGTCAATACATGTTATTGAACACCACTTGTCTGTCATATTGTCATACTGTGGTGGCTTGCATGTTGCTGTGCTATGGAGATATGCCAAGGGTATTTTAAATACGTGAAGGTTCATCCATGTTGCACAGGTTTCAGCTGAACTTCCAGACTAAGACAAACTAGGAAGAAGAACAGACATACTATTTCTGAATATTTAGTCACTGAAAATCTTATGAATAGAGTGGAATGCTGTCAGCTCCTTAATACTGAAACATGATGAAGAACATGAAAATATTGTCAGATATAGTGTTGGAACATGAATCCATTAGGTTGGAAGGTGCTCAAAATGTGACTGGGAAGAGCTACTTCCTCAACGTAGAGTTGACTGTGATGGTGTGAATGGAGTAAAGCCCTCAGGACCTTCATATGCTGATGGTGCACAACTCAAAATGAAGAGAAAGAGCTGCAAATATTCATTAATAATCAGAATATGGAATGTATGAAATATGAATCTAGGAAAATTGGAAATTGTCAAAAAATATGAAATGGAACACATAAACACTGAATGGCTTAATTTTAGAAAAGGTCAGTGGCAAAGTTGCATTTTTTCACCATTCTTATTCAATTTTATGCTGAGCAAATAATCCAATAAGTTTGATTATATGAAGAAAAATGTCATGTCAGGATTGATAAGATATGCAGATGATACAGCCTTGCTTTCTGAAAATGGAAAGAACGTAAAATGCTTACTACTGAAAATCAAAGACCACTGCTTTCATTATGGGTAGCATCTCAGTATAAAGAAAAGAAAAATCCTGAGCCAATAAACAGCATCCATATAAATGAAGAAATGATTGAAGTTGTCAAATACTTTGTTTTGCTCAGTTCAACCACCAACACTCATGGAAACAGCAGTCAAGACACCAAACAGTGTATTGCATCAGGCAAATCTGCTGCACAAGAACTTTTTAAAGTGTTGAAGAGCAAAGATGTCAGCTTGAGGACTATGGTGCCCTTGACCCAAGCCATAGTATTTTCAGTAACCTCATATGAACGCAAAAGTTGGACAGTGAATAGGGAAGATCGCAGAAGAATTGGTGCACTGGAAATATGCCATTGGAATAGAATATTGAAATTACCATGAATTGCCAAAAGAACAAGCAGAACTGTGTTGGAAGAAGTACAGCCAGAGCACTTCTTGGAAGCCAGGACTGGCCCAGGACTGGGCAGTGTTCATCCTTTTTTGCATTGGGTTGCTCTAAGTCAGTTCGGAATTGATGACATCTAAAAACAACAACGCATGTTACTGATGACAAAAAGTTAGGAGTTAGAATGGGGAGGAGATGAATGTTGACTGGAAGCATTCTGTTTTTTATTAAATTTCAAGTTTGTAATTTTGGATTCTCCAAAATCAGATTTTGTGAGTTTTGCTATTTAACATAAAAGCAATACCATAACTTAATTTAAAGAGCATATTTGTTACATAAAATTCTGTTGGACTTCAGAATATTGCTACCAACATCCCACTGTAATATTAAATAATTTAGAATTGTTCAGGAGTAAGTTTTACTAAATTTTAGGTATTGGTGTCTTTTCTAAAAACCCTCATTAATGTTTCTGATACCAATATCTCTAGTTTCCGGTGATCCTGACAATGAATTTATTGGATAGAGTCAACTTAAAAATATAAGTAAATTCACCTGTCTGGGATTAGTAAAACTGACAACTACGATTAAATGTTAAATTCTGTGGAAATGGCAAACAAATGGGTGAAGACTCTGAAAGCCAGCACATATCTTCTTAATTATAAAGAAGGAAGAATTGTTTTCCCATTTACAGTATTGTTTATTTATTTATTTTTTTAAGCTATTGTGAATTGAGTGATAGTTTACAAGGGAGAACATTAGTTTTGCACTCATCCTATTGTATTTTGTTTCATTGCAATGATTACTGTCCCATCCATGCATCATCATTTAATAATATTTGCTTCTATTCTTTCCTATATAGAATATTCTTTGTTGTTTGTTTGTTCTTATATACACAAAAACACTCAGTAATACATAATCATTTAAACAAACAAAGGGCACATTCTACAAGCCAGCTTCCAGGTGGACAGCACACAGCCTTTCTGTCTCCATGAGTCTAGAGACCTCAGCTGCTTTATCTCTTCATGCCATAACCTCTGTCTCCATCTCTGGTGTCGCTGCTTCTCTGGTTAGGGTCTGCTCATGCTCTTCCTGGAATGTAAGATTAACAACTCCTCTCTTTACATTACAAAATCTCTATCTTTACAGTTGTGACAATCACAATTAATCGTAATAGCAATACTATTGAACCAAAATAATCTTATCCCCATCTCCTTTCACCAGACCCATCTAGACAAGATGAAAACTATTCAGTGGGGATTCTGCATTCCCCTGCACACTATAAAACTAAACTCCTTTTTGAAAATATGTAAGCTAGTCACTTCCTGCCTTTATAATCCCCACCCCCATTTTATGTAGCCAATGTCTAAGTTGCCCATCCCTATCAACCTGTATAATGAAGGGATAGGCTTGATCCTTGATATGAAGACGCCTTCCCTCTTGGTATAAGCTCACACATCGTTCCTCGGAAACCCTATACAGGGTCACAATGGGTCAGAAACGACTCGACAGCACTTAACAGCAACAACAACAACAACATCCATATGTATATGTCAAGTTCATCAAATTGTAGCAATTTATACCTGCTTTCTTTATCAAATTCCTTTATTTTCCTCTAGTCAAGCTCTGATCAACAAGCTATTGAAGGTAGGTCAAATGGGTACTATCTGAAAGTTAGGGTGTTCTTGTGTGTCTCCCCCACTTCATATCAGCTGGATGCTTCACTCTCAGCTCTAGCCCTCTATGGATAGGTCAGTGTCCATGGGATCAACTTCGGACCAACCAGCCCTTCCTCTACTCTCTCTCATCTCGAGGTTGACAGGAGTCTATGGAACATGTTCAGACTCAACCCAAATCTTCATTACTGACTTTCTACTACTTCCACTCACATGTTGACCAGCTCAGTTGTCAGCAAACTTATATGCCTGCTTGTGTGTTCCCTTTGAGTTTCTGTCTTGGATGGGGTTTGTCCTGAAGGGACTTGATTGCTTGCCTTGATGGCTCCCTGGCTAACAGCTTGCATACTGCCATTTTTGTTTTTGCTTTTTCCTCTGTTCTTTCTTTCAAGAAGTATGTTCTTTTAGTCTAGCTGCTCTAGACTAGTCTGCATGTCCTTTCAAGCAGACATGTCCCACCTCAGAAGGTTCTGGATGAAACTCAGGATTCCACCTAAGGTCCTGTACACTACACAGGCTCAGCAAGAAGCCTAATTCACTGGGCAAGTTCTAGTAACCCTTTTAGGTAGTTCAATCAGTTATAGGCTAAAGAACTTTCAAGAATTCTGTAATCCTGTTTCCTGATATTCCTTCCTATCCCACTCAAGCATCTATTTTACAATAGTTGGCAAGGGAAACCAATATCCATAAAGCAGCTTAACATTTTTTCCCCTCTTTTACCCATTCTGACTATGCCTCTATCTCTGTATCACAGCACCCTATTTTTCCAAGGATGAGTGTACATCACTACGTATCTTTGTTACATTTAGCTTATGCAAACCTGTTTCACTACATACTTTCTTCTTCCATCCCCCTCCCCATTCTTGTGTATTGCCCTACCCTTTTTTGTATATTGCCCTCCCAAACACCCAGACTATGATGTGTCTCTCTCCTAACCTGTGCTCTACCATCCACTCCCTCCCACCTGCTGTAACCAACATTTTTTTTTTCTCACTTTTAATATGGGTGTCTTTTCTTAAGCTTTCACAAAAATGGTTTTATGCACTATTTGCCCATTTGTGACTGACTAATTTCACTCAGCATAATGTTCTCAAAGTTCATCCATGTTATGCAGTGGTTTGAAGCTTCTTGTTATTCTTCAAGGTAGCATATTCCATTGTGTGCATGTACCAAAGTTTGTTTAACCATTCTTCCATTGATGGGCACTTAGGCTGTCTCTATCTTTTTGTTATTGTGAATATGCTGCGATAGACATTGGTGTGGCTATATCTATTTGTGTTCTGGCTCATATTTCTTGTGGATATATATCAAGTAGAGGAATTGTTGGATCCATTTCCAACTTTCTCAGGAAGTGCCATACCGTTTTCCAGAGTGGTAGGACCATTTTACATCCCCACCAACAATGTAGAAAAGTCCCAGTCTCTCCCCATCCTCTCCAGCATTTATAGTCCTCTGTTTTATAGAACTTTGTTGTTATTGCTGGTATGATATGTTATCTCATTGTTTAATTTGCATCTCTCTAATGGCAAATGATCAAGGAGCTCTGGTAGCTTAGAGGTTACAAATCAGGCTGCGAACCACAAGGTCAGCAGTTCAAAACTACTAGCTGTTCTGCTGGAGAAAGATGAGGCATTCTGCTCCAGAAAAGATTTACAGCCCTGGAAACCCTGTACAGGGTCCCTATGAGTAGGAACCAACTCCATGGCACACAGCCACCACCACCAATGGCAAATGATCATTCATTTGTTGAACATGTCTTCATATGTTTGTTGGCTGCCTGAATGTCTTACTTGGTGAAGTGTCTGTTCAGGACCTGTGCCCAATTTTTAATTAGATATTTTTCTTATAGAGGTGTTATAGTTTCCTATAGATTTTAGAGATTAGTCCCTTGTCTGATATGTCATTGCAAATGATTTTTTCCCATTCTGTTGACTCCCTTTTTATACTTTTGGTGAAATGTTTTGATGCACATAAGTTTCTCATTTTGATTATGTCCCAATCACCTGTTTTGTCTTCTTTTGTTTGTGCAGTTCTTTCAATGTTTGATAGTCTATGTTTGTCCTTTATTAGAACTCTTAAATTTGTCCCTAATTTTTCATTGTTGTTGTTGTTGTTGTTAAGTGCCATCGAGTCGGTTCCGACCCATAGCGACCCAGTACAGGGTTTCCAAGGGGTGTAAATCTTTACGGGAGTAGAAAGCCTCATCTTTCTCCCGCGGAGCGGCTGGTAGTTTCGAACCGCTGACCTTAAGGTTCACAGCCCGATTCGTAACCACTAAGCTACCAGAGCTCCTTCATTGGTGACCTTTATAATACTGGGATTCACATGTAGATCTTAAATCTATGATGAGTGGGTTTTTGTATATTGTGTGAGACAAAGGTCTTGTTTCAATCTTTTGCTTATTTATTTCCAATTTTGACAGCAGTATCTGTTGAAGAGACTATCTCCTTCCCATTCAATGTACTTTGATCCTTTGTCAAAGATCAGTTGGCTGTATGCAGATGCTAGTTTCTGAATTCTCAATTATTTCATTATTCTATTTATCTTTCTTTGTTACAGTACCATGCTGTCTTGATCCCTGTAGCCATGTAGTAAATTTTGAAATCAGGGAGTGAGAGGCCTCCAACTTTGTTCCTCTTCTTTAGTAGTGCTTTGCTTATCCAGAAACCCATTCCACTCCATATAAATTTGTTATTGTTTCTTCCATCTCTTTAAAGAATGTTGTTGGAATCTGGATTCAGATTGTGCTATATCTGTAAATTCCTTTTGGTAGTATTGACATTTTCACAATGTTAAGTCTTCCTATCCAGGAACATGGTATATTTTTGCATTTTTGTAAGTTTCTTTTGGTTTCTTGTAGTAGTGTTTTGTAGTTTTCTTTATAGTTATTTTGTTTCTCTGGTTAGGTTTATCCCTAAATATTTTTTCTTTGGGGCAGCTATTATAGATGGTGTTACTTTTCTAATTTCCTTTTCATGATTAGTGTAGAGGTACCCAACTGATTTTTATTTGCTGATCTTGTACCCTGCCACTTTGCTGAATCTTCCAATGAGTTCTAGGAGTTTTTTGTTTGTTTGTTTGTTTTGCTGAATGTTTTGGATTTTCTATGTGTAGGATCATATCAACGCCAAACAGAGAGAGTTTTGCTTCTTCTTTATCCATTTGGATACCTTTAATTTCCCTATCTTGCCTTATAGCTGTGGCTAAGACTTCCAATATAATAATGAATAGTAGTGGTGATAAAGGGTTTCCTTGTCTGGTTTGTGTTCCCAAAGGGAGAAGGAAGAATGTTTTATACAAATTATTTTATCAATTAAATGTTTAAACAGAATAAGAAGAAACTACAATAACTCTGGGACATGATAGAATCCATTTTAATGTACTTCCAAAAAATGAAATAGAAAAGAACATAAAAGTAGAAATAATTAGAATGTATGTAAGAAATGTAAAAGGGATCCACACTGGACTTTGAACCACAACGTCAGCAATTTAAACCCATCAGATCCTCTTTGGAAACCAAATACAGGGACACTATGAGTCGGAACCAAATGTATTGCTCCTATCAATGACAATAATCTATATATTAAATCATTTCATAGAGAATAAGTGAACAAGGAAATAAAAAGTAAGACTTGAAGTTGTAATTAAAATTTTCATGAATAAAATTCTGGAATCTGTGATTAACTATTTCATGTAAAAATTTCAGTATTTAAACTGATCTTGTGACAGTCATGAACATCAACAAGTAGCAGTTATATGATCAAGAAGGGGAGCAAAAAGCATCGATGAGAGTAAAAAGTAATATTGACAACCAAAATGGCATACTGACAAATTAGAAATGAGTTATAAATATTCCATTCAACTTCAAAGTAAATAATCTTTAGCTGGTATAATTGCATGGAGAGCTAGAGAAAAAGCTCACATTGAATGAATCCAGTAAATTCTAAATTTGGGAAGTGGGGATGTATGTATTACTAAATTAGAATTTAAAATCTGTTTCTGTTTACTGAATAATTAAAATAAGTGTATTGTGAAATTTGTGGACTTTATTATTAGAAGCTAAATTCATTCACATTAAAGTCTAAAATAAGTCAATAGACTTATAGGTTATTTCTGCTGTAAAGTTTTAAAATTTATATCAATTGGGGTGTTTCAAATTGATAACTAAATTAGAAGCATTGTCCCCCAAACAAGGCAGGTCTAGCTCATTCAGTTTATGGATTAAAAAATCTCTTAATCTGAAAATGTTTTTCTTTTCCAGGGGCAACCCATTGTTAAAATGGGATACTTTAATTAATGAACCTTTCCAAATATACTATTTCATTTTTATAAACATAGTATGGATGTGCATAAGTCACTGGCAATAGTAAGATAAAATTCACTTCTCTGTGATTGCTTCAACATTAAAAATCAGTTTGCCAATTAATCAAACCATACTAGGTTGCTATTATAATCACCTATGTGGTAGAAACAAAAAAAGAATATGTTACTACCATTGTTATTATTCCAAATATTCTTATATTTTGTAGAAGGTAACTTTGAGTGTGTGGAGATTTATTATTAAGTTTATGGTGAAATTATAAGGCACATTATCGTCTTTGTTTGATGCACCTTTTATTAAAATGTTGGTGGATCTGTTGTTTTTACTTTATCAATGAATAGCATTTAAATAGTTGTTTATTATATAATTACCCAGCTTACTTTGTTCAAGGATATATGCTTGGATTTTTTTTTTGGTCTTTTTTTTCAAATCACATAGAAATTGTAAAATTATATTTAATGACATATTATTATTATTATTATTATTTCAGAATTGAATGCAGCAACCAAATAACTGGAAAAAGGAGATTAAAAATAACCTGTGGATTTTCTTCAAAATACGATATTTATTCTGGAAGAGACATTGAGAGAGCGAATAAATGTAAATCACTGTAAGTATTTTCTAATGAAGCTCATTAGAGCAGTATACTTTTATGTCATTCAAAAGTCATACTTGTAGCTTAAGTAATAGAACACTACACACTTAAGAAGTGTTAACTGATAAGAGAATACAATTTAGCTAAAAATAAAATGGTCCTTGATATAAAATGACCTAGTTTTGTTGTTTTCGTTGTTAGATTCTGACTGGTTGATCCTGATTGATAGCTACCTTGTGTACATTAGAATGAAATGCTGCCTGGTACTGCACTTTGCTCACAATCATTGCTATATTTGAAGGTGTTGTTGCAGTTACTGTGCCATTCCATCTTGCTGAGGGTCTTCCTCTTTCTTGCTGACTCTTAATTTTACCAAGCATGATTTACTTTTCCAAGGACTGATCCTTTCTGAAAACATGCCCAAAGTATGTGAAATTAATGGTTCTAAGAAACATTCTGACTATACTTCAAAGGCGTTTTGGTTCCTTTTTCTGAAACTCTATGGATAAAGATGAGGCTTCCTGTTCAGTGTTGATGTAACTGAACCCTTTACAGGGTCGCTATGAGTTGGAACCGACTCTACAGCTCTTAACAACAACAAATGCAATATGCAAAAGGACTTCAAAATGTTGTGGATAAATTCATAATCTTTTAAATGAATTTTTCTCTGAGCTTTTGAAGCCCCTTCATATTTATTATTTTTACTATTGTTTGTCAGTACCATAATTTAAAGGCATCAGTTCTTCCATGGTCTTTCTTCTTTTTCAGTTTTCCCAGCTTTCAAATGCATATGAGGTGATTGAATTTAACCTAGCTTGTGTCAGACTCAACATCAGTCCTCAAACTGATATCGTTACTTTTTAGCAATTTAAATAGGTCTTTCACAGAAGATTTTCTCAATGTAAGAGGCTTTTTGCTTTCCTGACTGCTACTTCCAGGGATATTGTTTATGAATCCAAGTAAAATAAAATCCTTCACAACTTTATTATTTTCTCTGTTTATTGTGATGTGGCTTATTGGTCCAGTTGTAAAGATTTTTGCTTTCTCTGTGTGGAGATGTACTCTGTACTTTCTTTATCAGTAAATGCATCAAGTCTTCTTAACTTTCAGTAAGGAAGGCTGTGTCTTCTGCGTATCACAAGTAGCTAGTGAGTCTTTCTCCAATACTGATGTCACATTCTTCTCATGCAGTTCAACTTCTGGGATTATTTGATCATCACAGAGATGGAATAAGCATACTGAAAGGATACAACACTATTGCACACATTTTTTATTTTGTTTATTTTAAACCATTCAGTATCTCCTTGTTCTGTTTGAACAACTGACCCTTGGACTATGTACAGATTCCACATGAGCACAGTAACGTGTTCTTTAATTCACATTCCTTTATAATTTATCAATATTTTGTTATGATACACAGTTAAATGCCTTTGCATAGTCAATAAAACACAGTAGATGTGTTTCTGGTATTCTCTGCTTTCAATCAAGATCCATTTAATATCAGCAATGATATCTTTTTATTTCACATCCTCTTCTGAATTTGATATGAATTTTTAGCAGCTCCCTGTTGATGTACTGATGCTACAATATTTGAATTATCTACAGCACATTTTATTTGCATGTGATATTAATTATTTTGTTAAATAATATATGAATTCTGATTATTTACCTTTGTTAGGAATAGGCATGTATTGGGATGTCTTTCAACTGGTTGGACAGATAGTTGTCTTCTTAATTTTTGGCATAGACAAGTAAGTCCTGCTAGTATTTAATCCATTTGTTAAAACATTTCAGTTGGTATTTTGTCAGTTGCTGGAGCCTTATTTTTCACCAATGACTTCAGTGTAACTTGGACGCCTTCCTTCAGTTCCGTAAGTTTTCTTGATCATATGCTACATCTTGAAACGGTTGAACATCCACCTACTCTTTTTGGTACACCATGACTGTTTTCTCTTTAGTTCTTTCATTTTGAGAAATGCAATGTGAGTTCTTCCCTTTTGTTTTTGAGCTCCAGGTCTTTGCAGGTATCATTACAATACTATGTCTACTCAAGTTGCCTTCTGAAGTCTTCTATTCAGTTCTTTTGGAGTGCTGTTGTGCCACTGTGGTGTATGCGCTAGGCTGAAAGGTCCATTTGAACCGCAAGGTCGGTGGTTCAAATTTATCAGCCACAAACCCTACGTAGAGTAGCTACAAGCCAGACCCTACTTGATGACACTTAATAACAGCAACAGCAACAAAATTCAGTTATTTTACTTCAGTACTTCTTCCAGTCACTTTATCTAGTCTGTGTTCAAGAACAGGTTTCCATATCTCCTCTGACATCCATTTTTCTCCCTTGTTTCTTCACTGTTGTCGTCTTTTGCTTTCTTCTTGTGTGATGTCTCTGTTGTTATCCCACAGTTTAACTGGTCTTTCATCATTTGTGTTCATTGTAAAAAATATGTTCTTGAGATGGTCCCTAAATTCAGGTGGAATACACTCTTAGGCATATTTTGGCTCTTGTGGACTTCTTTGAATTTTCTTCAGCTTCAACCTGAACTAGCATACATGCATACCTATCGGTATTCAGCTTCTCCATCATCTCTTTCCATACATGCAGTTGATTTGATTCCTGTGCATTCATATATATATATATATATATATATATATATATATTCATATACATATATATACACATACATACAGTTAGTGTCTTCTAGTTGGTTCTGACTCGTAGCGACCCTGTACAGCATTTCTGAGGCTTTTTGCAGAAAAAAAGAAGTCTCATCTTTGTCCTGCAGAGTGGCTGATAAGTGCAAACTGTGGACCATTTGATTCTCAGTCTGGTGCTTACCATATGGAGTTACTGTGCTCTACAAAATATATATTCAATTGTACATGTAATATGGACTTCTGGTGAGGCGCTGTAGGACCATTACTGGACTGTGAACAACAAAGTTGCCAGTTCAAGCCCTCAAACTGCTTCTCAGAAACCATATTCAGGGTCGTTGTAAGTTGGAACTGACTTGAGAGTAGTTAACAATGACTACGTATATATATAATATTTAATGTAAACTTATAATAGTCAATATAGAGTATTCAAAATATTACACCAAATAAACAGTATTTGATGTAAACAAAAGTTAAGTGAGGGAAAAATACAATTGTTTACAGTGTCATAGTGATAGTTGCTAAATGTATTTGAAAGTGTGACAGATTACTGATAGGAATGAAATGTTAAAATTATGATGGAGAGAATGATTTTCTTACTACAAGTAATGTGCTTCAAGATGTAGAATCAGAAAAACATTGAAATAAGAAAAACTTCCAAAGCAGATTGCTTTAATTTCTGTAATAGTGTTGGATCTATGGGACTTTAAGTAATTACAGCACCAAGTTGAATTAATACAAATCTCAGTCTTTTAAACTGAGACTTGACTAATTAAGATATCAAGTGTCCTTTACTCATAGCATCTGCAATTTAATCATGCAAAACTATTGTATTCATAAAGATGTGCAACACCTCATAAACTGAACTGAATGCTTGATTTTGTCATATAACTGAAGAAATAGATTTTCAACTTATTATTCCTCAGTACTCTACTGTTATTCTTGAGTAAGTGCCATTATGATTGATAAAGAAATTGAATTTGATAGTCATTTACTTGGTAGGCTAAAGGTTGATTATTTCTCTTAGGTGGCAAGGTCTTTTATGGTACTATGAATTAAGAAGCAAGTATAATATCTTGAGGAAATTCAGAGTGAAATTCTATAGCAAAACCTTCAGACATATAAGGTGTCTTTAGTAATGTAGTTATCTCAGTTGGTACTTAGCTAGTGCCCAGTAGCATGGTCTTCTGATTGATCAGCACTGTGGTTATGTATTTTGGATGTCATCCAGTATGAGGTCAAATAAACTTTGTGTATCTGATATATTTTATTAAGCAGAGAATTTATTCAGATGAAAAACTATTTTTATAATCTTATGGATTATAACTTTTCCCCCTGAAAACAGAACACATGTATTTTGCAAAATTCCTTGTAAAAGATGCAATTTAAATTTCATAATTCAAGAAATATTTTATTTTATGTAATGCAGTGATAACTTAGAATTCCCATTCATATTATTAAATTTCTATTTATAATAATATTTTACCTGTTTACAAGACTTGGTGCAGTGGATCTAATTCATTATTTAAATGGGTAAGTAAAGGTTTCAGAGTCAGCTTTAAGATTTGTTTTACTTTGGTCAGTGTTTTCATTTGTACTCTTTCATTAGTCTATAAAAAGATGCATTCACAATATGTCTGAGTGATGATAATTGATTTAAAGCCAAATTAGCACTCAAAACAAAATCGAAGTAATTAAATATAAGCATTACTTTTTCAACTTCAGAAGGAATTCAAAGACAGTAATTTTTTATATGTTTATTGTAATAACTGTAGGATAAGCACTGGACTGCTTACTGAAAGGTCAGTGATTCAAAACTCCTAGGAAACTCTATACAGGGTCACTATAAGTCAAAACTGACACCATGGCATTTTCCAACAATAAATAAACTCAAATAAAATATCTCTAATTTAGAATCACAGATAAATTTCCATGGAGGCAAATATTATTGTGTAATATAGAAGCTATTTGAATGAAGTCAAATTATTGTTAATTAGTATTGTTGATGAATTGTGACTGACAGATATACATTGATTGCTTTAAAAACATTTCATCTTCTCCTAAAGTGGCTCAGGCCATTTATCAAGCTCATGTTGTTAAATACAAAGTTTCTTGTTCATTTTTCAATGACTTTTAAGAAAGAGTGATGTTTGAACCCACAAACTTTATTTAACACATTTCTGGTTATTTTATACAATATCCAGTATATAATTTTCCTTGGATCTAACCATTTATTATTTCAGTGTAAGTAGGCTGTTTTAATAATCATGATTAACAAGATGAATATATAGAACTGCACCAAGATAAGACAACTTGGTATAAGAGCTTTCTTTCGTGTTTTTTTTTTTTTTAAGAGAAATATACCAAGCCCTCTAGTGGTATTAATATGTAAGATATTTTATTGTGATGTTTTTAAAATAAAAATAGGGTTAGCTTGTTTCCCTCTCAAGAATTGCTATTTAAAATTTACTCAATTTTAGTTAGATGTATACATTTCAACTTTACTGTATCCGGCAGATAATTTGTATACTACTTTAGATAGTTTTGCTAAGAAATGACAGTTTTACCATAAGATTCAATAAGTGTGTGACTTAGCATTGAAGAAATGAATAGCACATGATGTGATAAATCACACTTTTGGTATCAGTAACTGTTATCCTAGGATCTAATATTAAAAGAGATTTCTTGTGTTCCCTATGCATGATAGCACTATCAAATAAATCAAATGTATACTTTGAAAGGAATAGGTTTATTTGAAAAGATATTGTAAGATGGAGAATGCTCCAGTCTCAGAAATCTGCAAGCATCTCTACAACTAGACAGAAAGAGGCTTTTCTTTTATAGAGATGAGACTAACAGGGATAGAAAGAACTGTGTAGGGAACTGAAATGAAAGGCTGTTGTGAGTGGATAGTAAATCAGAGAAAGTCTTATCGTAAGGCCAACCTTTTCTCTGAGATGGGTCCTTAACTAGGAGTTTGAGAGCAGGACAATGTATAAGAACTTGGAGGAAGGAGACACGCTAACCAAAGTGTGTTTGACAAGCAATTTGTTTTGATTGATCTGTGGGGACAAGCAGTTCAGCTAATCATTCATGAGACAAAGAATGGGAATTTCAAAGTCTGTGTCTGGATTTGTCATAAGTAAACAAGGGTCATCCTTGTCACTGAAGGAAATAGGGATCACTTTGATCTAAAAATACAAACATCTGTTAGATACAAAGATGTTTCAGAATATTATTAAGTGTATATTTCTGCAGTGCCTTTTATATTCCACAGGTGAGGTGACAATCTTCTATTACTCAAATGTAAAGTACATCTTGTGTATTTTTTCCTTAGCACAGGATGTAACAACCTACTACAGCCTTTTAAGAGATGATGAAAAGCTGTCTAGAACTCTTACTTACCAAAAGTAGTGACCGAATCATGTCCCTTTCCGTGAAATTTTTATAGGAAGTTAAAATTGTTTTTGAATGATGCTAAATGATTTTAACTATTTGAGAACACCAGAAAAACCAGAATGACATTTAAAAAATTTTCTCCTCATTTTGGTTATCATACTCTCTCTGTGGGTAAGCCACATTTTTAGGTAAAATCAAAAGTAATTTATCATGGTTTTGAAGAAAAAGCCACTAATTAAGCTATGGATAAAAAACTAATGCTCAATAATAGAAGTATTTTTATTGTGTACTTATTGTGAATGGTCATTCTTACAGAGTATGCATATATACTATATGTCTTTTATTAGGATTTCTATTGAAGTCTTGTCATTTGTTTGTAGAAGAGAACTGTCCTATGCTTACTTTCGTTTAAATTGAACAACTCCTTTTCTGATGATTCTGGATTAATGTAGCCTGAGTTAGGTTTTTTTCTTTTTTTGTTAGTAACTTAAAGCTACAGATAATCTCAGATTGGTTGAATGAAAACTAGACTTATGGGAAATGAATATCAAATCTAAGGATTTCAGTGCCTAAATTTCGTTCTATTTCTGTGTTCCTTACTCATTCTGATTTATGAGCTTTTCTGGGAATCAAGATCAGTCTTTATTCTTAATTGTATATAGTGTTCATTCTAATATGATTTACCCTATATTCAAAAGCATCCAACTTCTTATTCAAAAGCTGACAGCACATGAACAATTTATACCTCTTTAGAACTGTTGCCTGTTTGGGACTCAATTTAGTTTCTTTTGGGAAATGACTTTTAATAAATAAGTAGGATACATTTCATCAACGTCAATGACAAAGCTTTTAAGTCAATAAGAAACAAGGTTGGTAACAGCTTCTTGGACCTAGCATCCCAAAAGGAGTATATGATTAGGCAAGTGAATGAAAGAAACAACTTCTATTTCTTTCCAGATTTCTATTTCCATTTTAGATTTGCTCACTGGCTATTTCTCCTTCCTGAATTTGTTTTTATTCCTAATTAGAGCTATTTCTGGTATCAAGATTCTTAATATTTACTTACAATAAGTAAAAATGAATATTATATAACAGCTTATATAATACTCACTATCACTTAAAGAAGTCCTGTCAAGTTTAACATAATATTGAAAGTTGTTGTCCAATGTGCAATTTTCATGGGGAAAAGAGGGATCAATTTTAATTTGCTCCTTTGTAGTGTCAGCACAGTTTTACTATGCAGCTTTAAATATGCACATAAACCTACAGTGGTACTAAAACATGGCAAGTCAAAATCTGATCTTTTCTTTTGTCAAAGAAGCATGATCTTAACTCATGAGTCACTGTTAAATATAAGTGTAATGTGGAGGAAAAATGAAAATACATTATGAGCATTTTTTTGGTCAATTTGTATAATTTTTCAGTTAAGCAGTCATAAATCAAGGAATATTGTATTTTTTGAGGCTCATTAAAGAGACATTATACATCAGAATAGTGAAGTCGTCAGCATAATGAAATGATGAATGCCTGTAACTATCTGTATGTAAATGATGTGAGACAGATTCAGAGTGATACAAAAGCAAATAACAATCTCTCTGACAGGTCCCTGTAGGTGCAGTTACTCTATGCTGGTGACAGATGTTCAATGTAAACCTCTTCAATGGCAAGCACTTATTAGCACACAGTGGAAACTAGCATTATAAAATAAGACAAATAGCAGATATTCTAAATAAATTTGTCCAGTAAGGTGCGTTATTACATGTTAACAACTCTATTGATTAAGTTCATTTTCTAAATTAAAGAAAACATGATAAAGAGAACTTGATTATTTGAAAGATAGTATATAGATAGATAGAGAGAGAGAGTGAAACAGAGACAGAGACAGAGAGAGAAAGAGAGAGTGTTCTGTTAGCTTAGTGGTTATGAATCGGCAAGGTCAGCAGTTTGAAACTACCAGCTGTTCCGTGAGAGAAA
>NW_006408529.1:8659246-8660334 GCF_000296735.1 Chrysochloris asiatica
TCAGAATGGCCAATACCAGTCCATTTCAGCTCACTGATGCCTGAGACATTGTTTTTTCTGCATTTCATTTAATTTTTGACAACTTCCAGTTTTCCCAGATTCATACTTCGTACATTTCATGTTCCAATTTTGAATGGATGTTTACAACTGTTTCTCTTCACTTTGAGTTGTGCCCCATCAGCAAATAAAGGTCCCTTGAGCTTTTCTCTCATGAGTTTTACTCCATTCTTCAATCTGAAATTGACCAAACTTGCAATCAAGATGTATTGATCATTGGTGATTGGAATGCAAAGGTTGGGAGCAAAGAGGAATAATCAGTAGTTGGAAAATATGACCTTGGTGTTAGAAATTATGCTGGAGAATGCATGATAGAGTTATGGAAAACCAGTGATTTGTTCATTTCAAATACCTTCTTTAGACAGCATAACAGGTAACTATACACATGGACCTAACCAGATGGAATACATAGAAATCAAATTGACTTCGTCTGTGGAATGAGACAATGAAATAGCTCCATATCATCAGTGAAAACCAGGCCAGGGTCAGACTACGAAACAGACCATCAATTACTCATATGCAAATTCAAAGTGAAGCTGAAGTAAATGAAAACAAGTCCACAAGAGCCAAAATATGACCTTGAATATTATCCCACCTGAATTTAGAGATCATCTGAAGAACAGATTTGATACATTAAACCCTAGAGATCAAAGACCAGAAGAGTTGTGAGACGACATCAAGAACATCATACATGAAGAAAGCAAAAAATCATTGAAAAGACAAAAAAGAAGGAAAAGGTCAAAATGTATGTCAGAAGAGACACTGAAGCTTGCTCTTCAGCATAGAGACACTAAAGCAAATGGAAGAAGTGAGGAGGTCCATGAGCTGAACAGATAATTTCAAAGATCAGCTCAAGAAGATAAAGCCAAATATTATAACAAAATGTGCAAAGATCTGGAGTCAGAAAACCAAAAAGGAAGAACACACTCAACATTTCTAAAGCTGGGGCAACTAAAGAAAAAATTCAAGCTTCGACTTTCATTATTGAAAGATTCTCTAGGCAAATTATTGAATGATGCAGAAAGCATCAA
>NW_006408529.1:8662000-8666003 GCF_000296735.1 Chrysochloris asiatica
TTCATGTTAAATTAGCCAAGGGTAGTGGAGTCATAATCTGCTGCATTTCAGGTGCTTCATTTCATGTAACCAAATTGGAGCAGGCAATAGCTGAAGTAAGTTTCTTGAGGTTCTTAGTTTTCTGTGCATTTCATAGCACCTGGAAAGGTGACAAAAGATTGAACAATTGTTTAGTGAAGAAGGAAGGAAGGGAAAGAGGAAAGAAGGGAGGAAAAGAAGCATGGAGGATGAAGAAAAAAAAAAAAAATCTTTGGTTCTCCTTTGATTTGTTGTGTTGGCCAAATCACATAACCTCTATCCAGATTTATTTGCTCTTAGTAAATGAGGATAGTGATTGATATCCTATTATGCTACAGTGTTTGGAAACTATTAAAGAGAACAATGCACATGAGATCATGGTTGGGTTGATGGTACAACAAATTGAATACCCATAAAATGATATTATTTGTAAAATTTTAGTGTCAAGCTTAAGTACCTTGGTGGCAGAGAATTCACTTTATTAGATAGTGTAAGAAAAAGTACATAGTTGACATGATATTAATAAAAATAATTCATAAGCTATGTCCTTTGTGTCGGGTTCGTATTGTTTCTGAATGGCACTTTATGAGGTGCATTTGACTCACTAGCAAAAGAAATTTTATAATTTACCAATAAACCTCAGCCAATGCAGTGGGTTTTTTATTTGTTTGTTTGTTTTGTTTGTCATGCCTTGGTTCATATATAACGAAACTTGGTGGCACGGTGATTAAGTGCGTAGCTGCTGAACAAAATATTGGCAGTTCAAACTCACCAGTCATTCCATGGGAGAAAGATTTGGTAGTCTGATTCTATAAAGATTATTGCCATAGAAACGCTATGGAGTTGTTCTACTTTATCCTCTATACTCACTGTGATTTAGAATTGACATGAAGGCAAGAGGGATGGGTTCACTGTGAAGCTTAAAAATAGCATCTGGCTGAAGAAATATTCTTTTAAAATTCTTATTGTCTCTTATACCACATTATTTGAATTAACAATGCAGCAGATTATAGGCATGTGAAAGTTTCATTAACATATACACACTCATGTTTTCTTATGATGTGAAAAGTCCAAAAATATAGTGCTTCTAGTTTTTAATAATCTTAATATTAAGGTTAACAAATTATAAACTTTCATTGGCACTTTGTGTGATACATATAATAATAAGAGTTTGTTATCAATTTCTTGGAGTCCTGGAGTAGCACTGTAGGATAAGCATTAGATTGGTAAACGTAAGTTCTGTGGTTCAAACCCACCAGCCACTCATCAAAAACCCTATAAAGGGCCACTATGAGTACGAACTGACTTGATACCACTTAACAACGACAGCAAATCAATGTATTGAACAAGTTTTTGAAAAAATATATATATCTTAAAGATATACATAGAAATGTATATTGAAAATTTTAAAGTACATTATCAAGTATAGTTATAATACATCTAAACCAAAATTAAAACAGTTCAAGAAAATATACTTTATTTGATTCTTTGCAGATTCATTGTTGTTGTTAGGTGCCATTGAGTCAGTTCTGATGCAGAACGACCCTCTGTACAACTACAGGAAGGGTGCCTTAGTCCTGTGCCAGCCTCACAATCATTGCTATGTTTGATGCCACTGTTACATCAAGTTGAAGATCGTCTCTTTTTCCCTGACCCTCTACATTATCTAAAATGATGTCCTTCTCTAGGGACATTCCTTCACTCCAAAATGTCCAAACTAAGTGTGATGAAGTCTCCCCATCCTCGATTCTAAGGAGTACACTGGCTACGCGTCTTCCAACACAGATTTGATCATTATCCTGGAATTCTATAATATGTTCAATATTCTTCACCAAACCATAATCCAAAAACATCGATTTTTCAGGTTTCTTCAGTGTCCACCTTTTGCTTGCATATGAGGCAATTGAAAATACCAAGACTTATGTCAAGTGCATTGCAGTCCTCAAAGTAATATCTTTGCTTTAGAACACTTTAAAGAGATCTTTGCCAGCAGATTTGGCCATAGAAATTTGTCCTTTAATTACTTGACTGTTACTTTCATGAGTGTTGATTTTAAGTTCAAGTAAAATAAAATCTTTGATAAATTCAATCTAGTCTCTTTTTATTGTGATACTGCTTATTGACCCATTTGTGAGGATTTTTGTTTTCTTTATGTTGAGGTACATTCTGTATTGAAGGCTGTGGACTTTGATATTCATCAGTAAGTGTTTCAGGTCTTCTTCAATTTCAGCAAGCATAGTTGTGTCATCTGCATATCACATGTTGTTAATGAGTTTTTCCCTCTGCTGATTCTTCTAAATATAGTCCACTTTTTGGATTATTTGCATGGCATACATATTGAATAAATATGGTGAAGTTATATAACCCAGACACATACCTTTCCTGATTTTAAGCCATTTAGTAGTTAGATCCAATGGAATGCAGAAATTATCGGACAATCTCTTTGATATCACATGCGAGTAAAGTTTTACTAAAGGTAATACAGAAATGGCTGCAAGCATACATTTACAGAGAACGTCCAGGAGTTCAAGCCGGATTCAGAAGAGGCTGTGGAACGAGGGATATCATTGCTGATTTCCGATGGATCTTGGCTGAGAGCAGAGAATACCAGAGAGCGTTTGCTTTATTGACCATGCAAAGGCATTCAAATTTGTGGATCATGACAAGCTATGGACAAGATTATGAAGTATGAGTATTCTGGAACACTTAATTGTGCTCATGAGGAATCTGTACTTGGACCAAGAGGCAGTAGTTCAAACAGAACATGGAAACACTGAACAATTTAAAATTAAGAAATGTGAGTCACAGGGTTGTATTCTTTCACCATACTTATTCAGTCTGTATGCTGAGCAAATAATCCAAGAAACTGGGTTCTATGAAGACAAAGGAAGCATCAGGAATGGAGGAATACTCATTAACAACCTGCGATATGCAGATGATACAACCTGTCTTGGTGAAAGTGAAGAGGACTTAAAATACTTACTGGTGAAGATCAAAGAGCACAGCCTTCGGTATGGATTGAATTTCAATGTAAAGAAAACCAAAATCCTCACCACTGGACCAATAAACAAAATTCTTATCAATGGAGAAAAGATTGCAGTTGTCAAAGAATTCATTGTTCTTGGATCAACTATCAACATTCGCGGAAGCAGCAGTAAAGAGATCAGACTACGTATTGCATTAGGCAAATCTGCTGCACAGGAACTTTTTAAAGTGTTTAAGAGCAAAGATGTCAGCTTGAGGACTAAGGTGCGCCTGACCCAAGCCATGGTATTTTCAATAACCTCATATGCATGCGAAAGCTGGGCAATGAATAAGGAAAATCATAGAAGAATTGATGCTTTTGAGTTATGATGTTGGAGGAGAATATTGAAATTTCTATGATCTGTGTTGGAAGAAGTGCAGCCAGAGTGCTCCTTGGAGGCCAGGATGGCCACATTTCATCTCTCATACTTGGGACATATTTTCAGAAAAGACCAGTCTTTGGTGAAGGACATCGTGTTTGGTAAGGTGTAGGGTCAGAGTAAAAGAGGAAGACACCCAGCGATATGGATTGACCAAGTGGCAGCATCAGTAGGCTCAAGCATGGCAACAGTTTTGAGGTTGGCCCAGGACTGTGCAGTGTTTCATTCTGTTGTGCGTAGGGTCGCTATGAATTGGTACTGACTTGATGGCATCTATCAACAACTAGAAGTGTCCCTTACTCTGAATGACCACCTGTTGGTTAATGAACAAGTTCCATATGAAGACAGTGAAGGGTTCTGGAATTCCCATTCTTTTTAATGTTACCAATATTTTCTTATGATCCCCAAAGTCAAATACACTTGCATAGTCAATAAAATACAGGTAAATATCTTTCTGATAGTTGCTGATTTCACGCAAGACCTATCTGACATTAACAATGACATCCTAAAATTTATTCTGATAATTATATTAATTTACTAATTAATTGAAGCCAACAGTTTTATGTTTAAATTCCAATTAT
>NW_006408529.1:8667667-8669091 GCF_000296735.1 Chrysochloris asiatica
ATTGTTGTTGTTGTTAAGTGCTGTCGAGTCAGTTCCGACCCATAGCGACCCTGTACAGGGTTTCCGAGGGTGTAAATCTTTACGGGAGCAGAAAGCCTCATCTTTCTCCCACAGAGCAGCTGGTAGTTTCTAACTGCTGACCTTGCGGTTCACAGCCCGATTCGTAACCACTACGCTACCAGAGCTCCATAGAATCCCTAATTAAACAAAAATATCAAAGTATCAGGTATTATTTTTGGACATATTCTTCATATACTCCTGAAGAGTGTCTCCATCTCTAACCCTTCTTTGAAGAATTCTGCACTCTTTGAGTGATACCCCATCAAAAGGCAATTCCGCATCCTCAAGGGACTCAAATAATTTTTTTTTAAAAAATTGTTCTTAAGTTTGGGGAACAAGAACAACTCTGTATCATGGATGGGGTAAGGTTAGCCAACAAAATTCTCATGTGATGGGCAAAAAAAATCCCTTGACACAACTTTCCTGTTCTTTTTCTTATCAGTGCATTTTTTCAATTTTCTTAAAATTCCTTCAATGTAAATGCTTGTATCCAAGAAAAGCTATTATGATGTTTCCTTTGGAATCCCAAAAATCGGTTGGCCTAACTCTGTAAGCTTATCTCTCTGCCTTGAATTTCACTGGCCCTGCAGATTAACTTGGAAACCACTGTTTTGTTTTATAAACTTTTTATTGTAAAATGAAGGTTTACAGAGAATACCATCAGATGTACATTCAACAATTATTTTGTTTCACTTCAGTAATTGCAATCCCATCCATGTGACAAAAATGATACCACTTTTCCCTATGGTTCCTATTTCTATTCCACCATTCTTCCCATCTTACTTTAATGACCATGAAATGCCCTTTGATCTTGACTTATGATTCATGGTGTGCATACCTTACTATTGTTGTTCCCTACCCTATATGGCTATCTACAGCATGGCAGAATATTGGGCTATAAGGGTATTCCAGACCTGAAGGGTGATTGAGAGCTACTATTTTAATTGAAACAGTTTTTGAAGGCAAGCTAATGAAACAGACAAATGTATTACTGGAAAAAAAAAAAACTTTTCCTACAGTCATGCACTAATCCCAGAGACAATATTAAACACATTTTATTTGGAATAAATCTACACATGTTATGGACCAGATACCTAGTAGGAATACTTTTTACTTACTCTCATATATATTTATCTATTGCCATTGAGGTCATTCTGTCTCATATTGAATATAAGATAATGTAGAACTGTTCCCTAAGGATGTCTGAGTCTGTATATCTTTACAGGAGCAAACAACCTCATCTTTCTCTGGCAGAAAGACTGGTGGATTTGAACCACCTTGATGTTAGCAGTCTAACACATAACACACTGGACCACCAGGGTTTCTTTGCTTATATATCTATCTATATATATGTATATATGTAT
>NW_006408529.1:8670151-8671161 GCF_000296735.1 Chrysochloris asiatica
TCAATGGATAAGGAAGATCATAGAATGATTGATAACATTTGAAGTTTGAGAAGAATATTAAAAGTACCATGGTCTGTCAGAATAATAAACAATTTTGTGTGAAAGAAGTACAACAAAAGTTCTCGTTAGAAGCCAGGTTAGTGAGACTTCATCTCTTATACTTCAGACATATTATCAGAAAGCACATCATTGTTATTAAAGTTTGAGATCAGCAAAAAAGAGGAAGATCATTAATGAAACTGGGTTTGCAGAGTGGTACCAGCAATGATCTCAGTCTTAACAGTGAGTGTGAGCATGGTGCAGTACGAAGCAGTGTTTCGTCCTGTTGTACTTAGGGTCACTATGAGTTGACTTGACTGCACCTAACAACAACAACAAATCCCTCCCAAGCATTCTCTACTTCTCATCTGGGTTTGATAATAACTTATTGCAATGGTTACACAGAACTCAGACACCATACGCAGGTATAGTTTATTAGGGAAGCTAACAGGTTTCAATTCAGGGTCAGAAATACTCTGGGCACAATTCTCCCACTTAGGTAAGCCTTTCCTCTTCTGTTCTCACAGGCAGGTCTCTTTCTGGCCCTTTGCCTCTTAGTTTTTCCCTCTGTCATGCTTGAAATCTTTCAAGAAAGTGAGGCAGCACAGGAGGCACTCACTCATCTATGCCAAGAAATTTGGAAGACAACTATTTGGGTGACTGATTGGAAGAGGTCCGTATTTGTGCCCATTCCAAAGAGAGGTGACCCAATGGAATGTGGAAACCATCAGACAATCTCTTTGATATTTCAAGCAAGTAAAGTTTTGCTAAAGGTAATACAGAAACGGCTACAATCATACATTGACAGAGAATTTCCATAGGTTCAAGCCAGATTCAGAAGAGGCTGTGGAACAAGAGATATCATTGCTGATATCTGATGGATCTTGGCTGAAAGCAGAGAATATCAGAAAGATGTTTACCTATGCTTTATTGACTACACAAAGGCTTTCAATTGTGTGGATCATGACAAA
>NW_006408529.1:8671631-8672742 GCF_000296735.1 Chrysochloris asiatica
ACTTTTGAGTTATGGTGTTGGAGGAGAATACTAAAAGTGCCATGGGCTGCCAAAAGAACCAATAGATCTGTTTTGGAAGAAGTGCAGCCAGAGTGCTCGTTGGAGGCCAAGATGGCCAAACTTCGTCTCTCATTCTTTGGACATATTGTCAGGAGGGACCAATTGCTGGAGAAGGATATCATGTTTGGTAAGATGGAGAGTCAGAGAAAAAGAGGAAGACCCACAATGACATGGATTGGCCAGGTGGCAACATCGATGGACTCAAGTGTGGCAATAGTAGTGAGGTTGGCCAGGATCGGACATTGTTTCGTTCTACTGTGCCTAAGGTCGTCATGAGTTGGTTCCAACTCGATGGCACCTAACATACAACAACAATGAAATTATCACAGGGTACTCCACCAGTAAGCCTCAGCCTGAAGGCATTGAGCTCTATCTCCATGTTGTTGTTGTCGGTTCCCACTCATAGTGACCCTTTACAGGGTTTCCAAAGCTGTAAATCTTTACAGGAACAGAAAGCCTTATCTCTCTCCTGCGGAGCAGCTGGTAGTTTCAAATTGCTGACCCTGAGGTTAGCAGCCTGATTTGTAACCACTACGCTACCAGAGCTCCTCAGTGGAGTCAGTTCCGACTCATAGCGACCCTGAATTGGGTTTCCGAGGCTGTAAATCTTTACGGAAGCAGAAAGCCTCTTCTTTCTCCTGAGCAACCACTGGTAGCTTCAAAATGCTGACTGTTCAATTAGCAGCCCGACTCATAACCACTACTGCTACCAGAGCTCCTTGGGTCACCAAACATACCTCCACCAATTCAGTTCTTGGATGCATCCCACTCCACAAATAAACCTCTGCCCTAGCTTTACCTGCTCCATGGCCCAGGAAGTCAATAGAGTGTCTTATGCTATGGCTCTTGGATCTGCTGCTTCTCTGCCACTCCACTGCCATTCCTCTGGTATCACGGTGTTCTGTCCCTGGGTTAAGGAGTTTCAGTTGCCAGTGATCTCAGAGTTCATATACTCCACTCTTAGTTCTTCTTCCTTGATTGTAGTGAAATTCTGCATTCCCATGTCTAAGATAAGGAGCTCTAGTAGCATAATGGTTACGAATCGGGCTGC
>NW_006408529.1:8673812-8676797 GCF_000296735.1 Chrysochloris asiatica
TGAGTTTTAAAATTAGCTAAGATGACCTTCTCATCCTAGAAGAACAGGACAAGGAGAATGGGATATACTTAAACCCACCCAGATAGTTATCTCAGGAATTAAAGCAGCTGAGACCCTAATGGTAGAATGTTTGAGGAAGTTTATTGCCTTATTGTATCTTTTTCCCTAAAGGTAGAATGTTTGAGGAAGCTTATTGCCTTATTATTTGTTCTTCCAAAGAATGCTATCTTGATGTTAAAATAGATGAAGTGTACATCCATATGTTGTTGTTGTTTTTGTTAAGTACCTTCCAGTTGGTTCGCACCCATAGTGACTTTGTATAGGGCTTCTGAGGAGCAGCTGGTGAGCTTGAACCAACCGACCTTGAAGTTCAAATGGCTTTGCAATCTGGCGTATTAACCAACAGTGCTACACCAGGACCCCACATCCAAGTCTAACTTACTCTATATAATGTGCTTGTTCTTTGTGAAACACAGGACAGTCTTCAGAAATGATTCCCTCTGTTCTCCAGACTGCCAGCTTTCTTTTAATAAAGCTTGGATAAGAAAGGAAAAATGTTTTAGGCTGACCTGCAAGCCACGAGTGCACCATTGTCTTAACTTCTTTATCAGAAGTGAATCTTCGTCCTCACCAGGCTGCTTTCAGGGGACCAAACAGTTAAAAGTCCAGTGGAGCAAGATCAGGACTATAGGGAAGATGTTTTACTACCTAAAACTAAAGGTTTTGCAGAGTCTCAACAGTGAGGGCAGAAGTGTGTAGACCTGCATTGTGATGCAAGAACACAATGCCCTTACATACCAATCCTCTGTGTTTAATCCAAAATTTGGGTTTAATCTCTTTAGTGAATATCTCACTGTAATGAGCACTGTTGACTTCTGGGTATTTCCCCAGGTAGTCTCCCAACACTGACCCTTGAAAATCCTATAAAACTATAAGCATCAATTTTCCAGCTAATGGTTGACTTTTAAACTTTTTCTTGTTCAGTGATTGAGGACGTTTCCATTCCATGCTCTGCTATTTACTTTCAGGCTCTTCGTGATATAACCATGTCTCGTCACCAGTAACAATTTTTTCTAAGAAATGTTTTCCATCCTTGGAGTATCAGTCCAGATGTCCAGAGTATTATTTGCAGATGTCCAGATGCTTTTGTTTTTACTCTTCTGTGAGTTGTTTCAATACTCATCTCACTCAAACGTTTTGAAATCCAAGTCTCTTGTAGGTTATTTCGTAGTAGAGTCATGGCTGATTTGACTTACCTATTAGACAGAATAATTTCTCGTGCATCTTCAGTGTTGTCATCATCTGTGGATATGGGCAGGCGTTTTAGTATAACCAGAGTGTGGATAATTGTTTACTCTCTCTTGTATTTTCAACTCTATATAAATTGTTAAGGGACTTACATTTAAGTATTGAGAAATATCACATAGATCGTCCCGTGCCTTTAAAAGCATACATTCTGTACACTTCCTGTCACAAGTAAGAAACTAATTCTAACCACATTAAATTATAAATAAGTTTAATAGCTTTTAAACATCTAAGTAAAACTGAGGGAAATACAGGATAAATCACTCAGGTCCCTTTTAAATATGAGAATTTTTTGTGGTACTTGATATTATAAATTCTCCCTTCCTAATGACTTTCTTTCATATAAAATTAATTTTTTCCTAGTAATAATTGATATTGTACAGTTTTACATTTAGAAAACTACTTTTAAATTCATTACCTCCTTTAATAAGCAACATGACTTGAATCACTTTTAATTCTAAGTGCACTGCTCTTTCAACTCTATCATAGTGCTTCTTGATCAAACAATTAAATCTAACAAAATACACCCATTAATACATAGTACATATTGCTGATGGGACTCTGGTGATTAAGTAGGAGAATCCTCTGTTATATTTGGGAAACCCAGCTTTGATTGCCAGCCTATGTACTTCCACACAGTCACCACCAGTCTATCTGTGATAACTTATATAATGGTATGATGTGGATCATGTTTCAATGGAACTTTCACACTAAGAATGAGTAGGAAAAAAGACCTGCTGATCTACCTCTGAAAATCAATGAATGAAAACCCAAAGGGTTGCATTGGTCAGATCCACCGCCAATAATAAGAATGATGCAGGACCAGGCAATTTTGTTTTCACAGAGCTACAAACTGGTTCCTCCAGCTTTAGTCATGGCTGATGAAGTAAAATCAGAACACACCCAACTTTGTAAAATGTGGGTGTACTGAGACATAATAGAATGGGAGAAATTATGGCTTGATGTCCTGCTAGAAATATTATCTCCTTCTTAGAAAACAGGGACAGTGTGTGTGTTGCATAGCAACTAAATTTTTTATCTTGAACAGCAGTTTCTGGCTCAAAGATGGTAGCTGACCACACTGCTTTGAATGTATGGCACAAAACCGGTCATGGCAGTAATCCGGTCTCCTGCATCAGACCCTTGAAAGTGTTCAATATGCCTCTTTTGAGTCTCCTGTTTCAGGGCTATGACCTGTACATTTTTACAATCTGGTTCATCATCCAGTGCACTCACATTTCACACATTCAAGTCTGTTCCAAGTTCACTACTTCAGCCAATACTGAACTAGTTTAAAATTATTCAAAGCTGGTTATGCATGAGAATCTCCATGAGTGGGAAACTGCCTCAACAGCATCTGCCAATATCAATAACATTTTGTTGATCCTAAATTATAGTATATAGAAGGAGACTTGTTTGTTTAAACATATATATATATATATATATCGCATTTGTTTTCTATGTAGTTTTGTTATTGTTTTTAAGTGACATCAGGTTATGTCTGACTCATAGCGACCCTGTATAGGTTTCTGAGGAACTCCTGGTATGTTTGAACTGTTGACCTTGTGGTATGATCTTGTGGTACAGTGCATTATCCTGCAACGCCATTGCTCTATGTACTTTGTTGTTGTTGTTGTTTTTAAGTGTCGTCAAGTCGGTTCCAACCCATAGCGACCCTGT